>NC_064416.1:14852500-15195000 GCF_023375975.1 Astyanax mexicanus | reverse complement strand
GTGCTTGATTTAATTCTAGACTCAAAATCCAGAATCTTTCTTGCTAAAATAAGATATTTAAAAGAAATTAAAACTATTTTTCTAACAGTTTCTATTAACTGAGATGTGTGAACTAAGCTAAGTTAGATAAATATCTAGAATTAGTATCAGGAGAACCACAGGTACATCTTTTTTAACCACTTCACAGACTCAATGCATCTATGAACTTCTTTCTGAAGGCCTCAGAGAGCTCTTTAAATCTGGTCATGGTGAACTATTTACTTTATAAATCTTTCTAACCATGGTGTAATCATCTGCAGCTGATTTGCTGCACCTGATTGTAGATGTAGTAATAAATGTAAGGGTGTCCTAAATTTTTCCTCACAAAAAAATACATTGCTCTGATTTTCTACATTATTTTTTTCTACAAAATACACTTTGCAGCTGTATGTGTTTAGTTGTATCACTCCAATCTCTCAGTGTCGTTCACATGAAGATCAGGTATTGTGAATTTGTTCAAATATGTTAAAAACAGCACAGTGGGGAGTTCTCACATTATGTCTGAGCTCACATTGTCTTACACTAGGCTGGATTCGGCCCCCTCCCCACTCCCTCGCTGGCCTGCACTCACACTGCGTTTAAACAATCCGTTTAAACGCAAAAAGCATACCAACAAAAGCATACCAACACTACACTACACCACAACACACCACGCCACTGCATTGCGAAAAATTGCCAGTGCTGTAGTTTATAGTTCTTTAGCTCCTGGGGGTCCCCAACTGGCTTGGGGCTATCCTCAAGGGCATGATTTTCATTCCGGTAGCTCTGGTCATTCAATAGATATACCCCCATCTCTGCAGACACACTCTCAGAGTTGCCCTATTACATTATATTATAGTTTTGCCCTATTTTATTTATTTATTTACTGTCCACTGTTTACATCTCCACAAGTCTGCACTGCTAAATTTAAATTTATTATATAACTGTGTATTTGCACTTTCTGTATGGCTGACATCAGTTATCCTCACAATATGCACAGCATCTGTCTGTCTGTCTGTCTGTCTATCAGTACCTGTAGTTCAGGGAAACATTTGTACTGTGTGCCTTTTACAGATGTGTTTCTCTAATTCAAGGGAGATATTAATTTACAGGGGTTGGACAATGAAACTGAAACACCTGTCATTTTAGTGTGGGAGGTTTCATGGCTAAATTGGAGCAGCCTGGTGGCCAATCCTCATTAATTGCACATTGCACCAGTAAGAGCAGAGTATGAAGGTTTAATTAGCAGGGTAAGAGCACAGTTTTGCTCAAAATATTGCAATGCACACAACATTATGGGTGACACACCAGAATTCAAAAGAGGAGCACCTGTGACCAAGACAGCAAGCCTTTGTGATGCATCAAGACCCACGGTATCCAGGATAATGTCAGCATACCACCAAGAAGGATGAACCACATCCAACAGGATTAACTGTGGATGCTGTAAGAGGAAGCTGTCTGAAAGGGAAGTTCGGGTGCTTTTCCCGGATTGTATCCGAAAAACATAAAACCACGGCTGCTCAAATCACGGCAGAATTCAATGTGCACCTCAACTCTCCTGTTTCCACCAGAACTGTCCTTCAGGACAATAAATTATTGTGGTCTAAAACCAGGTGTTTCAGTTTCATTGTCCAACCCCTGTAAATCTGGCTTGCTTGTCCATTTAAATACATGCACAATAACTTGTCTTGATTTCTGTCTGAGCTCTTTGACTCGTTGTTTTGGAGATCAGTTCTGTTTGATACAGTTCTGATATCAAAGCATCAGCTAATCCTGCTTACTGAATGAAGTGCTGCTGCTTTACTGAGAGCACTACCTTAAGTCCGCTCTGCTTATTAGGGAGCCGTCTCGCTGTGTGTTGTGTGTGTGTGACAGTTTTGTAGCAGTCATGAAGCTCACAGAGGAAGTGTTAGTGTCTGTGTGAAGCTCTGCATACGGGCCCTGCGGCCATGCCCCAGACTCTCCATCTGTTTCAATTAAAGTGAGTGCAGGACTCACACAGCATAGCCCGACTGGCTTAAATGTCACTACCATACCAAAAAAAAAAAAGCTCTCAAGCACGGCGCGAAGAACGCAACTAAAGACCGTAGCACAATCGCACACACATACACACCTGCACACACACATGCATGCCTGTACTGAGAATCAAATGACAATCACTATTGATTGCCACTGCTGTAGATGCCAACACATAAATGGGTATTAAAAAGAAATTGTCAGCATTAGCTAATGAGTGGCCAAATTAGTATATTTCCCACATCCTTCTCACTAATCTCACTGTGTGAAAATGTTAACCCGAGAACCGTTTGCTCTTAGTCGCTGCCAAATATTTGCTCTAAGCCATTAGTTACTATGTAAGCTCTGTTAAAATATAAGCCTTGTTTGGCCATAACATTAAAACCAGTGCCTGATGTTTTGTGATACTTTATACACTCCAAAAACAGCTCTGACCCATATAGCAAACATCACAATGACCATATCTGGTTTCCACTTACATCTGGACTGAGTTTTGCATGTTTAAACACTCCTGTATATTGAGTATAGTATGCAAATCTGCTTGCATCATGTGTGTCAGCGCCCAGTTGCCAAATAAAATATGGAAATCGGCCTGCATCATGTGTGCCAACATCATTTTTTTTGGCAAAAATAACATAATATAATCTGAAAACTGCATACTAAAAACATCCACCAAGTTTTGTAGACGTTCTTGTCAAAGTGTCTCAGTTCCTAATGTGTGGCTTCCAACACATCAAGTTCAAGAACTGACTGTTACTTGTTGGCTAATACAGCTCTGGAAAAAATTCAACGTTTCTGAATCAGTTTCTTTGATTGTGCTATTTATAGGTATATGTTTGAGTAAAATGAACATTGTTGTTTTATTCTATAAACTACAGACAACATTTCTCCCAAATTCCAAATAAACATATTGTCATTTAGAGCATGTACTTGCAGAAAATGAGAAATGTCCAAAATAAAAAAAAACATGCAGAGCTTTCAGACCTCAAATAATAATAAAGAAAACAAGTTCATATTCATAAAGTTTATGAGTTCAAAAAACAATACTTGGTGGAATAACCTTGGTTTTAATCACAGTTTTCATGCATCCTGGCATGTTTTCCTCCACCAGTCTTACACACTGCTTTTGGATAACTTTATGCCACTCCTGGAGCAGAAATTCAAGCAGTTTAGCTTGGTTTGTTGGTTTATGATCAGTCATCTTCCTCTTGATTATATTGCAGAGGTTTTCAATTTGGTAAAATCAAAGAAACTCATCATTTTAATTGGTCTCTGGTCTTTAATTTTTTCTTATTTTTTTTCCAGAGCTGTATGTATTGTAGATCCCACTACTTGACAGTACCATTGGAACCAAAAAACAATGCTCTTTACCTCGGCTGTGAAGTGGTCAGGCATTCCACAAATAGTCTTTTTAATAGGACATTTCAAGTTTTTCATGTCTCATTAATTTTAGTCTCTAAAGGTGCTAACCTGAGGAATGTGTGTTAGATGCTGATATTTGCTTTCAAATTTTAGTTAATAGTTAAGCGCTCAGTTCTCTGTTAATGGTTAATATTAGAGTAACACAAAGTAACCAGAAATGGCTCAGTTTTCACACACAAGGTAGATAATTAACTGACCATAGCATGATGTTATGTCTCTGGGTCTGTGCTGAATATACATACACATATCCTTTTCTCATAGAAGGCTGATTTTTAGCTTTACTCGTAGTACATGGTGTGAAAATTCTCGGCATATAGAACCTCACAGTAAAATGAAAGATGGCTGAAATAATAATAAAAAAAAGATGACGAGCTTTAAGACCTCAAATAATGCAAAGAAAATAAGTTTATATTCATTACGTTTTAAGAGTTCAGAAATCAATTTGTGGTGCAATAACCCTGGTTTTAAATCACAGTTGTCATGCATCTTGGCATGTTCTCCTCCACCAGTCTTACACCTTGCTTTTGTATAACTTAATGCCACTCCTGGTGCAAAAATTCAAGCAGTTCAGCTTGGTTTTATGGCTTGTGATCGTCCATCTTCCTCTTGATTATATTCCAGAGGTTTTCAATTTGGTAAAATCAGAGAAACTCATCATTTTTAAGTGGTCTCTTATTTTTTTCCAGAGCTGTATATATTCAATGGTTAATGTTTTATATATATTTAACGGGCACCAACAATTAGACCTTGCTTAACCAGACCAGTATTTAGCCTCCCTCACAAGATAAATCCTTACAACTTTTACATTTGTGTTCATTCCCAATTTGTTCTATGAGGTAACACCCCATAATCAATTTACACACTGACATGAATTCTGGAATGTCAGTGTATTACTAGATACAGATTTGACTTGTAGAAAGCAAAGGGATTTTTTTTTTATTGATTTTAAATGGATTTCTTTTTTCATTCCTGTGTTGATTAGACTTAGATCTGAGGACATAACCAGTCCCTTGAACATCATATCATTTAGAAAGTGAGAGTATGGAGATATTTGACTGCAGTCTGGTGAAGGTATGAGGCTCGTCTGCTCAGAGCTTCAATTAAAATTTAATGGGGAATAAACATTGGGACAGCATGACTCTGTTATCATCCGTGGACAGCTTAGAAATGAACCCTTACTCTGTTTTCAAAGCTGTTTAATACAGATGTCAGGCATATAAGCCCTCGCTCTCTCATACAAATAAATCGTTTGATGTCACACACCATCACGAGCATTGGAGAAGAAGGCAGTCATGTCCTAAACCGTGCCCAGTGACGCAACACAGTTGAAAGCTTCAGTAAGATGCTTGACGTTTTAGTGGTTTGTCTGAAGACAATCTGGTAACGCTTTCTTTTACAGTACCCTAAGTTCTAGGTATTAACCAGGTAATAGTGAGGTACAAACTCGGAAGTATTAAGTAATTATTTTTGGTAACAAGATGGTAAGTACCAGGAAAGTCTTGCCTAATTACACTGAAATGTCTAGGTATTAACCAGGTAATAGTGAGGTACAAACTCGGAAGTACTAAGTAATTATTTTGGGTAACAAGATGGTAAGTACCAGAAAGGTCTTGCCTAATTACACTGAAATGGAACTAGGTAATAAACAGGTACATGGGTGGTACAAAGTCCAAAGTACTAGGTAATTATGTTGGTTAACAAGATGGTAAGAACCAGACAGTTCAATTTAATTACACTGAAATATCTCACAGGTTCTAGGTAATAACCAGGTAAGTGTGAGGTACTAACCCCAGTAACATGATAAGTACCAATATAGTCTCCTTACCCTGATATACCTCACAGGTTCTAGCTAATAACCAGGTAAGTGTGAGGTACTAACCCCAGTAACATGATGATAAGTACCAATACAGTCTCCTTACCCTGAAATATCTTGCAGGTTCTAGGTAATAACCAGGTAAGAGTGAGGTACTAACCCCAGTAACATGATGATAATGTGTTTAAAGACATTAGAGCATGTTACAAGGTTTAAGGGTGAAAAAGTATACCATAAGAATAAAGTGTTGAATATGTGTATTTACCCCCTTTTTAAACATAATTTGTAGAATAAGGTCTTACATGTTAAAAAAAAAAAAAAAAAAAAAAAAAAATATATATATATATATATATATATATATATATATATATATATATATATATATATATATATATTTAACTTATATATATAAATTAAAACTGCTTAAAAATCAGGGTTATTAAAACTACCAAATATTGATTTCTGAAATCTTAAAACATTATTATAGTTGTTTCTAAATTAATATTAACTGCTTTTGTTTGCATTATTTGAGATCTGAAAGCACTAAAGCATCTTTTTCATTATTTTGACCATTTCTCATTTTCTGCTCTAAATTACAATATTTTTATTTAGTATTTGGGAGAAATGTTGTCAGTAGTTTATAGAATAAAATAACAGTGTTCATTTTACTCAAACATGTACCTATACATAGTAAGATCAGAGAAATAGAAAATTTGAAGTGGCTTGGAAGGGTCAAGGGGGCGAAGGCAAGCTCCTGCCCGCAAGCTGCTTACCCCAATAAAAGCTGTCCTCAGCTTTCATTGTATATATATAAGTTCAGTAATGCATGCTTGGTTGTGTCAAAAAAGAGATAAATAATAAACAGTAAACAGTTCTGTTTTGTTTTGAAGTTGTATGTTGTTCTTTTTGAAGTGCTTATTTGTTGAACTATATGGTAAGAACTGAGTAAAACCAGAGAAATAAGCTCTGCTCTCTTTTACAGTCCTTTTACTCCTTTATTAAGCAGAAAGTTCTGTTAGTTACAAAGTGTTTTATATGGTACTTACAGAAAGTTGTGTCACATTTAAGTAGTTATTATATATATTTTAATATATATATATATATATATATATATATATATATATATATATATATATATATATATATATATAATAACTACTTAAATGTGACACAACTTTCTGTAAGTACCATGTAATATATATTCTTTTGGGTTTCTGAATGGGTTTTTCTATGTGAAACGTGAAACATCCAGTCCTGTAGGGGGAGCAGTGCCAGGGGGCGGGCGCTAGGCTGTGGCTTAGGTGAGCAACAGGAGATGGGTCTCAGATTCAGCTGAGAACTCACACTGGGACACCGTGTCTTCTCTGTATCCAGGTGGGGAAATATGTGGAACTGTGCAAGTATAAATGTTTCCAAAGCACTATAAGAGGGATATTTGAGTGTATATGTTCGTTAAAAGGTTTTGCTGTGTAATATGAGCCGCTATGGTCTTGTGTGTTGGTGGACGCTGAGCATCGGGGAGCATTCACTCCCGCGGCCCGCGAGCCGCGCGCCTGGCCGGCGCTCTTGCCTCTGCCACTAGCATTAGCCACTGCCCCCGCTAACCGCGCGCCTTACCGGCTCCGCGCTGTTATTCCTCTCGCTCTTTCGGTCGCTAACTTCGCTCTATAACCGTGTTTAAGCCTGTAATTATCTCTCGTGTGTTCGCGCTCTAGTTTTAGCTATTTTCGCTCGGTAATTGTGCCCGTGTGTCGCTGTTTCTCAAAGTAGCTCGGGCTAATTTCGCGCCGTCATTCCTATTGTTTCTCTATACATTTACGCTAGCATAAGCAGTCGCTGTTAGTTAAATACATATTAAAAGTCAAGTCAATTTTATTCTCTTTTTAAGAGCCAGTTTGGCCTTGTTAAAGTAAATATAGAGCCTCTGCCAACCACAATAATGAGATAGCTAGATAAGCTACAGTTTAAGGTTTCTCTAAGTAATCATGTTTTTATACACTTTGTTCAATTGTTTTATACTTTGGTCAATTCTATACACTCTATGCAGATACAAATATTAGAAACTCTGCTTAAAATGAGATTTAAAAGCACTAAGATGTAGTTAGTGTGCTCAGTAAAAGTTAAAGGTGTTTTTGGTAATGTAGTGTGTTAATATGAAAGAAGTTTGAGTATTGGTATATGTATGCATATGTAAATGTATTAATATAGAGTAGTATTTTTATATTCATATATATATATATATATATATATTTTTTTTTGTAGAAACAGTATTAAGAGGGTTTGCTGATTAAAAAGTAAAGGTAATATGTACTGTGATATACAGAGTTTTGTTAACTGAAAAAAAGTAAAAAAAGGATTCTCTGTGAATGTATGTAAAATGCAGATGAGATGCAATGTGTATGTGAAACTGCAAAAGAAAGAGAAAAGAGACCAAAGTAAAAGTGGTTTAGTTTGTGTATGTTGTTAAATAAAGAGATTAAGCTGAGAACTCACTGGAAACACCGTCTCACTGTGTCTTCTCTGTATCCTGTATTCAGCTGATCTAGGCCCTGCTCACCCGGGGTCGCAAACTGTTATAGCCTAACCCACGCCTGGGGAGTGTAACAGTTAGTGTTTTTACATGGTACTTACAGTAGGATGTTCTACAGAGGGTTATTTGTTGAACTACACGGTAAGAACTGAGTAAAACCAGAGAAATAAGCTCTGCTTTCTTTTACAGTCCTTTTACTCCTTTATTAAGCAGAAAGTTCTGTTAGTTACACAGTGTTTTACATGGTACTTACAGTAGGATGTTCTACAGAGGGTTATTTGTTGAACTACATGGTAAGAACTGAGTAAAACCAGAGAAATAAGCTCTGCTTTCTTTTACAGTCCTTTTACTCCTTTATTAAGCAGAAAGTTCTGTTAGTTACACAGTGTTTTACATGGTACTTACAGTAGGATGTTCTACAGAGGGTTATTTGTTGAACTACACGGTAAGAACTGAGTAAAACCAGAGAAATAAGCTCTGCTTTCTTTTACAGTCCTTTTACTCCTTTATTAAGCAGAAAGTTCTGTTAGTTACACAGTGTTTTATATGGTACTTACAGAAGGATGTTCTACAGAGGGTTATTTGTTGAACTACACGGTAAGAACTGAGTAAAACCAGAGAA
Organism: Astyanax mexicanus; assembly: GCF_023375975.1. Classification (NCBI taxonomy): domain Eukaryota; kingdom Metazoa; phylum Chordata; class Actinopteri; order Characiformes; family Acestrorhamphidae; genus Astyanax; species Astyanax mexicanus. The sequence goes on along the minus strand of NC_064416.1, from coordinate 15,186,579 downwards.
ATAAGCTCTGCTTTCTTTTACAGTCCTTTTACTCCTTTATTAAGCAGAAAGTTCTGTTAGTTACACAGTGTTTTACATGGTACTTACAGTAGGATGTTCTACAGAGGGTTATTTGTTGAACTACACGGTAAGAACTGAGTAAAACCAGAGAAATAAGCTCTGCTTTCTTTTACAGTCCTTTTACTCCTTTATTAAGCAGAAAGTTCTGTTAGTTACACAGTGTTTTACATGGTACTTACAGTAGGATGTTCTACAGAGGGTTATTTGTTGAACTACACGGTAAGAACTGAGTAAAACCAGAGAAATAAGCTCTGCTTTCTTTTACAGTCCTTTTACTCCTTTATTAAGCAGAAAGTTCTGTTAGTTACACAGTGTTTTACATGGTACTTACAGTAGGATGTTCTACAGAGGGTTATTTGTTGAACTACACGGTAAGAACTGAGTAAAACCAGAGAAATAAGCTCTGCTTTCTTTACAGTCCTTTTACTCCTTTATTAAGCAGAAAGTTCTGTTAGTTACACAGTGTTTTACATGGTACTTACAGAAGGATGTTCTACAGAGGGTTATTTGTTGAACTACACGGTAAGAACTGAGTAAAACCAGAGAAATAAGCTCTGCTTTCTTTTACAGTCCTTTTACTCCTTTATTAAGCAGAAAGTTCTGTTAGTTACACAGTGTTTTATATGGTACTTACAGAAGGATGTTCTACAGAGGGTTATTTGTTGAACTAAATGGTAAGAACTCAGTAAAGAGAAATAAGCTATTTCTTCTCTGTTATCAGGTATTGACCTTTTATTTTTAAATCAAATAAATAGAGACTGATTAAAATGAACAGTATTGGTACTTATCATCATGTTACTGGGGTTAGTACCTCACACTTACCTGGTTATTACCTAGAACCTGCGAGATATTTCAGTGTAAGGAAACTGTATTGGTACTTATCATCATGTTACTGGGGTTAGTACCTCACACTTACCTGGTTATTACCTAGAACCTGTGAGACATTTCAGTGTAATTAAATTGAACTGTCCTTGTTCTTACCATCTTGTTAACCAACATAATTACCAAGTACTTTAGAGTTTGTACCACCCATGTACCTGTTTATTACCTAGTTCCATTTCAGTGTAATTAGGCAAGACTGTCCTGGTGCTTACCATCTTGTTACCCAAAATAATTACTTAGTACTTCCGAGTTTGTACCTCACTATTACCTGGTTAATACCTAGACATTTCAGTGTAATTAGGCAAGACTTTCCTGGTACTTACCATCTCGTTACCCAAAATAATTACTTAGTACTTCCGAGTTTGTACCTCACTATTACCTGGTTAATACTTAGATATTTCAGTGTAATTAGGCAAGACTTTCCTGGTACTTACCATCTTGTTACCAAAAATAATTACTTAGTACTTCTGAGTTTGTACCTCACTATTACCTGGTTAATACCTAGAACTTAGGGTACTGTAAAAGAAAGCGTTACCGACAATCTAAGCAGGATACAGTTCCTGAACTCCTGAAGACAAATGAAACTCAACCAGTATCAGTATCTTCCATTGTGAGGCCAAAGGAGACAACCTGAAGTTTGATTTAGCACGAGTACTGGCCCAGCTGTGATGTTTTTGTCTCCAATCTCCAATCTCCTGCATAAATCTTGTGAAGTTGGTTGAGCTAGTGGATTAGCTTAGCTTTTGTCCAGCATTGGGTTTGTTGGGGTGTGATGGTATACCTATTCTACAACAGTGACCAATATTAGAATTTGAACCAATATATGATTTTCCCTCTGGGATTAATAAAGTGATCCATCCATCCATCCATCCATCCATCCATATTGTAAACCAGCTTTACCAATCTGTTAAAGGAAAATGAAAATGTTTTCTATGCTTTTTAAGAGCTGCTTAAGATGGTTAAGTTGGATTATGATCTTAGCTCTTTAAAATGCACTGGTTATGTTTGAATTTAATCATATAGCCGTTCTGCCTGTTCTGATGACTGACTTGATCAAGCTAGTCATCCAGTATTAGAGCTTACATTCTCTTCCCGAACCCACTATCCCATTTCTTACTACTTTCCTCTGGCCGGGTCGGGCTCTGTTTTTTAATGCTATTTTTATGTCATATAAACCTATGGCATGATGATCACAATGTAGTAAGGTAATAAATCATACTGTGTTAAAAAAAATGTCGCACAAGTTAGAGAGTTATAATCATGCAGCTCTGGAATTGCGCAGTGAGCAGTGTGCGCACGTCAGCTCCTCCACTTGTCCGGGCGTACACTTAATATTGTTTTATGTGTTTTGCACTAAGGCTATATGCTTAAAATAAGTGTGATGAGGTAAGAAGTCTCCCTCATCACCAAAGCTGTTGCTAGAGATTTAATGTTCTGTAAAGACAATTGTTTTAACAATCACATGGAGATACTTACCTGAGAAGGGGGTTCCAAAGGACTGGCAGCCATTACAGTTCCTCTTCTTGTACTAGCCAGAAGGGCCCATGGCAGTGCAGGAGAGAGGGGAGCTGGAGTGAAGAACCTGTAAAAGAAAAAGACTAAGTTAATTGAAAGGAATACTTACCGGTAGATGTTGTGATGTAATGGCCATTTTAAATCTGTGTGAGAATATGTGCACATTGTAGAAAATGTTAATGTTTGTATGCATTTAATTAGGATGTTTTAACTCACCTGCTGAGATTTGGTTTAGCCCGGGGCGGGGCTTCCAGTATTTAAAGGGGCAGTAAGTTAGAGTGGGGGAGCTTTTTTTTTTTTTTTTTTTTTTTTTTTTTTTTTTTTTTTTTTTTTTTTTTCTTCTCTCTTCTCTCATTGGGTAACTGACTGCTGAAGAGTTAGTAAGCTCAGTGAAGTACTGTCCTGAAGCCTAGGCACAGTATTTATTTGTAGGGCTGCTGTTCAATGCTAAGTTGCATTATAGTCCTTTAATTTGCATTGTATTTTTTAATTCTTTATTTTTCTTTTTTTCTTTAATTACACTTTTTTTTAATAAATTCTGCACTTTGAACTTACCTGGAGGTATCCTTTGATCTTGGTGTGGTGGATTCTGATCTCCTTCCTTGGCGCTTTCCACACGTAAATCCTTAAGTTCCCCTGGTTTCACACACCTTCCAGTGGAGAACTTCTACAATAAGACACATTTGTTTGTTTAGAAAGTGTTTTATATTCTTAAACATTCTTAATTATATTAGCGTGGAAGGGGAAATCGGTTCTTAATAAATTTTTTGCTTTAATAATAGGTAATCTATGTTTCTTCAGTGTTGCAATGTTGCAAAATTAATTATAAAAGCATTCTGAACGGATTTTGTTCATTCAAACAGCCCGAAAATGGTTTAAAAAGCTCAGTTTTAACACGATACTTACTTAAGGATGTCTTGTTTAAATCGGGCTCGGGCTTACAAAACATTTTATGGAGCTGGGTGGGTTGGGCTTGGGTAGAACGTGCATGGGCTTGGGTCGGGTCAAGCTGGATTTTTTGGGCCCGATCTATGCTCTATCCAGTATCACTTAACACCCATCTTTACCCCCACAGTACTCAACCAGCTTTACCAATTCAGCTAACGTGACCATGTGGATCAGCTTGGTGAAACTGGCACTGATGATAGACCAGTTAGTCCATGATATGGTAGTAGTTTGCATAGACTATATAACTTGTCGTCTAGTTGACCAGGACATCTCCTAGTTGCAGCACTGGGGTGTTGTCTACTAGTTGGAAGGAGAAAAAAAAAACAGTAAGCAACCGGTATTAACCAGCAACACAGATGTAATTAAGACAAAGTCCACTGGAAATTGGCAGGTTAACATTACTATAATTGTGCATCTCCTCACATATGAACGAGGAAGAAAAATCATGAATTTCCCTGTTGGCCTTATTATTAAAGAGATTAATACATTTCCTGTGACCTCCTGATTTTCATTTTACTCTAGCTATAGAAATTATGAAAATGTATCAAACTAGTTGACTACTAAAAATGAGTGCAACCCCTAAAAGAAAACAGTGGTCAAGAGCTAAGCTGGTTAACCAACTTCACCAGTTGCCAGTAAAAGTTGGTCTTTAGCTGTTTTTTTTTTTTTTTTACAAGATGGCTACAAGTACACTATCTTATAATAGATATACTGTAAGAGCTATCGTCTTGCATCGTCTTGCAAGCTAACACTTGTTCTCTCTGTGTTTGAACGGACAGATAACACACCAGAGGGTATTTTAGACATGTTCATGCTCTGTGACAAAAATCTGCATAACTTGTTAGAGTCTAAAAATTCAACACCTCCTCAGTCGCCTGGTAGAGTTTTTTTATATTTACAGAACCGGCGCTTTGCCGAGGTTCCATTTGCTCTGTGGCTGTTGTGTTATTTTGTTTCCAATTGCAAGTCATTTTCACTAGCTGCCTCTCAATGTTTAAGTAATGCAGTCTGAATTTCAATAAGTCAGATGATGAAACGTCTATAAATCTGAACAGCGTTCGGATAGCAGCAGCATCAGACGCAAGGACACACACCCAGAGAGTCCGTGTTACTGCTGGGTTCATTAGGGAGATCTGTCAGTGTTAATGTGGGAAAGGTAAATAATTGGACACAGTGCGTCGCAGTAGATGACTTCCTCGGCTATTCTGGCTTCTTGATTAGCAGACTAATTGCATTTCACCGCTTTTAGACAGCAATCATGTTTTTTTTTTTCGAGCACTTACACAACATCTGTGTGTACGTGCGTGTGTGTGTGGGTGTCAGACTGAGCGAGCTAACGTAGCTCTAGTAATCAGTTCGACCATAAACGCCAGCTCATGCTTATGGACCTAGAATGGACAGACATTTAGCTACTTGCTCTTGTCATTGATTGGTTTGTACTTTTATTGCTGGGCCACAATACAGAAAAGCATGAGACAGCGAACGCATGTTCTTTGTAAGTCAATGTAAGTCATCAAACTTTGTCATATAAATTTGGCACCAACATTCTGATATCTATCAACAATCTATCTATCTATCTATCTATCTATCTATCTATCTATCTATCTATCTATCTATCTATCTATCTATCTATCTATCTATCTATCTATCTATCTATCTATCTATCACACTTTACGCTTCTCTCTCTCTCTTTCAACAAAAACAAAAAAATATTTTTCAGGAAGTTACTAACATTGTCCACTACAGTGGACTATGTGCGCTTAAGCACCCAACATAAAACAGTATAAACTTAATGGAATAATGAATCAGTCTTCAGATCAGAGTTTTATTATAAATCCATGAGCACATATTACATTGGATGCTAGAAAAGGTGGCAAGTTTCCATCAAAGTCAAAGTCAAATTCCTGGACTATTCTATAGTCTTTCCTATTCTTTTCTGCACTTATCGTCTAAAATAAATGATCCATAATAACTGAATTAACTGAAAATAATAATTTTAATAACACAAACAAAAAATTATGGATTTTAAAAATAACTTATAGGTATACCCAAATGAATTGAATTGCAACCAAATATGACAAAAAACAATTCTAACACAAAGTACAGCAAAAAAAAATAAAAATATGAATTTATTGATATACCCAAAATAAATTAAAATGCAAACAAAAAAAGTCAGAATAAAATATAAATCAGCTATATGACTTAAGTTAAAAATATACTTAGCAATGCATAACATCCACTTTGTTGAACACATTATTAATCGTAACTTCCTACTTATTTAAAATAAGATGTTCAAAACTAAAAGAATAATATGCACCAGAGGGTTAATCCCCTGTTTATCTGTTAAAGTTGTGTTTAAAAGCTTTCTGTTTGAGCTGCACCGTGATAGCTTACCTCCATTTAAGCTCCTACCACTCAAATAAACTGGGAGAAAATTGAAGGACTAAAGATTGGACTACGCACACCACACGCTACAGGATAATCTGGAAAATTCATTGTTTACCCTGTTAAAATCATGAGTATTGTGCACTGTATATTCTGTAAGGGACCTCCATGCTTCAAACGAAATTCTCACAGAGCTTCTGCTGATTGTGGCTTCATTTCAGAGACTGTAAGCTCACCTGAATTGGAAGTTCTAGCTCATGAATATGACTTTAAGTTATTCATGAGAACAGCTGTGACTCCATGGCTGAGAAATCAGCTTTATTGAACGGCACTTTAGTACCTGATGTAGGAGCTGGTGGGTTGAAATATAAACTGGCCTATGGAATGTGGAAAGACCTTCCGCTGTGTTTGGAAATGTTTTTTTTCCCTCTCTCTCTCTCATCTGCCTCACTCTTTCTGCCTCAGTGTCCTTCATTCGTGTACGTTTCATTCCCACGGGAATTTCACAGTGGTTGGTCTCCAGACAGCATGGCGAATTTCCACGCTGGTTTCCTTAGTGAAAATTGCACTGAAAGAGTGATGGGATTGCATTTATGTTATAAAAATGTATTCAGTATTTTGCCATGTTAAACATGGTTATATAGCTAACAAAAAAAGCTACTTTTGATTGGAATCAAATTGACTTGAGTTTGGTCCATTTCTGTTGGCTCTTTTGTCAAAAAACCTTCAGCCAATGGAGCTTTAGCCAAGAGCTGTTGGCACACTCTTATGGTTAAAAATCAAATCTAATCTAATGTAATCTAATCAAATTACTCAATTGATAAAGCTCTGAGTAACTGATGACACTCTTGTGAATAGACCTTATAAAAGACCCCTAAACCTTCTCTGCTCCAGAACAACACCACACCAACCAAATAACAACAACCTAGCAACCTGTAGTAATCCATCCTTTGCAGCTTGAATGTTCCTGCAGCTTTTGTTTTAGGGTTGGAGTGTTGATGTCGCATTGATTATTATTACAGGTAGAACTTAGCTTGAAGACACAGGTGTTATGACATGGTCAGTCACATTGCCAGACCTTTCATTGGTTAAAAATGTGTGGGATGATATTAGACACACTATTAGCACTCCACCCCTATCACAAAATTAACAGGAACTGCTTGAATATTTAAGCTGTGTGGGATAGATTGCACAAACATTGCACAAACACCATTAGGAACCTCTACAACAGGGGTCGGCAATAGGCATTAAACAAGCATGAAACATTTTGCCCGTGAGGTTGTTTGAACTATAATGAACAATAATGTAAAGTAAAAAAAAAATAATAAAATGCTTCTCTGGTGAGCTTTTGTTTAATTTCCTCCCCTGTCTCTTTGTAGTGCTTGGCATGACTTTAGTTTCTGCCTGTTCTTGGGTTACCTATCTCCTTATAAGGTGTTTTTTTTTTTTTTCTCCAGCTGTGTCCCAATTCACTAGCCATGATAGTGATAGTGTGTTGGACCAAATGAGGATTGGTGTGTTTATTTATTACTTACTTGGGTTTACCTGCTTTGAGATCAACTGTTCTGCAATTGGGTTCAACAACCCTATGGGCTGGAGAGCTACTAGTCTGTAGCACTCCATCTCATTACACTTCATTTTACAAAACAGAGTTTTTTTTTTGTGGCCCGCCATATAATGGCTTGGAAAATATCTGGCCCGCGGCCAAACTTAATTGCTGACCCCTGCTCTACAACTTCATGCTTAGACATTATTGAATGTTGCGTTCTACATGCATTTCCTTTAATTTTCTTAAAAATACTTTTTGATGATGAGTGTATATCTGTCTGTCACTCTCACTACACCAGTGATTATAATTAGGATGTGTCTATGAACTGTAGCTGTGATGAAGCTGTTTGGAAACAGACACAAGTGTATTTTGCCCCTATACACAGTGAGGAGGATGCCAAGACACTAGAAAGGCATGTGCCAAGATAGGGGGAGCAAGAAAGAGAGGGAGAGGGAGAGAGAGATAGAGAGAGAGGGAGGTTCACTTTCATCTGCGGGTCACGCTACAGGCAGGAACGCTGGTTCAGCTCCGACACACTTCGCCTGAACCATGAAAAATGACACGACACCAACCACAAACTATCTGAGCTGCGGTTGTGAGAAAGCAATTTCATGCTTGTAGCTCTTCGCTATGGCAGATCCATACAAACACAAAGTCAGTTAGTAAGCCAGGCTCGGGCCTGATGTTTATTACCAGGATCAGAGACTGCTGTTATTGACTTCAGAGATGCCAACGCTTTAACCAAGCCTCTGCGGTATCTGATACCGGTGCCTTGGCACACTTCCACCAGTGATCACACAGCTGCTCTGAAGAAACTGAATGTATTGGTAATAGAATACCATGCATGGATTGATGGGTCTGATGGTGTGATTTAGAATTCTATATAGCTTTTTTTATCAGATGTATAGTTTATGCTCAGCAACAAATTTGTTCCCATAAAGGAGAGTGAACAGGGTGAAAAGGTTGCAAAGTTGCAAGCCTTTTTTATATGTCACAATGATGTAATAACACTCAACTTACCACTTACAACGGTTTACATTAGAAACCACTTGAGATACCATTGCAAATAAGCAACCACCTGGGATACAAAATGAAGTATACATTGTTAAAGAACAGCATACTTGATATTGCTGTGATTTTTTATGTTTTTCTTTTAACAGTATTTGAACTTTACACACGACCCCTTACCTTCTTTGGCTCCTGCTGCTGCAATTACTGCTATTTTCTACAATTATTTTTATTTCTGATTTTTCTCCCCTTTTCTCCCCAATTTAGATAGATTAGTAATAGGAAGTTAGCCACTGCGTCTTTCTGAACTGCTGCTGATGAAGCATTGCTGAGTAGTATCACAGTGCACTCGGGGGAAAGTACAGCAACTCAGTTCCGATACATCAGCTCACAGATGCCTTGTGCTGAGCGACATCACCCTATGGAGTGATGTGGTTAGAGAGCGCCACCTACCTATCCAGAGAGAGCATAACCAATTGTGCTTTTTCAGGGCTCGGGTAGCTGATGGCAAGCTGCATGAACAGGATTCGAACCAGCAATCTCCTGCTATTTTTAATAAATGTATCATGCAAAATGGAAAGATATGGAACTCTAACAAAATATAGTAATGTAGTTTATTTTCTGTTCGACTGTGATTGAGAAAATGTTTACAGGAAGAGCCACAGGAACAGCAAAACATGAAAATCTAGTCTTAACGTAATGATCATTGGCGAGACAGATAAATGCGTTGAAATCAGTTGTTTAGATTATCTTTTCATTTGTATTAGTTGACAAACAATGTGATATGTGTTTGTCATAAATCCTTTATTCAAATAATTTTTTTTTTTGGATTTTGCCTTGTTTTATCATTTTTTTATCATAATCGTTACCAGTATGAACACTGCCCCACAACAACTAACTGTGGTATGGCAGCTGCTTAACAATACAATAGCACCCATTCAGCATCCATAGCAGCAACCTAGCAATACCATAGTAACCACATATCAACTAAATCAAGTGATTGTACATGGAATCCTATTCCCTTCTATTCAGAAGCAATAGTTCATTTATAAATAGATCAACAGGGTCAGTTTTTGCCAGTATTTTTAATGTTTTGCCTTACATTTGTACATGAGTAGAGGCTGTTACTGCAGCAAAGTGTGAACAATGAGCATGAAGGATGCTGAAAGACACTTTAGTGAATTTTATTCTGGTGAGTACAACTCTGAAGGCAGAAGAAAACCATACAGTCAACATGATACAACAGGAATGTACCACCAGCTAACAAATTCAGAGAGAAATATATAGGCAGAGCTAATGAGCAGGGAATGAGACAGACATAAACGCCTTACTTTACATTTTGGTACATTGCTGTGAGAATTTAATGACATTTAGCTTTCAAAATTAGAGCATTAGTGAGGTCAGATATTGATAAAGGATGATTAGTAATTTAAGAAGTTCCAGTACAGCACATCCCAGTGCTGCAGGCCTTTAAACCTCAGATGGAATTGGGCTTTTGGATGTTAGACTCAAAACTGGCTGCTCTAGAGCATCCAGTAATACTTTTATATGATGATGCTTGAGCAACTAAATGCACTAAAGGTGTCATTAAAGGATGCATTGTAAAGTAATCTACATTAACCCTCTGATTAAAAGAAGGGTCTATATATATTTTTTTGTTTGTGAATATAGTGCATTTTCTCTCCTATTGTAGAAGCACACGGATGTCTAGAGGAGACAGTGGCGGCTCTCTGAGTGGACCAGGGCTGAGAAGTAAAGTGGAGAAGAGAGGACACATCCCGAGCTGTGACAGTGTTGAGAAGTGACAGTAGTGTTTCAGGGTGAGATGGTAGATTGGATAGATTGGAACAGCAGGTGTGTGTGAGGGAGCGTGTGCCAGACACAGACACAGACACAGATAGGAACAAGTGCAAAAGTACAGATGTGTGGAAGAGCTGAAATTATGTATGAACAAACCCCCCTCCAGTCTCCCACCCCCGTGTCTGTCAGTCTCTGTCACTGTGTTGCTCTCTATCACTGTCCCTCTCTGCCCCTGTAAGAAGATAAAAAGACATGAGGAGAGACAGTTTGGCTCAATTCAGAAAACAAGCTGAAAATTCTACGATATATTATTGCAATATTAGATTATTTACATTATACACTCAGTGGTAACAAAATAGTTGCACCCAAAAGGAAGCGTTGTCTTGCAATACAAAATCAGACGGAAGATAAAAGTTACCAGAAACAATAAATGGCTACAAATCTAGACTGATATGAGCAATGTGACCAACTCACATTGGTCACATTTGTTTTTGGACAGATCTATTATATTGTTATTTGTATAGTTAACAGAAAATGACTTAATAAAAGAAAAGATAAGAAAAAGGTAGAAAAAAAGGTAAAAAAAAAACGGAGACTTTAATCCCCCTTGCCACACTGCATCAGTCTTGAACTTCTGTCTCTTCACTAAACAGATAATATATAGATATAACCGATATTATATATTATATAAGCACATTTCTTTGTTTAAAGAACAGACAAAATGGAAAAAAATGCATAAATAAATGAAGAAATTTAATTCACAGTATAATACTATGAATTAAAATATCATAATTTCCCATTTATAAGTCGCTACTTTTTAAATAGGCTTTAAAAACTCTGGCTTATTTACTGGTGAGGCTAATAAATGTTGTTTTTTTTTTGGTTTTGTTTATGGGCTAACTAGCTTGGAAGGCTTGGCTAAAATCCTGTGACAAATTATAAGCGGAAAATGCTTCTTTCCCTCTAAGTAATTAATCTACTTTTTCCATTTTAATATTATGACTTTACTATTGTAACTTTTCCTGGTCGGCTACTGTATTTTTTAAACCGTCACGTGGTACGTAACGTTATTTGTGCACATACCATATTTAATTAAAAGTGCGGCTTATACTCAGATGCATGTATATGTAGAAATGTTTAAAATTAGTGTGCTCAATAGCCCGGAAATGATGGTAGTTTCCAAACTGTGTAGTCGACTAATCCACAGAGTCTATATTCTCTGTATAAGTCACAAAAGGTTGACCAATACTATGAAATTTACCACTACAGCCCACCAAATTTTATAATTTTTTTCCTAAAACCGAAAATTGCATTTATGTCATTCATCCAATTTTTAAATGTAGGAGGGTTTTTCTCTTTCTACTTTATAATATAATATAAGCTGTAATGTGGGAAAAGCTACCACCTTTTAGCTAGATATCCCCAAATAAGGCTCCTTAGGGGTCATGCCAAATATTACTGCAATAGGGGAAGGCTGGATTGGCTGCTCAAACACCCCTGGAAAAAAAGTCAAAAGCCCTATCTGGATGGGATTAGTTTATCAGAGGGACATCTGTGAAAAATATTTCACACTTGTACTCAGTGCTAAAACTCTTGCATCCGGGCTGCAATAAAAAAAAGGAGGACCAGTGAGTTTTTGTTGGCTTTCTAGGTCATATGACATCGCATTCAGTAGCTCCTCCATTTCCACTTGCTGTTGTGTTTATGTGTATCTCCGTGGAAACGCGCGCCCAAAGTGTAATTACGGTGCATAGCAGTGGACAAATAGCTATTTTATTAAAGTGATGTGACGAAACTCAGAGATGTGAATCTAAAGTGAACGAAGTTCAGCGAAAAACAGTAGATAATTCACTCTGTAATTTTTTTAGAGGACACATACGTGGTCGTTCTGGACGGGAATAAAATCACAGAGGACCCCCCCATAAAAGAGAAAATTACCCTAGAACCCCCTGAGAATCTAAACCCACCTGGATAGGTCTAAAGACAGAATTCCAAAAGACAGTTAATTTTGGACAAAACAAAAACATGTGAGCATGTGTTGCTATTTCTGTTTGACATCTGTTACATATTGAAATCATATTTTGAACAAATTTAGCCAGCCTTGCCTTAGTCCAGTGTAAACAATAAACTTTTATGAATTGGATTATAATGTGTCTTAAACATATGGAGGAGGAGTGTATGGAGTGTATGTTATCCGAAATATTTTGCCACAATTAAGTAGATTACTAATTAAACGTTCCTCCTCCCATTGTTGCTTTAGTACATCTAAAGGTTTTATACACTCCCTGGCCAAAAAAAAACCTCTCCACCTGGATTTATCTAAGTAAATGATGTGGGGTTGATGCTGCAGTTGGTCTGCAGGTCTAGGTTCAGCAACAGTATGTGCTGAAAGAATGAGGTCAGCTGACTACCTGAATATACTGAATATAGACCAGGTTATTCCATCAATGGATTTTTTTCTTCTCTGATGGTATGGGCATATTCCAAGAAGACAGTGTTGGCATTCATGGGGCTGGAATTTTGAAAGAGTGATTCAGGGAGCATGAGATCATCATTTTAACCCCATTGAGAATCTTTGGGGTGTGCTGAAGAAGACTTTGCGACTAGATTTTGGGACATTGCTGTGTTAATCTAATGGCATTCAGCCACGAGCACATTAGTGAGGTCAGGTATTAAAATAGATGATGATGGATTTGTTTTAGATCGAAACTGCCACCGAGCATCAACAATGTAACCACCCAGGAACTGCATGACGTCTCTGAACAAATTCACCCTGGTGACCAAGTATCAACAGCCTAGCAACTGCCTAAAGTAGGAACCACTCATGGGATGTCCATTTTTCTCAATAAAGTCAACAGGAGTGATAGTTTTTATCATTGGTTTCTGCAGGCCTGCCTCCATCTGTGGATCTGGTTATTGGTGCTCTAGATTTTGCTGAATCAGCGCTTGTGTTGAAAGCTGCAGCCGTGCTGTTGTGTGCTATCTGCCTGTCAAAAAACAAGCTTCATACTCGACAGAACATCAGATCCATCTCAAAATCACCCTCCATCTTCACAGATTCTCTAACCTACTTGACTCTGAACTTTGTGAAAGTCCTTGTTTTGTTTGTATCTGCCAGCAGTGTTGAATTCTGTGCCACACAAGAAGAAATTCACCAGTGTTAAATCAATTAACACTCTACAGTCTACACTCGCAGTGTTAAAATTCATCAAAATTCTTACATTCTTACTGGCATGCTCTAAATCACAGGACATGTTTTTATGGCTGGATACTATCCATAAAAAGATACCACTTTAAAATGAGCTTTGTTAATAGTTTACAAAGGAGTTTATTAATGGTTATTAATTAGGTTGTAAATACTTTAAGAAGCAGTTACAACACATAAATATAAAGTGAAACATTGGCCTACTAGTGATGTCACATTTTACACTGCAAAACCTCAGATCTTTCTAGATACTTATGGATCTTATACTGTCTTTTCTATAAGTCAGCACTAACATATATGTTAATAACTTTATTCATTTAATTACCCAGATTCATTATTCATCCAGTAAACATAATGTGTTGACATTAACATATCAAATGACTAAATTGACATTATATATAATTTTATATTTATAATATTTTAGAATATACTTCAGTGTGTATGTTATAAAGTGTGAATTATCATTAAAGTTGAAAAATTGCAAGAAAAAAAAATCAGGTTTAATGTCTGAAAATCTCTGCACATGGTTAAAAGGGTTGAGTGTAGTCTTGAATAAGAAATAGAAGTATTTGCCCAGACAAATAATATCAGACAAATATAACATGAGTAAATATAAAAAACACTTTTTAAATGATGATTTCATTTATTTAGGGGAGAAAAAAACTAACCAAACCAGCCCTATCCCTGTGTGAAAAAAAGTGTTTGCACCTCCATAAATTAACTTTGATTGACTACATTTTTGGAAAGCTGAGTTCAATTCCGTTAAACACAACCAAGTCTAACTACCACCAGAGCTTTAGAATCAAGAAATCACTTAAATAGAACCTGTCTGACAACATGAAGCAGATAAAAGATCTCAAAAAGCAACACATTATGGCAGGGACGTGCATAGGAATCTTGAAGGGCAGTTGCTCTACCTGAAGAAAGGGCACCCCCCCCTCCCCCCCAAAAAAAAAATAATAAAAAAATAAAAAAATGTCTCTCTCTCTCTCTCTCTCCTGTATTTGTCTCTTTTCTGTGGGCATTTTGAATTTTCTGCATTAACACAACGTGCATGTGAATAATTCGAATAGTGCCTATGTCCGTCATTCATCTTGCTTGATAAAATGAAATGTTATCAGCTGCATGTAACTTAGTTTGGTTAGCCTCCCACAAAACAACCTGAGCCATGTAAAACATTGACTGCAAGCTAGCTGGCTGTCGGGATTTTTTGCTACCTAAACGTGGCACAATAGATGACTGTCAGATTATTTAGGATCACTAAACGTCCTAAACTCGACGACATCGGATTTAAGAGAAGTTGATTGTGATCATGTCTTGTAATACTGTGAAGGCTACATTTCAAGCTTACCTTCAGGGCAGTCGCTCTACTCCCACGGCATCTTCAAACTCCTCTGCTAGTGGGCTGAAGCGCCGCCCGGTCATGTGCTGCGCTTTTTTTTCCTCTTTTTTTTCTAGTGAAGTGTGCTGCGTGTCCCCCGCTACGCCCGCGCCCCACCTCTGGAGGTGTCTGAATCTGAATGATTGACTCTGAAAACTTTGTTTTACGAAACTTCAATCAAGGGCAAGGGCAATATCAGCCAAGGACGGCAAAAGGGCAGTTACCCATGCACATTGGGCCATAGCGTCTGCACGTCACTGCATTATGGCGTGATCTGAAGAAATTCAGAAACAGATGAGAAAACAAAGTAATTGACATATTTCAGTCTGAAAAAAGGTTTTGGGACTCCAACGGAACAAAGTGATAATTCACAAATGGAGAAAACATGGGTTCTGCAGCAGGACAATGAGCCAAAGCACACAAAAAAGTCCACCTAGGAATGTTTTAAATAACACAAAATTAGGGTTTTGGAGTGGTCTCATTGAGATGCTGTGGAATGATCTTAAACAGGCTCATGCTCGAATGTTCATGCTCGGACATCCTCCCATGTGCCTAAATTAAAACAATTCTTTAAAGAAAAGTAGACCAAAATTCCTCCACAGAGATGTGAAAGACTCACTGCCAGTTATTGTTAAAGCTTGATTGCAGTTGTTGGGTTTAGGGAGCAAACCATTTTTCACACAGGGCTAGATTTGTTTGCATTGTTTTTCTTTAATACTTCCTATAGATATGTTTGATCATCAGAAAATTATTAGTAAGACAAAAAAAGCAAAAACTAAATTAATCTGTAGAGGGGCAAATATTTTCACGCCACTGTATATTGTACTGAAAAGTCCAGAGAAATGTCCATACTTGTATCTGCAAACAGCAATTAAGCCACATCTATAATCTGATAGATTATAGATGAGTGATTCATAGTTCAATAGTTAGCATTTGTATGACTGGATGGCCTCAGTTGTTGTAAAATTGATGAGTCTACAGAAAGTTACATCTGTAATCTGGAACCTTCTGTGTTTTAGTCACATGATCTTCCCAGGCCTGGCTCCCCATAAATCTGCTATACGCTAACAGAGCATTGTTCTACACAAAAGAATCAATTACAAGACTCTGCTCTGAACATCAGTGATTTTCTACCACAGCCATCAATAACAACTATCAGTACAACACCAGAAACAATGCTCCTCAACACTGCTGAGGTACACAAGGTAGAGAGGTTTGTGTGGAGTTCTACTGTAAGGCCTCCATCAATACATCCCACAGCTGGAACAACACATACAGTACTGTGCAAATGTTTTAGGCACCTGTGGGAATTATAGTAAAGAATAAGCTTCTTATCTGTGAAGTAAGTGTTATTTAGCTCAGTAAAACTCATTAAAAGCATTAAAATAAAGACAAACAGCAATTTTACAAAAAGCAGAGCTTTAACAGCACAGTTTTCCTAAAACATCTCCTAATCTCTCCTCATCTGAGTTATTTCTTATCATAATTCTCATCATATCAACAGCTGGTTTGTAAATTGGTAAATTTAAAGCTGCTGACGGAACTGAACATATAAAAACACATGCTGGCTGAGGGCATCTAGGAGAAACCTGGAACTACATTTTGTGTAGAATTCCTTGTTACGTTTTACTGTATTAATGTTTATTTGCATCTGTTCAGATCATATGTGGTGCTTTTTACAGGTAAAAACACTCATATTGCTGAGATAAATGGATTAATGTAATTTGCTTTGGTGCCTAAAACTTTTGCACAGTACTGGACATACATACATACATACATACACACAAACATACAAACATACATAAAACATCACATATTCACAAGAAGAAAATTCGTATGTGAAAAGAATACATATTTATATAAAACATAAAGTCAGGGAACACAATTAGATCACAATTTTGAGACACTTTTGAGTGTTTTTGATGGATTTGATCAGTTTATGTACACATCTCATAGCATGATCTGGAACTTCAATTTTCAATACAGTTTTCATATAACAGATCCCTATTATAACCAGAACAGGCTTTTCAGAAATCCTCCAGATGGCATGAAATTCAAGGGTCACTGGGATCTGCCATCCCACTCCCAAGCCCAAAAACAGCATTATTTAAAAACTACTATAACAGTTTACAAAAATGGAAAATGATTAAAATAGTGGAATTAATTCTAAATAATTTTCTCTGGCATGCCATAAATCTCAGGACATGTTGGCTGGATCCTATACATTAAAAGTCACCACTTTAAAACTATTTATTAATAGCTTTGTAACTAGCTTATGAAGTAGTTTAATTATAGCTGTAAATTAGGTCGTACAAGAACATTAATAAGCAGTTACAACCCTGAATAGGAAGGGAAACAGTGGCCTATCATTTGCCAAATAGTAATTCAGTAATGTTTTTTTTGTAAAACCCTCAGATATTTTTGGATGCTTATTTTAATTAGCATTTCAGCATTAACATATTTGTTGATAACTTTATTTAATTTACTACAGAGATGAATGATTTATCTTGTAATCCTAATGTCATGTATACTAATATATTAAATGACTAAACTGATTTTCTCTATTATTTTATTAGATATGTTAATACTAATGAGGGACACACCCATTATGCAAATAAATAATGCCCGGGATACTACTCTATTGGCATTCTATTAGAAATACTTCTCTACAGGTAATCCAGTGAAAAACATGTACCTTTTAATGGAAGTCAATATAAAAAAACAGTAATTTCAGGTCAGTTTAGAGAATTTCTAGTGTAAGGGATAGTTTGTGTGTTCAAATTACGTAGTAAACAGAAAATCTACAAAAATTGAGTTTTTCATTAGACCACAACATTATGCACATTTGTGTCATGGGTAATGGATTGCATTAAAGGGTGCCCACAAGCACATGGATGTACAGTATATGTAGTGTATGTGCATGTAATGAACCTTATGTGTACATTACCATAAATTCCCACTTATTCCAGCAGAATAGACCCTTACCCTGATATCTCCAGCCATTCGTAGTAGCAGCTATTTATCATGTGATCTTATCTAACCGGTCTTTCCTCCAGTAATGCTCTATAAAGGCAGCATATGTCCAGTTTAGGGCTCCAGTCCTGACAGTCCTAGTTTTTATGAGGAACCAATCGTGTTCAGGTAGCAAAAAACTTAAAAACTCATTATTAACTGCTGGACTGAAGAAACCAGACCTGTTAAAAGGAAAGGTGTATGTGCTACATTGGCTCTTCACCACAGGTGGTCTTGTAAAGAGAGTGGTGAAAAGTATGGGCACAAAGGAGCGGTAAGCTAGATAAGGAGGCACCAATTTAGCTTTTTTTTTGCTAGTTTTTTTTTCTGCTCATCAGGTTTGGAGAAGGTTTGCCGTAATGCAACAACTGACACACAACAGGGTTGGCAGCTGTAAGAACCGCTGCCTCTAACCCTAACACTAACATAACTTTAAGCCTTACAACACTGGGGTCTTGGGTTCAAGTCCCCATCTGGGTGGAGTTTCCATGTTTTCTTCAGGGACTTCAGTTTCCTCCACAATCTGACAACATGAACATCAAAAACTCTAAATTGTTCCAGAAAAATTGGATACTCTAAATCTGGGGTCGGCAATAGGCGTGAAACATCTGGCCTGTGAGGTTGTTTGAATTTTAATGATAACGATAATGAAAAATATAAAAAATAAAATGCTTCTCTGAAGAGCTTTTGTTTACAACCCTCCCCTGTCTTTCTCTGTCGTACTCGGCGTGAATTTAGTTTCCTGACGTTCTCGTTTTTCCGCCCATTCTTGGGCTCCCTATCTCCATATAAGGGCGTTTTTTCTCTGCCGTGTCCCAATTCATTAGACTGGGCAGTGGTAGTATATTGGACTGCAACCCTAATGACACGGGTTCTATCCTGTGTGAGGAGAGGTGTGTTTATTTATTAACTTATTTCTTCTTGGGTTTACCTGCTGTGAATTCAACTGTTCTGCAATTGGGTTCAACAACCCTCTGGGTTGGAGAGCTACTAGTCTGTAGCACTCCATCCCATTACACTTCATTTTCCAAAACAGATTTTGTTTTTGTTGTGGCCCGCCACATAATGGCTTGGAAAATATATGTGTGTGTATGCATGGAATGCAAGTAGATATGTGGGACTGAATGCCCAGGTATGGATTGGCACTCTGTGCTGGGTCAGTTTCGCAGTGCCCGATGCAGTCCTCCTGTTGGATGTTGTTTCTGGTTGAGAGTACGCTGTGCTTTTCACCGTTGTGTTGGTGAGTGTAAGTGATTGTGTGTAGAATGTAAATGTGAGTGTTCTTGGGTGCCTAGAAAGTAAGTAAGTTAGTAAGATGCTCCAATCCTGCCAAGTCAAGCTGCTGTCTCTGTTAGAATCCCAACACCGACCCTGCTAAGCCCTGCTGTTAGCATCCCTGCTAACATGCTTGGGTTATGCAGTGTGATGTAGTTCTTCTGCCACCACCAAGGTGAGAACAACAACAATGATATTCTCCCTATTGTCATCACTGGAGCATCACAATGATTTTGAAGCTTCAATTTAAAGGTAAAAACATTACATTGTGTTGCTTCAAGGAAGATTTTCTCAATATCTGTTGCGTTGGCACCTCAAGCAGAGTGTACAGCTGAGGCAGACGGATATTGCAGATTCTTCAAGAGATGCCAAACTTGTCTATCGTAAGGCTGACAGCAGCTTCTGAAGGGAACGGCTCTGAAGCAGCAGGAGCTGAAGCCGGATCTGTGTAGACTGACACTGTTTCTCTACACGTTTTTGAAATTTAGTGAGTTTTCACTCCTTTTTTCTTTCCATTTGTGGAAAGAAGTTGAAAGAACCCCGGACATCTGAAGGTGTTTCAAATCGAAGTTTGATTGAACTGATTCTGAATGAAATATGGATCATGACCTCATCTTTAGACTCACTGCAAAAGTAGCACTCCCCAGTTTCTCAACCTCCCTCTGACTGTCTGGTTTGACGGTTATGTGAAGAAGGTCTGGAAGAGTCTGCAGTAAGAGTCAAATGTTAGTAAAAAGCTTCCAAAGCTATTTCATACAGTATATACTATATATACACTGTGTGTTACTGGATGTTTTTGGACATCCCTTATAATAAATGGGGAATTACATTTGATTCTTTTTTGCATAATGCAGCTTTAACTTGCATTTTTGGATTGCACTGCAAACTGTGTTCATAGACTGTGTTTCTTAGCCCATGCAGTGTTTACAGTACAGAATCATGCATGATTTTAATACAGGACTACCTGAGGGCCCAAAGATCCCTAGCATCCAATATTGACCATTGGTCTTGTCCCTCATATACAAAGATTTCTCCAGATTCTCTGAAATTTTGGATGATATTATGTACTGAAGATGGTGGGATATCCAAAATCATCACAATATTACGCTAAAGGACATTTTTTTTGCATGTTTTTTGCAGATTGACAAACCTCTGCTCATCTTTCTTTTTGCGAGACTCCGCCTCTCTAAAATGCACTTTTTCATAACTACTCATTTCAGTTCTTTTTAAAATATGGGTCTATGCGGTTTGAAAATCATTGCATTCAGTTTTTATTTACATTCATTTACATTTTACACAGTATCCCAGCTTTTTTATTGAATTTAATTGGATTTCACTATCAATTCTAAATTCATGTGGCTAAAATGTTATTAGGATTAATGCTGCATGAATTAATTTCCTATGTATCATGTTCATGTGAGGTGTGTGCAAAAGACGATGCAAAAAGCGATGTATGTATGTACTGTGTACAGCTTTCATCACTTCAATAAATCTCTATGTATGAAATATGACCATGAAATATTCCAGACAGTCATTTTATGAGTAATATAACCATACATTGCTGTGTCATTTATAAAGGATGTGGTCTACTCTATATGGGGCTGTATTGGCAAATAGGGAGAACAATGGCATGTAGAATCTGTCTTCATTTGTAGCTCTAGAGCATGACAGAGCAGGGTGCTACCCCCACCATGCCAGACAGTAGGTAGAGCATTGTGATAGAGCTGGTTTGAATAATGTGGAGAAAAATGGCTTGTGGTGTCTTTCATATCTTTCTTTCCATCATGTCCTTTTTTTCTTTTGTAAATTTATATCATAGCACAGATTTAAAATTGTGCAAAAAGTTGTAGGTCCAGAGCATGATGCTACCCCCACCATGTTTCACATAGTTTTCTCTTTATGTGTTCATAAATCTTGTTCTCTAAATCTATCTCAAGTCTTTCTGTTCTCATCTGTTCTCAAAATGTACTACAATGTTTATCCAGTAGGCTTTAGTTAGGCTTTAGAAGATAGTTTGTAGTGTGTGCTGGTCAATTCAATGATGATTCCAACAACAAAAAAACTTCATTTAAATTTCATTTAATATAGACACATGGCATTTAGTTTTTATTTAACTGTCACATCCTTGCCCTGTTCTTTGTCTGTCCTGCTCTGTCACTGTGTTTTATCTGCCCTCCTGTTTGCTTAATTACTTTTCCTGCACATGGCCGGTGTTCCTCCCATGTCTTTGCATTAAGTGTTTTCGCCTTTATTCATTTGTAGCTCCACCCCCTTGTTACCTGTTCCCAGGTGTTCTCTGTTTCCTGTTTCCTCCAGTGTATTTATACCCCAGTGTTTCCTATTTCCTTTGTCGGTTCTCTACATCTTTATGTCTGTTAGGTTGAAGGTCTTTCTTTGTTTTTTTTTTAGTTTATTCCAGTTTTATTGTCTGTTTATGTAGACTGTTATGTGTTTATTTTGTTTGTTTTTTCCTGTTTAATATATTCACTCGCATGTGCGTTTGCTCTCTGCGTCCTCTCCTTGCTGCAATTATTGACATTAACCTTGATTTACACTTTACATAGTTTCCCATCTATTTAACAAAAGTGTTTTCTCTTGTTTTCCATGTTTATGTTGTAGTAAAGACCCTTATTACTCATACATTATTAATCATATTTTATGATATTACATAAATACAGTATTGTCTATAGCTATGAGGGCTAGATGGAAAAGGGCATGTTAAAAACAGATTTGAGTCAAGCCACACACACTCAAACACACACACACACACACACACACACTCAAAACCGATATGATGATTAAAAGGACATTTTTTAAATAGCTGATTACCTATGAACCCTTTTATATTTTGTAATCTTCTTGAACTACTGTAATAGTTGGGTCTCAGGTGAATCTAAACATTCAATATACTTTTATAAATTATAAGTGTATAAGATGACTAAATATAGGCTTTAACATGCCAGAATTACGGATACACCAAAAGTGTCCTTGTTATCCAAATGTCCTCATAGTGCTGGTATGTATTCAGCAATTGTGTCCCCGTAAGTCATAAATACCTACACACTCACACACACTCACACACAATCACACTGACATACACAGCCCTAACATGTTATTTACTCCTCAGAGCTACACTGAGGTACACTGCTGATGGTGTTGTATACATTGCATTGATGACTGTGGTAGAAAATCACAGAGGTCCAGCGGAGAGCCCTGTAATTGATTCCGTTGTGTAGAACTGTGCATTGTGTGTACACAAATACATTGATTTCTCACTTCTGGCTTCTAGCTGCAGGGTTTTTAGTGATTATATCAGCAAAATGCCTCTCATTATTATAATTACAGAACATACCATACAGTCGGTTACAGCTGGGCCTGGCGTACGTCTACATGTAATTTATTGTGTCTAGGTATACAAAATGTAGATTTGTATGCCTAGACATAATGCAGCCTGCAGCCCGAACCACATTTATATTCAAGGAGGACCATCCCAAAGTACTGCAGCAGATACAGGTCAATTATAATTAGTGAAGTGCTGAAGTGTTCCTTTTTTACCCCCCAACATCCTTAAAGTGTGAATTCCCAGCACTGAATTAACTCCAAATGAAATCTGACACTCAAGGAGTAACATTGACCCGCTTTACACCTGGTTAATTCATATATCTTGAGTATTATATCAGGATTATATCAGAATTATAAATACATGTGTAAACACACCCAAGGATCATTTAAAAGAGATACACATCTGTTCACTCAAACTGGCTCAAGGGATGCTCTGAGACACATTTGAGCCACATGTTATAGCAGTGTGAAAACATCCATTTCTCCAAGACACATTCCACAGCCCAAACTCATCCCAGTACAATAAAAATATACCATTGCAATGTGCAACATTGACACATGCAACATGCTTTTTTTATGTTCAATTATTGTAAATACTGTTTGGGCCCTATCTTACATCCTGCGCAAGGTGCGTAATGATGCTCATTGCTAACTTACAGCTCGTGAACAGTCTTTTTTCACACCTTGTGACTGGATTGTTTGAATAACAACATAGCCTGTGAATATATCTAAACCGATGGGCATAGTGGTCTCAAAATGAGGTGCGTTCAGGTACATTTCTGGCGTATTGCTATTTTGGCAAAGGAAAACACAGGTGAGCCACTGATTGCTATCTTGGCAGTAAATTGTCAACATGCACATGCCCAACATGCATACAGCCACTGCTTTTTACACACAGGTTGACACACAGCAGTGCACAAAACCATAGTGTATGCCAAATGGCAGCTATCCAAAATTTTATATCAACAATAAACAGAATAAATGAGCGTAATTGAGCAGGTCAGTTTCCTTTACTGAGAAGCATTGGACACGTCCAGGGAGCTGCACCCCTAAAATAGCAATGCGCCAAAGTCAGAGTACACCTGGCTCCTTAAAAGGAATGGTAAATGGCACGTTGATTGGTTTATTTCAAAAATTAAGTTCAAAACACACCCATGATTAATTAAGAGAATTGGTTCATGCCTTTTGCGCATTTCAAGCTGCTCAAAGTGTACTTTTCCCATCGCTATGAAAGCAAACACATTCACTAAAGCTGCACAATGCACACTTAATGCCTTGCCTATAGATATATTAAAATAGGACCCTTTAAGTTATTGGATACTTCATTAGGTATAATGTTTTATTGTATTGTTTGCTACCTTTTTTACTTCTGTGTAGGATTATTTTATTGTGTCTTATCTGAATCAAGCTTAAATGCTAAACGCTAAAATCTTATCAGGATACAATTCAGACACTAGTCCCAAGTAGAGATCAGGTGTGAACAGGTTAATTAACTCTTCATGAATTCGTTTACTATGTATCATGTTCATGTGCTCCCTCCACCATGCTTGACAGTTGGTAGAGAATTATTTGGATTGAATTATTTGGCCTCAGTGCAGGTCTGTGTTGATAATATGGAGAAACATAGCTTGCGGTGTCTTTCATATCTTTCTTTCCATCATGTCCTTTTTTTCCTTTTCCAAATTAATGTCATGTCACAGATTTAATATTGTGCGAAAGGTTATAGGTCCAGAGCATGATGCTACCCACACCATGTTTAACAGGTGGTAGGGTTTGCATCTCATTTGTTCATTAATCTAATTCTCTAAATAAATAAATAAAAAATTTCAGCATTTTGTCAGTGTGTATTCAGATTTGGTGGATCTTGAAAAAAGTATGTAGTGTGTTGATCATTTCAACAATTGATGATTGTCAAATAAACAAACAAATCTGTTTTATGTGGTACAGAGAAGCTACCAGCTATTGTCCAACATGGGAACATCACTAATGGGAAATTAAGAGGCCTTGGCCTTGAAGTTAAAAGATGTTTTGGAACTTTTAGCACCACCCAACTAATATTCTAAATGGGTTTATGTATGTTTTTTTATTCAAAAGCTCTTTAAAATCTACATCTTCCATATATCACAGACACACAAGCTGCTATTTTTGCGGACACAGCAGTGCAGCTGCCCCGAGCAACCCATAGAACATGTGTTCCATTACTTTTTCATATTTTTTCATCATTTCCTCTCCTAACCTGGGACTTCAGATAAAAACAACATTACTCATGTGCTATAGCAGGGATTTGCCATCAGGCAAGACTCTGTACACTGTTGTCAAGCACTCTAAAGGGTGGCGTGAATGTGTCGGTAAATTGCCTCTCATCACTTTTATTGCCAGACTCGCAGTTATCATGCCTTCTCGCCGAGCCAGATGGAAGCCGCAAAATAAATTTTGATCATCATAAGCGTCGCGAGTCGACCGGATTTCAGTTAGAGCCCTTTTCTCAGGGCAGGAAAGAGACACTCCGTGTGGCGCGGCTGCAGTGCCAAAGTCGGGTTCTGTTGCCAGTGGTAACCCTATGCAAATGCAAACACAATGTACTTAATTAGCTTGATTTCCGGAGCTTAACAGCCATCACTGAATGGCTTGATAAGGCTTTTAAGCAGCCATGAGCACTTCCTTTTTTTTCCCTCTCGCTTTGCATGTGCTTGACATTTTCCTAAAACCTATTCGCTGACCTGAAAAAAAAAAAACATTAAAAAACCTTTTGAGACTGCCTGAGAGGTCTTACATATTACACACGAGACACGAGACTAGTCTAATTAATAGGTTTAATACAGTATTCCAGCACGTTTTACAGAGTTCATAATCTGAACATTTTGTCATTAGGCTGTATAAAGTGATGGGTTCACTTACTTTGAGTCTTTGTACTAGAGGCCTTTATAGAAAAGTTACTTTATCCTTTATCCCAAAAGATCATCTAAGATCACTTTGAAGTGCTTAAATGTGGACAACATACTGTCATAGTGTACCAGAACTCAGACAAACGCAGACGTGTAAAACAGTATTTAATGGATAAAAGAGCAGCACAGAGATTTGTCAAACAAAGCAGGGTCAGTACCGATAAACTGGGGCATACAGGGCTAAACATACCGTTCAGTAGAGTACACAGTCCAGGGTAGAGCACAGGCACAGGCAAAAATCAGAGTCGAATAAACAGTCCAAGAATCAAAACACAAGTAGAGCAAAAATACAGGGCAGGCAAAAATCGGAGTCGGGGTACACAGAAAAATTATAATTCACGGAAAAACAAACAAGAGATCAAGGAGATCAAGCATTGTAAAGTAAGACAAACCAAACAATACTCAGTAAAAAATATGCAAAGTTCTGAAATGTCTTTTATACCTGGCCAAACAGGTGTTCTGGGAGAATTACTTCCTGAAGGTGTCACATGATCGCCAGAGTCTCTGAGTGGTGTGTTCTGGGTAGTGTAGTCTTGAGGTGGTGAATCACAGAACGAGCAGAGTGTTGGGGAAACAAGAGCGTTTACAGCGCCAGTCGTGGCACTTACACTTTTAATACTTTTAATTGTTTCATATTAGAAGCCAAACAAGTTACTCAGATCCTTATACCCTCTTCTGCACTGCACTTAGTGAGTGTTTTGGATCAGACAATCTCATTATAAATGCCTTGATAGTCAATAATACATGACAGTAAAGACAATGCAATATACTGTTTTGCTCAATAATTAGTGATAATGGAAGAGGTTGAGAAGTTGAGGACATGAATTAGGTATCATTGAAAACACACAGACTATATTATTAAACACTATAGAGCTTGAGGACTGGACTGTGAGAAGAGAAATACAATACAGCCAATGTTAGCAATGGAGCTTTTATATAGCTCTGAGTAGGTTTGTACTATGTAATGGACACTACAGCCCACTTATCTCAAAAGGGTCCCATTTAATCTAGACTTAAAAGGAGTTCACTGGTTGAGATACACATTTTATATAGTCATTAAGATCAGCACAGGTACTAAAAATATTGATGTTCAAATTAAACATGTTTTTCCATTTTTGGAATTTGTTAATTACATAACATAAAAATGCTATGATCAATGGACCAATTAAAATAGCTCAAAAATAGGGTGCCGAGTG
Source organism: Astyanax mexicanus (assembly GCF_023375975.1). Taxonomy (NCBI): domain Eukaryota; kingdom Metazoa; phylum Chordata; class Actinopteri; order Characiformes; family Acestrorhamphidae; genus Astyanax; species Astyanax mexicanus. The sequence continues at coordinate 15,160,076 of NC_064416.1, read as the reverse complement.
GTCTAGTGGTCTAAAGTGCTGCCACTATGATCGGGAGGTCGCTGGTTCGAATCCCCGTCATGCAGCTTGCCATCAGCTTGCCACAAGGCCTGTGTGAGCTCATGTATTGGAAACTAATTGCTGTGCTTTCCTCTGATACACAGCTGAATGGGTGAGACAATCAATCATTCTAGACCATCTAAATAAATGGTTCAAAAATAGTTATGCCGTTTGGTCCAGTGGCCACTATGATTTGGAGGTCTCTGGTTTGGATCCCGGTCATGCAGCTTGCAATCAGCTTGCCACAAGGCCTGGGTGAGCTGATGTTTTGGAGACGAATCACTGTGCGAGAAAATTAGAAATAAATTTAATACATTTAAAAATGGTTCCAAAATGACTTTTCCTTCTCAGTTTCGTCACAATTTTACAGATCACATTTTATTCTAAACAAAAACATTTGTGCAATTATTTTTTTGTTGCATTATTTGTTCCCAAAATTCGAAGAAGTTGAATAAAATGATTTGACATTGCATCAGTTAATTTTCATGTAACTTTGCTTATTGCTTATTGAACTTGTTGTGATAGCAGCTGGAGTACTGCAGTGTGTTGGTGTTCTTTGATGTGGTTTAAAGTTTGCGGGTCACTTTGACTTCATGAAAGTGTGATAAGCTGCTTAGTGAGTGGAACGTTTCACACTGGGATAATTGGTTCTAATGCCTGAGGAGCAACAGGGTGGCAGGCAGAGATCAGATTTTGTGATTGGTTCTAACCTTCACCTGCAATCAAGCTCTCTGCGCCCTAACCTGTGCAAGTATGTGTGCGTGTGTGTTTGGGTGTGTGTGTGTGTGTGTGTGTGTGTTTGGGTGTGTGTGTGTGTGTGTGTGTGTGTTTGGGTGTGTGTGTGTGTTTGGGTGTGTGTGTTTCCACAGTCGCATCCATAATGGTGGTTGATCAGGGTGGCGAGTGAGAGACATAGTCAGCCTGCTGTTTAAGCTCTTATCCACAGTTGGATATTGATTAAAAGGACGCTGTTGATTCTTCCCTCTGCGTGGCTGAATCTCAAACCGCAGTAATGGCGCTCTCTCCTTCTGACGACTTCAGACATGTGTAAAGTCCTCTCAGCTTGACCTTGATGTAATGGCTCTTCTTCTCATCTGGAATCCGTGTCAGTGACACTCTGAAGGTGCAGTCAGTTTGCGGCAGGCACTTGTTAAGGTGGTCTTCCGGGCTGTTTCAGCAGTAAATAAACAGGATAAGTGTATTTGGCATGTAGACCTATGTGTCTGTCTCATTGGCTTTAAATGTCAGCCTGGTGGAAATGTCAAGTGGCCGTAGGTGAGAATATAAAGTACCTGCAGAGAGGAGTGCCAAAACTCTGGGCTTATAGGCCAGACCTGCATTTATCACAAGGCAGAATTAAGCCTTTATAAAGTATTTACTCGAGAGTAAACTACTGGAGAGTAAAACTTAACCCTACACAAAAATAAAATAATTATAATTATAACAATTATACATTTGGAGTTCCGGTTATGGCATCTTAACTGGAACCTGAGAGGCTGCATGCATGTGAGGCTCGCTACTAAATCTCTTAAATTAATGCTTAAATGTGACCAGTTAACAGTAAACACAGTTTTACTCATTTTCAATGCACATACATTTGATGGAAATCATACCACTGAAAAACACAAAATCTGGCCAAGAACCAGGCAAAACAGCTTAAAAAGACAGTGGGGCTAATGAGGATAATGTAGCTTCAGCTAATGCTAGCAAGGTAATGCTGGATACTTCCGCTGAAGATGCTACAGAAGAGGGGCCGATGAACAGTGACATTCTCAAAGAAACTTGCATTAACAAACAATCAGTTGATATGTTGAAAGCAATTTACGCTCTGACTACGCTCTGATTGCATTGGGATCTTAACAGCACGGCACTTTTGTGTGTCTCAGCAGATACAGCTGACTGTTGACTGTTGCAAGGGTTTTAATTAGTCAGTGGCGCACCTGTATTTCTCGCTGTCAAGACAGAAACACTGCAGATATTTACCTGAATACATCTCAATTCCAGACCCCCATGACAATCCAATCACGATGCTCCTTGCACAGGGTGTACGATAGTGCCCTGAAACTTATATAACTTATACAGTATATATACCCCTAAATCTAGCTCATAATGGTTAAGGTTAGGGTATAGAGTTAGGTGTAGGGTCACTTAGATTCAACTTAGAATTTCATTACATTTAGTGGACATTTAGCTGGAATCAACAACAGACCATCCAAGTAAAGTTTTACCGAAAATAATTGTGGACAGTGATGCAATAGAAGGAACGATGCAGTGGCATACAGTAGCTTGACATAGCAACACTTCGTAGCTTCCTATTAGTATGAAATAGTATAGTATATAATATTTACCATATAGTATTAGTGTGTAGTACATAATTAGGATGCTGCCTATTTGGGCCTAAATCTGTATCTTCAGATCCTGTATGTGTAGTCTAGTCTTACATTAAATGGGTGCATTGCGTGTTTCTTGGAATGGTTGCTTACTTCTACTTTATTAACAAGAATTTGACTTGAATATGAGTTCAGACTACTCAACTGGAGTATTTATACAGCAGTGTGGGAATCTTACAGTAATACTCCAGTCTTTTTAGTGAGATTGTGAGGAGGAGAGCAGAGGAAGGAGAGCAGTAAAAGGGAGAGACGCCTCTACTGTAGATCACAGACTGAGTGCAGGAGAGCCATGATCAGAGCTTTCTCTTCTACCCGCAGGCTCACACACACACACACACACACACACACACACACACAAACTGACTCTAATCAGACGTAAGGACACCCTGTTTCTCTTTCATTTATCTGTGTTTTTCTCCCTTATTTTGCTCGATGTCTTTCTCTATGTGTGAAACTCTCTCTCACTGTCCTCTCTCAGCCGCTTCATTATTGTTTCTCCCCCTTTTTTTTCATTCTCCATTTTTAAAGTTCTGGCAGTATTTTTTTTTGCACTCCAGTCTTATCTCTCTCGTCTCTGCCTGGCTCCTGCCCTGTTCCAGATGGGTGCGGAGAGACGGAGGGATCAGGCTAAGCCTCAGGCCCTGCTGCTGCAGGCTGGGCTCTGCTCGGACTTATTTGGTTGTGTAAACACACACACACACACACACACACTTTGCTTCTTCAAGTTTCATCTATTAGGTGATATTTCAGTGAAAGCTTTTCACAGTGTTTTAAACCTAAAATGCTGTTTGATTTCCAAACCTTGCAACTTTAAATTTGCAATCATAGCTATAAACATAACAAAACTAGCATGCAGAACTCAATGACTGTATATAGCATAGATGCTGTGGTTCCATTACCCTACATTTAATAGAAATAAAGACATAAATGTCTGCCATGTTGTTGAATTTGCAACCAGAGTCTGCACAGTAGAGACAGGCTTGCTACTTATGTAGTTGACCCAACCCTTTCTAACCCTTTCCCAGACTAAGTGTTTCTCAGCCTGCCATCATTGAGTTTACAGTGCAGGGACTAAGGCAAAGCAGATTTTTCCATAGGGTCCTCATTTTTTGTGTAATGTTTCAACAGTAGAAGTGAAGTTTGTTTTTTTTTGTTATGAAATGAGGAGTGTTTGCTGTTGAGACAAACCAAAAATGTAAAAAAAAATACTGGTACTTAAGGCAGAATAGCCAAAGCATGTAACTGCTTTGCACTCAGGTTGTCTTAAAACACACTTTTCATGAAGTAAATCTCTGTTTTTCTACAAGGAACACACTGTTATTCAAAACTCTAACGTTAACAAAACGTTAATTTCCCTAGTATGCACACTGACTCATCACATGAGCAAACACCTCTCACACAACTTTCTGTAGTAGGTATAACACTGAACACAAAAAATGACGTTGAAGTCATTGTGGTGTAGGAAGTTATTATGGTGAATGGAGAAGAAGTGTTTTCCATTTATCCATTTATCATAGTGTTTTACTTTGAGCATATCAGTGTTTAACTGGTTCTTATAAATGTTTATTTAATTGATAGTTTGTGACATTGGAACACAAAATACCATTTTAAAAAGAGATTAAATTGTTCTGAATGTAAATTTTCATTTTGTAAGAGAATTGAGGGGTTTTGCCCATTGTGGGTGTGTGTGTGTTTTCTTTATTTGTGTGTAGAGTTCTGAGAGTATGAGGCATGCTTTAAGAAAATGTGTGTAAAGAATTGAGAAAAACTGTTGGGAACAAAAGGAAAACTAACTTTTGGAATTGGAAATATTGAAAATATGGGTTTTGTCTCTGAGGGTTAGGATGGGTGGAGCTATTAGCCACATTTACCTAACTAATTCAATGTTAAACTAAAAAAGCAAACCTTATAGACCAAACTTCATTTAATTTGGAGAACCTAAGTAACTAAAATCATTTTAATATTATTTTTCTATCATTTTATTTAAAGATTTTCATACCATTTTCTCCCCGATTTACAAGGCCAATTTCCCTACCAGGACTCCCTCTATCACTAGTGATGCCCCAACACCAGGAGGGTGAAGACTAGCACATGCCTCCTCTGATACATGTAAAGTCAGCCACCGCCTCTTTTTAAATTGCTGCTGATGAAGCATCGCTGAGTAGCATCACAGCGTGCTCTCAGGAAAGCGCAGCGACTCGGTTCTGATACAGCCTTGTGCTGAGCTACATCACCATTTGGAGTGATGTGGGGAGAGAGCGCCATCTACCCACCCAGAGAGATAGCAAGGCCAATTGTGCTTTCTCAGGCCTCCGGTAGCTGAAGGCAAGCTGCATGAACAGGATTCGAACCGGCAATCTACAACTAAAATAATTTTAACGTGATACTTATATAGAGAAGATATTTCTAGTTCACTTCCGCACACAAACGTAACCTGTCTCTCACCTCTCAAGGTGACTTTTTTCTGATTTGATTTTTCTCTCTCAGGAATTCTCACTCTCTATATCACTCTGATTTCTCTCTCTCTCTCTTTTTCTCTCTTTGTCTCGCTCTCACACTCTTGGCCTGTGAGTGCAGTGAGGTGTATCAGAGGAGCTGTAGAGTTAAGCTGGCTGAGGCGGGCAGGGCTAAAGTCAGAGTTTAAAGCCTTATCCAGAGACATCAATTACCAGCAGTGCAGCCCCACACAGCACTGCCTGTATTAATGAGGCTACAGCCAGCTAAAGGCCATGCAGTCACCGACCGCACCTCTGCTTCTTCACCACCTGCATGCTGCTGCACACCTGACAGTCCTGCAGGCTCGCCGTGGAATGAATTGGGCATATGAACCAGTAATTAGAAATTAGTATCAGTGTAAGCGCTCCAGTTCCCAAAACTACAACACTGGGAATGCATTGGCTTGTACATTTGATTGGCAAAGTATTGCTTTAACCCTACTGTTATGTTCATTTGTCAGGAACAGCAATGGTGTTCCAGGGTCAATTGCATGTTTAAAAAACAAAAAGACATACTTTTGAAAGACCAACATATTCGACATGATAGCTTTACGTAACATTAAAAACATAACTTAGAATTTTGTTTTAGTTTTTGTTTATTACAGGGTTATATGTTGATTACACTAATTAAGGCAAGCAGAACAAAACAAGAAAAGGCAAGAAAAACAAAACTATTTTTAACTATTTTTCCTAGATCTTCAAACTTTTAAACGGGTCAATTTGACCCCTAACATAACAGGAAGGTTAAACTAGATGTCAGTAAAGAATACGGTGTGCTCTATTACTATACTATATTTACAGAACTATCGGGGCATCTACACTTCATACACTTACAGTACATTTAGAGTCCCATTCTAAATCCATAGGCATTAGTTTGGAGTCATTAAAGCATTGCCAATGTTTATGCACTACATTTTTTACACTTTTCAGCACATTCTATAATGTTACATGATCTGACACTTTAAGGCTAAAGTTGCTGTGGTTCCTAAACATTGCCATTGTCAATAATACCACTCAAAGTTGATGGTGTTATATACAGCTCTGGAACAAATTAAGAGACCACTTCAGTTTCTGAATCAGTTTCTCAGAGTTTGCTATTTACAGGTATATGTTTAAGTAAAATAAACATGTTTGTTTTATTCTATATACTACACAGCATTTCTCCCAAATTCCAAATAAAAATATTGTAATTTATAGCATTTATTTGCAGAAAATGAGAAATGGCTGAAATAACAAAAAAAGATGCCGAACTTTCAGACCTCAAATAATGCAAAGAAAACAAGTTCATATTCATAAAGTTTTAAGAGTTCAGAAATCAATATTTGGTGGAATAACCCTGTTTTTTTTATCACAGTTTTCATGCATCTTGGCATGTTCTCCTCCACCAGTCTTGCACACTTTTGGATAACTTTATGCCGCTCCTGGTGCAAAAATTCAAGCAGTTCATCTTGGTTTGATGGCTTGTGATCATCCATATTTCTCTTGATTATATTCCAGAAGTTTTCAATTTGGTAAAATCAAAGAAACACATACTTTTTAAGTGGTTCCTTACTTTTTTCCAGAGCTGTAAAAGGAAATACATATCACCAAGTGGCTTGTTGCATCCAATTATAGTACCTTTTCCTCTTTAAAGGCACCCAGGTTGAAGACTGCATGGCAAGGCAGTTAATTTTATACACCTGTTGCTAATGGACATAATAAAACACCTGGATTTAATGATAAGGGATATGTGTTCCAGTAGGTTTGCGGATGACTCTCTTTATAGACAGTTTGTCTCTTGGTTCTTGCAGAACTAGGGTTCTTCTTCAATTCTGGTCCTGGCGGCCTGGTCCTGGTTTTCAGCATAGTTTGGAGAGTTCCTTGTTGTTGCTTATGGTTGCTGGTGCTTCTCAATATGTCTGAAATCAATAAAATCCTTCTCTGGTGTCCCAATAATTCTTTCTATATAATATTATAGCGCACTTTCCACAAACAGATGTTTTTTTTTTTTTATTCATTTAATGGCATGTTCTTAAATCTGGTTTTGCCCTTGGAAGGGTGTGAAAGGATGATAACCTGCCTGTGAGTGGGATCTTCCTGTTAAAGCTCTATCTACCCAGAATCAGGACTGCTTTAAAGCAAAGCTAATCGTGCAGCGGTGTGTTATTTCCCTGCAGCGGCGAGTGCCCGTCTGTTTATGTACACTACTCTTATCTCCCCCTTGGACCACCAGGCTAAGTGAATGGTGACCCTTGTTTAGACAGACACTTGTTTAGCTCCCATCCCTCTGTGTTTTGTCACTGAATGAGGGCTACATCTTGTGGGTACTAATCAGAGGAAGCGTACCCTTCAGAACCCGCTGTAGCCGGCCAGGGTAGAGGCTGAAAGCAATCATGTTTAATGCAGACATCCTCAATTGGGCTCAATTCAATCAGAAGAGGGAGAGGCGGTCTGTGTGTGCAGCTATTTAATTGATTTGAGAGGCCAATCACGCGGTAGCTGGTCCAGTAGGAGAGGATGGATTGGTGAGGATCAGAGAGATACATTAAAATAGATTATCTGAATGAGTCTGTATGCTGGACATGGACCCCCAGGCCACTACAGGGACTCATTTAGATAATGCTTGTGAGGATGCTCGTGAGGACGACTGAGACGGTGGCTATTAGTGAGCAAGCCAAGCCGGTCACCAAACAAACAGCTGTATCTTTAGGGTTTATGTGAACTTTAGAAGTTTAATGTGGGCATTTCAATATGACAGGGTCACTTGGGGGTGTAGTAACAAGGCCATGACATCATCCTGTTTAGCACCTTTATATTGAACAGGAGATAAAATGATTGCCAAAAAGTGCTGGTGGTTTTATATTAAAATGGTGGCTCCAGAATTATGTTTACTAGGAGACACAACAGCAATCATCTGCACAATAAAATTATCCACGACTGCTTTACTTACAGCTCCAACCATCGCCAAGAAAACTATCCTCATGAACTGGAAGTCAAAAAACATCACTATTAACCAATGGAAAAAATGTATTAATTAATCATTTATTCATGGAAAAAAAATCTGCTTCTGCCAAAAATAAAATACCTGAATACAAATCACCTTCCTCCAACAGTTATCACCCCACAAAATCAACCAATCATCCATGCACCCAACACTATCGTCTTCCTAACAAATAATCACTCTCTATTTACAAACACACACACACACACACACACACACACACACACACACACAAAAACACTCACACATGATGAACACCTACAAAAATACATAACAAAGCAACACTTGGAATTATTTTGGAGATTATTTTTTTTTCCCCATTAATATTTATTTTTAATGGTCCCATTAACTAGTAAATCACTCTCTACCAACATTTAAGTTTATTTTCTATTTCTACCCATTTTGGTTTGATTTTTTTTTCTATTTTGTATTATTATTATTTTTCTCTTTTTCCCCATTCCAATTACCTTCCTCTTTATAATTTTATTCCCCACTTCTTTTTATTTTTCTTCCTTATCATTTGTGAATCTCTTGTTTCTTATCTCCCTATCCTTCCACAACTAATAAACAACCAAAATAAAGTCTTAAATAGTCCTCCGAAGAGGGGGGGTGGTGGCGGGCAAAAAATAAAAAATAAATAAAATGGTGGCTTCAATAGTGGAGACTCCTATCCACCCTCAACCTCAACATCAGGAGCAGGACTGGAGGTACTGGATGGAGCTCTATCATTCCAGAAGACACAGTACTTTTTTCACTGCTCCAGAACTCAATGCTCACATCTGGCATTAAATTAGGCATGGTGTAAATAGCTCCATATTTATTTGCTCCAAAGAATCCTATTTGATTGGCAGTAAATCTGTACAGGGACTAGACAAGCTGCGTCTGTGTGCATGTGAACATCTGTGTCATCAGTGGGTGCAATTTGAAGTAGATGTAGGCATTCATTCATTAGTAGGGGTATCCACCAATATTTGGATTTAAAGCTACTCAGCAAGCTAATATTACAGCTCCTTAAGCTCATTTATCATATCTGTGTTCAGTATTATGAACAATACCGATTTATAATATACAGCTCTGGAAAAAAATAAATGATGAGCTTCTTTGATTTTACCAAATTGAAAACCTCTGTAATCAAGAGGAAGATGGATGATCACAAGCCATCAAACCAAACTGAACTGCTTGAGTTTTTGCACCAGGAGTGGCATAAAGAACATGCCAAGATGCATGGAAACTGTAATTTAAAAAAACAGGGTTATTCCACCAAATATTAATTTCGGAACTTTATGCATATGAAGTTTTGCCATGGATTTACTTGCTGGATGATCGTGAGAGGGGTTTGCAAAGTGGTTGCTGTGGTAGCCAGTGTGGTGGGTTGACAAAACAAGCACAGCAAAACTGAATTTTAGCCACTGGGGCCTCATTGCCAGGTTTTGAACAGTATAATTCTCCAGTTTTATAAAATGTGCTATTTTGCTGGACAAATCACTTGAGTGTACTGACTTTCCCTATCGACTGCAGTAGGAAGAAGAATATGTTCTTTTATTTTAAGTTTTGGTTCCTCTCCATTTTCCCTGCCACTGCTTCCCTCAGCTGCTCATTAGGGGTCTGGACCTAGATTTCCATGAAGCTGCTTAGGAACAGTGCTTGCTGTGCTAAAAAGTGCTAAATAAATAAAATGGAATTTAATATAACTAGCGGAGAATAGCTGTAAGTGGGGCAAATGCACATTAAAACACAATCAGTCTGGAATGTTTAAGAATGAATTATGCTCTGTAGGAACTGGTTTGAAACCACTGACGTGTGTTGATGTTTTGGAAGCAGAAAAATGGGCAAGCGTAAGAATCGGAGCCACTTCTGACTAAATCCAAAAACAAAATAGGCATGTCTTGTTTTATGGGATCCTCCAGTTATCCAGTGGTCAGTGCCTACAAAATATGAGCAAGGAAAGTGCAACCAGTGAACCAGGACAAGGACATGGATGCCCAAGGTCCATTAAAAGTACTGTACTGTAACACACATTAATGAAGACATTAATACTGGTTATGTCTTGGGAAGTCCATGTATTAAGGAGCCAAAGCTACTTAGGTGGCACAAAGGGGACCTACACAGTATTCGACAGGTGGTTTTAATCCTATGGCTGATTGGTGTACTTTTACTTGAGTCAACACAATACATATTATATGTACAGTATGGATTCTCCAGGATGGGAATTGAAAAAATTGACCTTGCTTAGTACCCTCTACACAGGGAAATTAGATAATGTGTTTTAATGAGTGCCTATGTATGGATGCCCTTCTGCCCTTCCATTAGAAAAGGGTACTCTTATGAAGTGCCTTTTATGACAGTCCTACACCCAAAAGGTGGTCTAGGGATGAAAATCGGATGGTGAGAAAACACAATAAAGTGCCCAGCTAGGTGTTCTTCTAATGGAATAGTGAGTTAATTGTGATGTGGTGCCCTATTACTGCCCTCACAATGGGTTAAATACTTGTAAATCGTTGCCAATAATGGGAAAATATTAAAAATAATACAAATCTTCCATATACAGTGGGTATTTAGTTGTAGCTCCCATTCCCTGTATAATTTAAAGGCTACAATATATTGTACAGTAGGTGCCCTTTTCATTGATTTGCCCCTGAGTTTGCCTGTGATGCAATTCCCTTCTAAAGTTTAGAATTTATAGCTTAACCCAATCTAACTTAACCACTTAGCCCCTGGGTTTGTGTAATGGGCAGGGAGCGGTAGCTCTCCAGCCCAGAAGGTTGTAGGATCCAAGTGCAGAGCAGTAGATCTCAAAGCAGGCAAACCCAAGAAAAAAGGGAAATAATAATAATAATAATAATAATAATAATAATAATAATAATATATAATCGTTAACATATATATTAATAGGATATATAATATTATATAATAATATTATATGTATATATATATATATATATATATGATTATATATATAAGTCCTTAATAAACCCCGCTCCACGCGGGGATCGAACCCAGGCTGTCGCGGTCGCAGCCCAGTGCTCTAACCGCTGCACCAGCAAGCAGATTGGGATGCGGCCACTTTAATCGCCCTTTAAAGGGGCGGAGCAACGAAAACGGGCGGAGAGTGAAAACGGGTGGAAAACAAACCTCGCGCTGAGCATGAGTGAGAGAGAGGGGGAGAAAACGTAAATAAAGATCGCCGAGGAAGTGCGGCTACCTCTTATAAAACGAGGTGAAGGAGTAACTGAACAAAAGGGGCTCCCAAAGAAAACAAAACTGAACTGAGGTGCTTGTGGATTTAAACGCTGCTCCACCAGAGAGGGGAGGAACAGCGCGGGAGAGAGAAGGTAAACAAACCGTGTACCTCGCGGTGAGAAACACACACAGACACAGAGACTCGAGAGGGGCGGCAGTACAGAGCACACCGCTCTGCTCCACCAGACTAGAGACTAGAGATGGCGGCTGTGAAACTCACTGCTCTACACAGCTACACCAAACTCGAAAGGAAAAAGGGATATATATAAAGAGCCGGGGCTCGCTCGGAAAACCGGCATAGATTCGCTCTCACGAGCTTCAAAGATCCAGCGCCGAGTGGCTGGTTGGCGCTGCTTAAGAGGTGTTGCAAGCAGGTGTAGGTAATTAGCCAATTAACCCTCGGCACTGGCCTGGCGCGCCCTCCGTTGCCCTGGAGGATGCCTTGGTCGGCCACCAACCCTTACAGGACCCCCCTCCCGAGGGGCGGCACCCGACGGCCCCAAACCTGCCGCACGGTCCCGCCGAAAAGCCCTGACCAGTTCCAGGTCCAGGATGTGTCTAGCGGGCACCCAGGACCGCTCCTCAGGCCCGTACCCCTCGCAGTCCACCAGGTACTGGAGACCCCCGCATACCCTTCGGGAGTCCAGGAGCCTGCGGACGGTGTAGGCAGGGGCACCACCAATTGTACGGGGACCCGGAGGAGCAGCAGGACCCAAGGAACAGAGGTAGGGCTTAAGGCGGGACACATGAAAGGTAGGGTGGATCCTTTTAAGGGCAGGTGGCAGGGCAAGCCGGTACAAAACCGGATTAATCCGGCGAAGGATCTTGAAAGGCCCCAGGACACCCCCGTGATCGTCTCCTGTCCGGGGAAAGCGGGTGGAGCATACCCAAACTGGCACTCAAAGGGCGACATCCCCAAAGAGGAGTGCCAGAGTGTGTTGTGGGCATACTCCGCCCACTTCAATTGGTCGGACCAGGTAGACGGGGCTGTGGAGGCCAGACAGCGGAGGGTCCGTTCCAGGTCCTGGTTAATCCTCTCTGTCTGGCCATTGGATTGGGGTGGAATCCAGAGGACAGGCTAGCGTCTGCCCCCAATAGGCGACAGAAGGCACCCCAGAACCGGCTAGTAAAGTGCGCCCCACGGTCTGACACGATGTCCGAAGGCAGTCCATGGACGCGGACTACCTGGTCAAGCAGCACCTCGGCCGTCCCCTGCGCAGTTGGTAGCTTGGGCAATGCCACAAAGCGTCCGGCCTTGGAAAACCTGTCCACAATGACCAATATCACAGTGTTGCCTCGAGATGGAGGCAGCGCCGTGATGAAGTCAAGGGACAGGTGTGACCAGGGGTGTGAGGGAACGACCAGAGGGTGCAGCAGACCCGTGGGTTTGGTTCTGGGGTCCTTACACTGTGCACATGTTGTGCAGGCAGCCACATGGGCACGCACATCCTGCTCCATGCAAGGCCACCAAAATTGCGCAGGCGCAGGAGCTCGAGGGTGCGTGTGACCCCTGGATGTGCAGTCTGGGGTGATGAGTGTCCCCAGGTGAGTACCCGTTGCCTAAGGGAGGAGGGTACAAAGTCCCGGCCAGGAGGACCATTCCCTGGACCCGGATCAGCCTCTTGGGCTCGCCTGACGGCGTCCAAGAGTCCCCACCGAAGGGGGGCCAGGATCCTGGCCGGAGGTACTATGGTGGAAGGCTCGCCCTGAAGAGGGAGGGGTTCCCACTGACGAGAGAGGGCATCCGGTTTGACATTCTTGGATCCAGGACGGTACGACAAGGTGAAGTCAAACCGGGTGAAGAACAACCCCCATCTGGCCTGGCGGGGGTTCAGGCGCTTGGCCTGCTGGATATACGCCAGGGTTTTATTTTCCGTCCAGACCAGAAAGGGGTGTTCAGCCCCCTCAAGCCAATGCCTCCACTCTTCTAGGGCGAGCTTCACGGCCAGGAGCTCTCGGTCTCCCACGTCATACCTCTGCTCCGCAGGGGTTAGACGGTGGGAGTAGTAGGCACATGGGTGCAGTCGACCATCCAGCCCCGCCCGCTGGGACAAGACAGCACCCACGCCTACTTCGGAGGCGTCCACCTCTACAACAAATGGGAGTCTGGGGTCAGGCAGTCGGAGAACTGGAGCCCTGGTCAAGTTCTTGAGAGCATCGAACGCTTCCTGGGCCTCTGTAGACCAGCTGAACCGCCCCAACATCTTCCACGTCAGAGCAGTCAGTGGGGCAGCCACAGAGCTAAAGTTCCTTTCGAATCTTCGGAAGAAATTAGCGAAGCCCAGGAAGCGCTGGACCAGGCGCACCGAAGTGGGTCGGGGCCAGTTCTCAACTGCCTTGACCTTGGTGGGGTCCATGCGCAGAGTGTTGTGTGATACCACAAAACCCAAAAATGAGATGGTCTGCGCATGGAACTCAGACTTCTCCAGTTTGATGTAGAGGTGGTTCTCCAGGAGTAGCTGGAGAACCCGTCGGACATGGGTAACGTGTTCGTTTACGGAACGACTGTATATAAGAATGTCGCCCAAGTAAACGAACACGTACCGGTCCAACGCCTCCCGGAGAACCTCGTTAATGTACCCCTGGAAGACGGCGGGGGCGTTCATCAACCCAAACGGCATAACCAGGTATTCATAGTGCCCAGATGGGGTGATGAACGCAGTCTTCCATTCGTCACCCACCCTGATCCTAACCAGGTTGTAGGCACTGCGCAGGTCCAGTTTAGTGAAGATGGTGGCCTGCTGCAGTGCCTCAAAGGCGGATGACATGAGGGGTAAGGGGTAGCGGTTCTTCACCGTAATTTTGTTGAGGCCTCTGTAATCAATACAGGGCCTCAGCCCCCATCCTTTTTCCCCACGAAAAAGAAGCCAGCGCCAGCCGGGGAGGACGACGGCCGGATAAATCCCAGAGCAAGGGCCTCTTGGATGTACTCCTCCATTGATTTCCGTTCAGGGCCCGAGAGGGAGAACAACCTTCCCCTGGGGGGACTAGTCCCAGGGAGAAAGTCGATCGCCATATCGCAGGGACGGTGGGGGGGGCAGTATTTGGGGCTGGCGTTTACTAAACACCTCCTGGAGGTCCTGGTATTCTCTAGGTACCCGAGAGAGGTCAGGACCTCCGGGATCATGGTGCGCGGCTTTAGCTACTCTGAGGGGCTGAAGGCAGGAGGACTGACAGGCAGGCCCCCATGTCAACACTGAGCGGGTCAGCCAATCAACATGAGGGTTGTGCCGCTGGAGCCAAGGGAAACCCAAAATCAGCTGCAAGTCGGGGGCACGTATGATATATAGCGCTATCTGCTCTGAATGTGAACCGACTCGCAGCGTGACAGGGCGTGTCTGGTGGGACACTACCCCTGGCTCCAGTGACCGCCCATCAATTGCTGCAACCGGCAGGGGCTCCTGTAGGGGGACCAGTGGCAACCCAAGCCTTCTGGCCATATCAGCATCCAGGAAATTCCCTGCAGCTCTTGAATCTATAAAGGCAGGAAGGCGGGCCTCATTAGCCCCCCATGCCAGAGTGACCCTGAGGAATACTCCCTGTGCTTGAGGGGACCCTAGTTGGTCCGCTAGGGGTCCCACTTTCCCCAGCGTATGTTGGCCTTTACCTGAGAGTTCGGGACAGACCACTCGATGGTGCCCTGAAACTCCACAGTACAGACACCGACCCTCTCGCATGCAGGCTGCACGCTCCTCCCTGGGCAAGCGTGTGTGCCCCAATCGCATAGTCCGGGCCATCCCCAGACACCGTGCTCTACGCCTCTCCCCGAGACGATTGTCCAGTCTCTGGGCCATCTCGATGAGGCCATCAAGAGATGCGGGAGGTTCATGGTGGGAGAGCTCATCTTTCAGCTCCTCACTAAGACCATGGTGGAATGCACTGAGGAGAGCACTGGGATTCCACCCGCTTTCAGCCGAGAGCGTGCGAAACTCAATGGCATACTCAGACACCGTCCTTCTTCCCTGACCCAGGTTTAGAAGACGGGTCCCTGCCTCCTCTCCGTGAGCCGGAAGGTCAAATGTCCGGGAAAGGGCAGCTGCAAACCGCGCAGCAGGAGTGCAGACGACTGGTTGGTGTTCCCAGACCGGGGTGGCCCACGCTAACGCCTTTCCGGAGAGGAGGGAGATGATGTATGCCACCTTAGCACGCTCTGACTGAAAGCGGGATGGCTGCAGCTCGAAAGCCAGTGAACACTGCAGGAGAAAACCCCTACTCCCTACTGCTCCACCAGACTAGAGACTAGAGATGGCGGCTGTGAAGCTCACTACACAGCTACACCAAACTCGAAAGGAAAAAGGGATAGAGATAAAGAGCCGGGGCTCGCTCGGAAAACCGGCATAGATTCGCTCTCACGAGCTTCAAAGATCCAGCGTCGAGTGGCTGGTTGGCGCTGCTTAAGAGGTGTTGCAAGCAGGTGTAGGTAATTAGCCAATTAACCCTCGGCGCTGTTCTGGCGCACCCTCCGTTGCCCTGGAGGATGCCTTGGTCGGCCACCAACCCTTACAGTTTGTGAGTTTTTAATTATTATTATATATATATATTTTTTTACATAAAACCTATATCAAATATATATATTTATATATATATATATATATTTTTTACCAGATTTGTTGGAGTTCCACAGGGTTTTACTGTATTTAAGGACATATGAATCTAATGTAAAGGTAATGAAGTAATGGAGTGTGGGATTATGTACACAATTATCAGAGTTAAAGATGCTTTGTACAAACTTTACATTACGTGGACGTTCTTTAAACTAAGTCTTTGTACACTCACACATATCTACACACTATATTTGCTTAAATGTTTCCCTTAAGAACCATCAATTAAAGGTTCCTCTGGCAAATTGTGCAAAGAGCCATTTTGGAACGATCATTTTTAAGAGTGTAATAACTGAATAAACAGCCCGTGTGGGAGAAACACATTAGCGTGAGCTTTGGGTATTTACAGTGTAGTGACTGAACAAGTTGCGAGGTGATTATTAAGTTATTAAATCATTACGTTCTCGTCTGAATTGTGAAAGCAGCACTGTTCTTGCGCGCGATGATAATTACAGCTGGCTGCGGTTAAGGCAGATCGGTTAAAGATCTGAAGAAGCGAGCGGTTGTGTGGGCTAAACGTGATGCGATGCTACAGTGTTGACATTTAGCGCGCTTAACATGCAGATGCTGATTAATAATTTAGACGTATGTTGGGTTATTAGAGCGAGGACGCTAAAATGCTTGCTTTGAGCATTACGGCAGTAAGATTCCCATTACGATCAAACTGCAGTTTTTCAATGATTTTATGGGTTGCTATAGCAACCTTCTTTCAAGCCATGTTTCGATGAGGGCGAGAGCTTCCTCACTTACTTTATTCTTTTGTGTTCTCTGGGAGCTGGAGCCCTACCCTCTTATTACAACCACACGCTGCTTTCAGACCCTGCGTAAACAGACCGGCAAAATACCTTCCTTCCCCTCACCGTCCGCAACCCAGCGAGCGGAGTTAGGGGTGGAGGCCTGGGTGTAGCGTGCAGGAGAGAAAACGAGAGCGTGTAAACTGGCACGTGGAGCGGTCATTAAGAATTTACATAGCTAGAAGTGAGTAGGCCAGTGGAGGCCTATAAAAGATGTAGAGAGCAGAGGAGAGTCTCTGAACTCATTACTTCAGCTGATCAGATTTCTTTTTCGCCGCTGCTCTGCGTAATGCCATCGCCGCACTCCCTGAGCATGGAGATCGCGTTCAGAATCAGGAGCGGATGACCCAGACACCGACCAGGCCGAACCATCACACTCTCACACACACAGATCACATTCTGCTCTTCACCACACACTCCACTTGCAGCTGAAGTGGATTTTATTACCACGGGAAACAGAAGTATTAAGCACAGGTATTCCCTACCGCTACAGAAAGTTCTGCTGATGCAGCTTTTTATATAATTCCTTTCCATTAAATAGAGCTTCTTAAAAGGTTATTTTTTCAGTGAATGTCCCTACTGGGGGACTAATAAACGATTATCAAAATGATCTTCATTCACCAATAGATGTCACACTAAAGCACCAGCCTTTTAAACCAATACAAATGCTTAAGCCAATACTGTTTGTCCTTTTTTGTTAATGGCTGCTGTGTCTGTTAGCATTGCAGCTCTAACCTAAGTGAGGCTGGCTGTTGGCTGTTGGCATTGCGGCTAACTTTTTTTTTTTTAAACTCACAAACAAACAAAGAAAAAGCCAGGCTGCTGTGTTTACTAGCATTACTGCTTTAATCCTGTTGAGTCTTGCTATTAGCATAGCATAGTTAAACTGCCCTAACATTAGGGCAAGCCCAGCTGCTGGGTCTCTCTAACCCTGAGGCAGGCAGTTTGGGGAACACTTTACATGGAAGGTCCATTTTATGGCCTCATTGATGCTCAACGGACATTCAAATGAAAATGTCTATTAAACACAACTTAAGCCTATGTTGTATGTAAATGATTCAAAATAGAACCTAACCCTAACCTCAACAATTAAAAATCTAACCATACACCTAACTCTAACCTTAACCTTAACTAAACTTTAATTCTAACTCTAAATCCAGTGCTAAAACGTTAAGATTAGAGTTTGGGTTGGAGTTGGATGTAATGTTACATTTAATAGAGATTTATTTACTTTCACCTTTCAGTTCAATTGCATTTATTAGACATGCAGCAATTATTAGTTGAATATCAGTTAAGCATCAATAAGGCCATCAAGTAGACCACCCAAGTAAAGTTTTACTGCAGTTTGTATTGTAACTGACCAGCTCGAATCTTGTGAATCCTGTCTGCTGTCCCTGATAGCATTGGCCCTATCTGCCTCCTAACTTCCAACTCAAGTTTTGAAAGGTGTATTGTTTCAAAATAAATGTGGACAAATTGATGCATAAAAGACAGTTTGAAAGAAAGTCTCTTTTGTTTTATTTGGATATTTTTTTTCTTCATTTTACCCTAAACATTTTGTGCTGCACTCTTCCAGCTTTCATGCACAGTGCCATAGGAGCTTTCATTATCTTGTCTCTTAGGGAAGAGTTTAGGATTAACATGCATGCATAGCCATAAAGGCTATGAACACAAAAAAGCAGAGAACAACATATGCAGGGGGCCTTCATGAAGTTTGACTTAATTCAGTGCTGCAAATGCCTTTATTTCATTTTATATTTACATAGAGATTAGTTGTTTGCTGTTACATTGTTGTTATAAATGTCATATGTTGCACTTATAAATAATAAAACAATTCTTCACACAATCTAAACATAATCAAAACAGAGTTGTAAAATGGATCAATTCCCAAACCCCCACTTGGTTGTTATATGTACAGCCCCAAAAAGTACATAAACCCCGCCCACTGGAGAAACTTTAAGTCAAAGCTGACTGAAGAGCAACTTCAGGAAAATATGGTGTTGCTGATACTGGAGAGCAGTTCATCACCTCCAGACTCTGCTAGTTATGGGAATATGGGTTACAAAGTGTACCAGGTCTCATGACCCCAGATTATCCTCTGCCATTGTCCGCAGAAGGGAAGTTTAAACCTGCTGCACAATAAAGCAAATTATGCGCAGAAAAAAAAATGGGATCCATGAAATGCTAAAAGCTAACGCTAGTCCATTCCTTTGACAACAAGCTGAACAACCTCAACTGAACCAAACTAGAGCTAAACCCACATCAGGAGGAAAATAGTGATATTTTATTTTTACTGGTAAAACTGGTAAAACCAAACTTGGAGAAGTGATCGGGGAAGGCTAAAAGATAACTGACTACTCATATCTTTTTTCAAGACTTTGGAATAATTACAGTGTTTTAGTTCGAGTAATAAAAGTATGCTGTAATCTGAAGGTTCTCTGGACTGCTGTAGTGCTGTATGTTAGCCAATTATAGCACTAAATTGTCTTTTTTCCACACGTTTTCACTCACACACAAAATAACAGGGTTGTAAATAGGCTATTTATTCACCAGAGCACAAGTTATAATATTTAATAAATGTATTTAAGGCCATTTTAAGAGTTTAATTTAGTTAATGATATAACTCCTGGTCTGTTAGAGGTTGGGTATGTTTGGATGAAGAGAATAGGACAGAACAAAGAGGGTATTATTGATCTCTGCCCTGCTTCAGCAGCTCATCAGTATGGGAGAAGTCTCGGCTGATGACTTAGTTTGCCCTCATAATGAGCAATTAATGCCACACCAGACAAGAAAGGAGGACGTGATGACACGTTCATTCTGCTCAGAGTGAGAGAGGCATCTGCGGCTCTGTGTTATCTCTCCGGAGCCGGTGAATAAACAGACCCTCATAAAACTATTTATTAGGCCATTTTATTTCAAACTGAAAGAAAAGCCACCATTTATCAACAGGCAGCTGTGAGATTTAATACATGCAGGTTTTTATTCTTTTGTTTTGTGAGACAATCATCTGACAATTAAGAAGTTAGAGTAGATGTTTCTCATATACTTATATATGAGATGCAAATAAAGGTTTCAAAAGAGTTTGTTCCAAAAGTGACTAGTGCTGTATCAGTGTATGTCAACTTCTGTGATTCACCCTATGTGCACCTTAATGTAGCAAAAGATGTGTAAGAATCTTTTTAAGAAGTGAAGATCAGTGAAAAACACTCAGGAGTGGTTTCTCAGACAGGGAGTCTAGACAAGTCTAGTCCTAGAATACCCAACATTGTGAATGGAGAATTTTAATTGAAAAGTAAAATCCTTATCTAGAAAACTTCCCCTTTGCACTTAATCTGTAAGGACCATTTTTCGACATTCTGTCAGTTGTGTCAGTTAATTTATGTAGGTTTGTATTCTTTTGGTTTGAGATAACAATCTGCCAGTAAGGAAAAAAATTTCCTTCCAAAAATACACCATGTTCTAAATTATTATATTTGTGATATTTTTCTCAGATTTTCCTAAATGGTCAATGCAAATGACAGTCAGCATAATTTAAAGTCTTGGCCCATTAAGTGTAAGTCCAAGTTTATTGAACAAATCTCTCAAAGATAACAGTTATTTACCTAAAAAAATCAAATGTGCACTGTTTGATCTTATTAAGCGACCACAGGTTTCAAGCAATATGGAGAAGAAAAAGGTGCTGTTGAAAAGCATGTAATAGCGCAGTGCCTTGGACAAGATATAAAAACATATATATATATATATATATATATATTATACAGTCATGTTTTGGGTCAGAATCATGGGAAGAGAGCTGGAAGCCCCTTTATGGTCCCTGAAGGTGTGAAAATTACCTCAGCAAAGTTTCTGACTGATCTTTTTCCTTTCATGGTACACAAAGAAGAATTGTGCCTTCCGTCGCAAAATCATCTTCATGCATGACAATCCACCATCTCATGCTGCAAAGAGTACCTCTTTGTCATTGGCTACTATTGGCATAAAAGGAGAGAAACTCATGGTGTGGCCACCATCATCCCCTGATCTCATTTCTATAGAGAACTTTTGGAGTATCATCAAGCAAAAGATCTATGAGGGTAGGATTCAAGCATGATCAAGCATGATCATCCAGACCAAACAAGTTAACTAGCATGACCAAACTGTTTAGTATTATATTTATTAATCTGAAATCTTCACACAGAGAAACAATGTGATGGATTGTGAGTATAACATTTCTATTAAGGTACATCATTAAGAGTGTTAGAGTGCACAGACAATTTAACATTGCATTTTTGGATGTCACTTCCAAATGGCAGAGCCCTGAAATAGTGCACTATATAGTAGTGAACAGGGCACAGTTTTAGACACACCTCATGTGGAAAGCTCTGAGGGGATAAAGGGTTCCAAATCGTTAAAAAAAAAAAAAAAACACTGCAAAAGAAACAAAAAAAAACTTTGAAAGAATATTTTCCTTCAGTGGATGGTTCTTCAACCAACTCAACTGAAAGATTCTTGTTTTCTCTCAGGTTTTACTGTCATGCTCTGTCTTCTGCGTATTTATTTTATTTTTTACTATGGCTTACGGTAGTGGGCTGGGCTTATGCAAATATTGGGGGCGTAAATATAGTAAGTCTAGGGATTGGAATGTGTCCTGTTTTCCAGCCCTTTTTTGGTTTTGCTGGGTTTTCCTTTGAAGTAGGAACAACAGTGTTTATGAGGTATCAGGGAAACTACAGTTTATCGTTCTATGCTTTGTTTAAGACTCTGTAGTGCGTTCTGATTCTGGCTTTCAAAGCCAAAAAAAAAAAAAAACGCACCAGCTCCTTCTTTACCTGACGGCAAAGATCAGACCCTAATCCGCACCAAGAGAACTTCAAGTATGGCTTAGCATTAGCCAACATCCTTTAAGACTAGCGCACTGAACACACTGTTCTGGAATCAGGGTGAAAGAACAGTCAATGTCTTTAAGATGCATCACTTTCAAGAGCACCTTTCAGTTAGTTAGCAGTTAGTAAAGACTTGTGATTGCACCTTAATGTCATTTTGCCTTATTTGACATTCAGGCACAGTGTACTGTATGTACTGTATGTGTCTAGATGTGTGAAAATGATGATCTTATACTCCCTGAATCACTCTTTTACAATTCCAGCCCCATTAATCCAGGAATTGTCATCTTGGAATATGTTTGTGCCATTAGAGAAGAAAAAAATCCATTGATGGAATAACCTGGTCTATATTCAGTATATTCAGGTAGTCAGCTGACCTAATTCTTTCAGCATATACTGTTGCTGAACCTAGACCTAACCAACTGTAGCAACCCCAGATCATAATACTGCCTCCACAGGCTTGTAGAGTAGGCACTAGACATGACGGGTGCATCACTTTACCTGCCTCTCTTCTTTCACTTCTTACATCAGACCACATGACCTTCTATCAATGCTCCAGAGTCCAATCGTTGTTCTTCCCGCTAATTTAAGCCTCTTTTTCCAGTTTCCCCTCACTGATTAGTGCTTTTCTTAAGGCTACACAGCTGTTCAGTCCTAATCCCTTGAGTTCCCTTCATATTGGGCATGTGGAAATGCTCTTTCTTTCACTATTAAACATATATCCCTGAGTTCTACTGTTGTTTTACTTTGATTTGATTTAACCAAACATTTAAGCAATCATTTAAGTGATTCACTTTTAGGACAGGACCAGCCACATTTCTTCCTTGAAGACGATGGGTCACCACTGTCCTTCCAGTTTTTAATAATGTGTTGGACAGTTTCTAACCCAATTTTATTTGTTTTTCTGCAATCTCTTTCGATGTTTTCTCTGCTTGATCCGTGCCAATGATTTGACCCTTCTCAAACAGATCTTCTCAGACATCTTTTTCACGATTACAGGATGTGTCTTTCCACATGGTAGTTTAAGAAATGAGAAGCTACTCACTGAATCAGTTAGGGTTAACTAACTTGTAATTGTCCAATAGGAGGTTTGTACCTACTTGCTTAGTTAAATCCAGGTGGTGACTCTTTTTTTGGCCAGGCTGTGTATATTTTGACTGTGATCTATTCACACTAGCTTGTGGGGTTTCTTTTTTCTGAGTGGACACTGAACACTTTTATAATTCTCTCTGGATAGCACACTTTGCTTAAGGCTTTAGATGTAAATGTAATAGTCACAAACGCACAGATTTCAGAAGCTGAAGGAGTGTTGAGGACAAATATCTTCTGGGCTGTTTTTCAGTGTTTTAGGCTCATTATTATAAAGCTTCTGTGAATCCCAAGTAGGTTTTAGCGCCCAGTTGCAAAACACGTAGGGGGGAAAACGGAATTTCCTTCATAGTCGGAAAGAGTCTGAAAGATAATCATGCAAAACACACACACTCTCTCTTTCATACGTACACACACAAAAAGCAAAGCCCCTTAAGCAGCCTCCACATTCACAATCTGTGCTCGAGCAGCCTGAGCGTTACTCACTCTCTTCTTCTTTTTTTTTTCTTTCTCTCTCTCTCTCTTTTTCCCTCTTACTGTGACTCATCTGTTTCATTCATAGAGAACACTGTTTACTACTAGACTCCTTCTGCTCAGCCTATAGAGAAAATACACTATATGGAGAAAAGTAGTGGGACATCTGTTCAGTCATTGTTTCTTCTGAAATCAACGAATTAAAAAAAGGGCATTTAATTGAATTTAGTTCAAATGTTCAAATGACAAGACAGTTCTTCCACAGTTTGCTCCACAGCTGAATGTTGGGGGGCTTTATACCAGTTTAGCCCACACCTGGTGTTGGTGTACATCTCTACAGAAACT
Source organism: Astyanax mexicanus (assembly GCF_023375975.1). Taxonomy (NCBI): domain Eukaryota; kingdom Metazoa; phylum Chordata; class Actinopteri; order Characiformes; family Acestrorhamphidae; genus Astyanax; species Astyanax mexicanus. The sequence goes on along the minus strand of NC_064416.1, from coordinate 15,136,767 downwards.
AGACAAGCTGTGGGTCTGTGTGAATAGTTGCACATCCCGTCAGCAATAAGTGCTACTTAAAGAAGCTGAGTAAAGTCACTACATATGTACAGCTCTGGAAAAAAAACAAGAGACCACTTAAAAATTATATGTTTCTTCAATTTTACCAAATTGAAAACCTCCAGAATATAATCAATTGGAGGATTGATGATCAAAAGCCATCAAACCAAGCTGAACTGTTAGAATTTTTTGCACAGGAGTGGCATAAAGTTATCCAAAAGCAACGATTGATTGATTGATTGAATGTCGTCAGGGTTGTAATCAGTCAGTGGCGCGCCTGTGTTTTCCATCACCAAGATAGCAATACGCCAGAAATGTACCTGAACACACCTCACCTCCAGAACTCCATGCCAATCGGTGAAGATATATTACTAAATTCTGAAAATACACTGTTCATGGGGTGTAAGATAGCAATGATCACTGCAATGCACCTTTCGCAGGGTGTAAGATACAGTAGGTACCATAGTGTAAAATTGATGGCATCAATGCTGATGAAAGCTTTTATGGCTCATGACATATTTGTGTATGCTTTGTGACTACGACTAATTAATTCATTGCCTTGTAATGCTGGTGTGTGTGTGTGTGTATGTGTGTGTGTTTGTGTGTGTATGCACTCATTGATGGGCTCTCCCCCTGTAGTTTCCATGGTAACCCCTCAAACTACCAGGACTACCCTTGCCCACCCTGTACAGGTTGTACAGAGTTAGAGGAGTGTGTTGAGTAAGAGAAAGAAAGGACGAGTTAGGGAGGGTTGGTGTTGTACGTGTGTGTGTGTGTGGGTGTGTGTGTGTGTGTGTGTGTGTGTGTGTGTGTGGAGGGGGGAGAAGGGGGGAGTTGGTGGGTGGGTGGCCCTCAGAGGTAAGTGGAGCTGCTTGTCTCTTAATGGTTCAGACTTCTTTCAATACCATTCAGAAATGCATGGGGGTCGCCATGGTTACCGGCAGGCCGTCCGCTGTGAGGCTGAGTGTGCCTGGTTGCTGTAGTGGTGAGTAGCCCAAAGCACGCGTGCACACACACACACACACACACACTCACACAAACTCACACACACTCTCATCTTCCTTCTACCACTGCTTTGAATTAATGCTGCGAGTGTGTGTGTCCGCTGGTATTACACACACACTCTGTCTCGCTCTGCCTCTCTTTGTTCTTTAACTAGAATCTCCTGTTCTGTGCTTGTAAGCCTTTTAGTTCATTCTAGGATCTACACTATAGGACTGTCATGATTAATCAATTCCACTCAAAGAAGTTTAATAGAAAGGTTGTTAGAGGTTATTAGGGTTATTTCACACTTGTCCTGAATAAATGAGTCTTGATTTTGGGAGGGGATCATAATTGCTGGTTTGTTTTCACACACAAGAACCACATCTGAACCTTAGATTGATTACACAATTCCATGCATCAATTCTATACATGTATGTTCGCAAAACCTTCTGTAATTTATTGCTTTTTATTATTTTGTTATGATACCATCACTCAAGCGGCAAGAAGCAGTGCTTTTGGAATGTGTGGCCTTTGACCATGCAGGAGAAGATTTGTATCCATGCAGACCAGAGCGAGATGGGTGGTCCTATCAAAATATGAGAGGATTTATAAGAATATACTGATATAAAAGGGAAGTATGGCAATAATTTGAATCAGTAGGGTTACATAATGAACCAATCACACAACCCCACACAAAGCAACTGAAGTGGATAGCTTCCAGGTCTTGTTTCAAAATTCGATGCCATTTTCTCCCCAATTTACAAGGACTAATACCCAAACACACTCATTAGGACTCCCCCTATCACTAGTGATGGCCCAACACCAGGAGGGTGAAGACTAGCACATGCCTCCTCCTCAGACACATGTTAAATCAGACTCCACCTCTTTTTGCGCTTGAAGGAAAGCGCAGTGACTCAGTTCCGATACATCAGCTTACAGATCCCTTGGGCTGATTGACCTCACCCTTTGGAGTGATGTGGGGAAAGAGCACCATTTAACCACCCAGTGAGAGCAAGGCCAATTGTGCTCTCAAGCTACATAAACAGGATTCGAACCAGCAATCCCCAGATCATAGTGGCAGTGCTTAGCCCGTTGGATCACTAGGAGAACCCACCACAAGTCTGTTTGAAGTCAACCCTAGACCACCATTTTTAGGAGGAGGTAACTAGAGATTGCTGAAATTAAAATCCCCAAAAGATTAGATTTTAGACCCAGTTTTTTAGTTTTTTCTTCAAATTTAGCCTCAAACATTCAAAAAACTGAGCTGATTAACATTACACGGACCCTTCTTAAAACTACCTCAATTCTAAGTCCACAAAAGATGTTGGAAACTCCTTTTAGATTGTGAGATTCAGTGCTTTCATGCTGTGAATCTCTTCTTCTGCTACATCCCAAAGGAACACTACTGTAGGTCTGGTGACTGGGAAGAAACGTCACTGAAGCACAGTGAACTGAACATAATCGCGTTCAATAAAAGCAGTTTGAGATGACATTTGCTTTGTATTTGCACTGGAAAAGTGTTTTGAGAACAAAGGACGTCTCCATCCATCAGTACAGAAGCTTTTTTTTATCAGGTCAGACCTTTTTATAGATTTTTTTTTTGAGTAAAGAACCATCTTCTGTTGTATTTGAAGGGCCTTATACACAAGCAAAGAAGCAAAAGAGAATACCGATTTTTTTAAAAATTGTAAGTGTAGTTTTGTTTCTGATTTGCTTCATATTGTTTTTGGTTCTTTTTTTTAAAGCCTCATCTTTGCACTCTTCCTTTTCTGTTCTCTGCTTTTGGACACACTCTGCTGAATTGAGGAAAGGTGTTTTATTTACTGAAGCTCTCTGAAATCATCTTATTACTGCTTAACTCGGCAGTCTCGCTTTCATGCACACGCTCCCTCGCTCTCTCTGTGACAATCAGGACAATATATGCTAACACAATCAACCGTCTAATGGAAGTTGTTAATTAATTCCTCTCAGACAGGAGTGCTCCTTGTTTGTGTTTATGTGTGTGTATTTGTGCATGTGCGTGTTTGGGTGTGTGTGTGTGTGTGTGTGTGTGTATAAGCCTGGCAATACACCATAATATTTCCATCACTTCTAGTCAGACGAATCAGAGCAGATGGCTGGAAGTTTCAATTGGACGCTGTATTGAAAGGTACCAATTTAAAAACAGAATATAAACAGAAACCTTTAAGACAGACGTTTGCTCAGCGTTCGGTGTGAGTCTTTCCTAAACCATCATCAGAAAAGTACAGGTGATGCTGGATCAAAATGAGCTTGTGATGGTCAAGATCTGTGAAATTGGTCAGAAGCAGCAGACAGGTTACTGAGGTCAACTTCAAAAATGAAGGAGTTTTCTTCCATCTAAGAGACTCAGATGGCTTTGATTGGAAGCGATTTAGTATTTAGGATCTTTGGAATTCTTCACTTTCATCCTCCTTTATTCTTCACTTTATGAAAAGAGTCTATAAACTTTTTTTCTGCTATGACCATTTGAAATAGTTTGAAATTATGATGAGTATGATGGTTATATTTCTGAAAGACCTGGTTTTAGACCACAATAATGTATTGTCCCAACGGACAGTTCTGGTGGAAACAGGAGAGTTGAGGTGCACCTTGAATTCTGCCGTGATTTGGGCAGCCGAGGTTTTACGTTTTTTGTATAAAATCCGGGTAAGAACCCGAATATCCCTTTCAGACAGCTTCCCCTTGCATCCACAGTTAATCCTGTTGGATGTAGTTTGTCCATCTTGCTGGTATGCTGACATTACCCTAGATACTGTGGCTCTTGATACATCACAAAGACTTGCTGTCTTGGTCACAGATGCGGCAGCAAGATGTGCACCAACAATTTGACTAAATTAAAAAAAAAAAATCAAAGGCTCTTCTCTGACTGCTCTCCAAACACACATTTTGTCATGAAAACATACAAGACCTAAACACATGGGATAACTAATAATATCATGCATAAGATACGTTGGCTGCACATGTGGTTCTCTATCTCTGTGTTCCCACTGGTTATAGGTAGATGATAGATGCTCTTGTTTCTCAGGCACTGACTGGTACTGGGGTTACTGCACTTGAAATAAATAAATGACCACACCAGTCACTGATAGCAGACATGAGCAAATTATGTGATTTGACTGATGTCCAAAAAAGCATGATAATACGGTCAAAAGTCACTAAATATGAGGGATGTAGAGCCACAGTAGTGAAGGTATATTGAGATTGACTTTTCACACATTGAGTGCCTTCCAGTGGCATAACAGTAGTGCCGAATGGACCATTGGTGCCAGATGAACCTCAGTGGCTGTGCTGTAGTTGGAGTGGGCATGAGTGCTCTGGGATACCTTTCATCATCTAATATATCCTATGCCCTGATGTCTCGATATCATTGGCTGTCCACTTTGTACAATTGAGGTGAGCAGAAAAGCACCTTAGAATGAACAGCAACGACGCATTCAACTTTGTGGTTGATGGGTTCTAACTGCAGAAGACCATGTCAGGATTTGTAAAGTAAAACCAGGGCCTGGTCTTATAAATCTCGATTTCTGCAAAGGTGCACAGATGGTAGTGTCAGAATTCGGCATCAACATCATAAATACATGGACCCAACCTCCCAGCTAACAGAGAATGCCATTAAAACATTTAGTAATGTCTTGAAATGGTACCAGCCTGTAATGTTACAGAAGTAATGTTCTAGGATTTAATAATGATGTGATATAATAATGATTTGCACCACAACATTAAAACTTTTTTTACATAATGTTTCAAGCTAGATGAATACTAGCATTAAAGTTGCAACACGTTGAACCTTCTAAAACTGTTAATTGTAAACTTCAGAAAACATTCTTCCAACCAAAAATTGTTAGCTGGGCTTCCATTTGAATGGCGAATGGTCAAGGCTGATGTGATGTGGAATTGTGTGTGGAATGTTTTCCTTCAGACACATGTTGACCAGTTATTGGCAATCAATCATCACTTAAGCACCACAGTCTTTTTGAGTATTGTTGCTGACCCTGTGCATCCCTTCATGCTACTTTCATAATAATAACACACACGTCACATAACAGACGTCTCTATCACTGCACTGTAAAACCCCATACGTTGACTAAACTCAAAACTTTTGTTGTAACCGATTACCTAATACATTTTAAGTTCATGTAACATAATTTTAAGTACAATGAACTTAACAAATACATCTACATATATATTTAAAATTAATATTTTCCTGAACTTGTATTTATTCTTCTTTCTGGTTTCATTCAACTATTTTTTAAATACTCATAGAAAAGTAGATGAAAGAAAACAGTAAAGAATTATAAGTACTGAGAGCACAGTGAGAACACAGAGTTACTGCAGCTCAGTAAATGATGCTTGTTCTACAGCTACAACACAAAGACCAAACATTTAATCAGAATATGTGATCTACAAGTTTACCTAAGGTAGCCCCGGGTGAATCACTACACACTGATGGTGAGTGTTAGTCAGAAACTGTTGGACACACCCAGTATGCAAATAGATTGTGACAGAAGCCAATGGAAAAGAAGCTGTTAATGGCAACAGACTAAACTCAGTTATTATAAGTTGGTTCAACTCAAAGATCCCTGTTTAAGTGTATAATATGTGCCCACGAATGTTCAACTAACTCAAAACAGTTGAGTGTTGTTTAGAAATCTCCAATTTTATGTAAAACAGACTTAATTTATTTAAGTTCAAACAACTTCTGGGTTTACAGTGTGGTTTCATGAACATGACAATGAACAATGATTTCAGTGAACTTTTTGGGCTGATTCCTCACCAGATTCCAATAAATACAAATATCTGATTTCAATAAAACACCCTTCAAATGTGGAAAAACATGAACATACTGAATCTCAAATGATTATCGTCAATATTGTGTAGAATCTTTGCCACAATTTTTTTTGAGAGCAAAGGAAGGCCCTACCCATTAGTGTAGTGTTCAATTGCCAGTCCCTATACTAATCTGCCCCCACAAACCCTTTTTTAACCCTTGTGTGGTGTTCATATTTTTGTTACTCGTTTACTTTGTTACTTGTATTTAATTCAGCAAAACTAAGCAATTTTACATTAATTGTACAGTGTGTGTTTATCGAAAATGTGTTTTGATATATGTTTTTCACAAAAAATGAGCCAATGCCAATGAGTTTGAGTTAGTAAACATTTTTTAGTATCATTTGATGAAAAACGAAAACGGGTCCCACAGACCCGAACACCACACCAGGGTTAATTCTTTTTATTTAACCAATGATTTTATAGTGCCACTATGTGCAACTTAAATTAACTGTCCAACCAGTCATAGCCTGCTGACAAACTATGTGTTCTGAGCACGTTCACGGTGTACACAATCCTGACTCCAAGTCCATTTTCCCAGCGGCCAGACCTTTTACCAGCTTCTGGGCACAGTGACAGTTAAGGATTTAATATGTTTGCTTCACAAACCTGCTGTTGGCTGTGAACGAGCATGCTTTCCTTGTCTCTTTTGTTGAATGTTAGGGTTTAACCTTACAGCGTCCTTCCAGCAGCACTGGCACTCAGCCCACACTACATCTACAACATCCAAGTACTTACTGTCTAATCATTCAAGGGATCCAGTCCATCGATTTTAGTGTGTACATCCATTCCACATGAATACAAAACTCCTACATAGTTTAATCATAGGAGACTACTACTATACAGCTCTGGAACAAATTAAGAGATCTCTTCAGTTTCTGAATTAGTTTCTCTGATTTTGCTATTTACAGGTATATGTTTGAGTAAAATTAATATTGTTGTTTTATTCTATAAACTATGGACAACATTTCTCCCAAATTCCTAATACAAATATTGTCATTTAGTGCATTTGTTTGCAGAAAATAAAAATGGCTGAAATAACACAAAAAATGCAGAGCTTTAAGACCTCAAATAATGCAAAGAAAGTTTTAAGAGTTCAGAAATTAATATTTGGTGGAATAACCCTGGTTTTTAATGACGATTTTCATGCATGTTGGCATGTTCTCCTCCACCAGTCTTACGCACTGCTTTTGGATAACTTTATGCCTTTACTCCTGGTGCAAAAATTCAAGCAGTTCAGCTTGTTTTGATGGCTTGTGATCATCCATCTTCCTCTTGATTATAATCCAGAGGGTTTCAATTTGGTAAAATTAAAGAAACTCATTATTTTTAAGTGCTCTCTTATTTTTTTCCAGAGCTGTATAATTTAACTTTTTGTGTCTTTCCACATTGTTTGGGTTAGCTCTTTTGGAACTGTCTGCTAACTTGCAAATGGCCAAAACGTTTTCTATTATTTGCTATTAAAATATGAGACAATGACCTAAAATATGTTGTGTACACTTCTGTTAAAAAATGAAAGAAGCTTCAAAGTGTCCTTCAAGCAATGCAAGAACCATCTGTCTCTGAGATCTGTGAGTGTGGAGAACCTTCAATGTCTACAAGATTTCCAATCAACCAGTACCTAAAAGTGTCCACTGCACCCATATTCTTGATCGATCAGCTTCCATAAGCAAACATCAGTATCCATGTTTACATGCAGTCTAATAATCTGTAAATAATCTGACTAATAGCTAAATCAGAATAAAACATGTTTATGTGTACTACGAATCTGAATATAATTTGTACCGGCATGAACAAAGTGGGTAATCCTTTTAACATTCCACTAAATGGAAGAAAATTGGCATGCAAACTGATTACATTTCCAGTTTCAGCACATTTTCTGCACATACATACATAAATTACTGCAAAAAAAGTCTTTTAATCCCTCTATTATTCAATAGATAATTAATAACCTGTTAACTACACTGTTATTATTCATGCTACAACAGCTGTATATTGTAATAATGGCTACTGTAGTGAGAGAAAAAGCATGACTGAGTGACAGAATGAATAAAAAGAAACTGACTGCATCTGGAAAGTCTATCTGGCCTGATGCTGATCCCCATGTGGTAGTCCTAGTCTCTCTCTCAATCTCTCCGTCTGAATGGAGATCGATATGAGTATCCTTTTCATCAGGCTCTACAGTGCTGCTGCTGCTGTCATTTTATTCAGGTCTTCAGTACCGTGCCTGACAAGCTGCTTTGTTGCTGTGATGTGACAGTATTAGAGCTCGACAATGCAAGAAACATGCCTGATATAGTGACTAAACCTGTATGTTCAAAAATATAGTGGAAATAGAATTGTGAAAGCTTTTTACTTCCATCTCTAACATGTATTTTACTCTGAAATAAAATGGAATATAGTAAACACAAAGCAGCAGCGTTACAAAAGGCAGAACGGCAGGTAAATGCCACACGTTTAATGTCATTCACTGACAGAAAATGCCATACAGTGCTCAGTGTTAATATACCATTCCTGACATATGACGACAGCTCATGAATGAAATAAATAACTGTAAATAACTGTTTTTTTTTAAATGCCAGCCACCATCACAGCTACCGTAATGTGTAGTGTGAGTAATATCTGATTCTCACTTTTAAATATACCATAGAATATATTTATTCAGTATTTTAAACTTCTATATGACATATTAATAGTACGTTTGTGGCTTTGGTGTGGTGGAAAAATGTTCAAATGTCATTTTACCCTCCAATTTACAGTACAACCCTGTTATTTTCCTGTTATGGTGAATAAATAAAAGTGAATCATTTAATAAGCTTGCTCTGATTGGCCAGTTTACTAAGAGGCACTGATTTGTATAGCATAGTATAGCCTATTTTTTTTAGCATAGTAACAAGATTATTGTAGTTTTTTATGTAAGAATTGTCAGTTCTTGAGTTCAATGTTGTTATACTATTTTGTTGTGTTCAAGAGGCACAAACCTGGCAAATCTGCTATCAGCCATGAGGCCTAGCTCTCTTAATATACACTATACGCTATACTGTACAAATGTGTGGAGAGATCAGTTGTTACAAATGCATTTACCTACTTTAAGGAGCCCCTATGGCTGTCTCAGATGTGCAAATGCACGCACATATGCATTCACTAAAACACTAAGGGCCTTATTTATGTGATCTATACTGCACCGGTCAATTGTGCATCACGCAGCTTGATTTAGGGCATGCGTTGGTGTGTCTTACACCTTGCACGGCTCGAAACATGCAAAAGGCATGTACTAATTCTCTCAATAATCATGGGAATATTTTGAGCTTGAAATTTGAAATAAACCAATCAGTGTGCCACTTGTCATTACCTTTAAGAGCCAGTTGTACTTTGGGTTTGGCACGTTGATTGCTTAGCAGTGGTGCTTTTGCACGGCTGACTGTTGATTGTTGTCAGGGTTTTAATCAGTTAGTGGCGCACCGGTATTTCCCGCCGATAAGATAGAAACACGCCAGATATTTACCTGAACACACCTCGCTTCCAGACCACCACACCCTTTGGCGTAAATATAGTCCTAAACTCTGAAGCTATTTTAATGGTGCGGATGAAAGGCGTGAAATTAGACTGTTGACGGGGTGTAAGATAGCAATGAGCATCGCAGCGTGCCTTGGGCATAGTGCACAAAAGGGCCCTAAGACTTTCTAGAGCAGATAAACAGACAACATTGCACCTATTGGAACCAAGCCTAGAGCCAAACATGGGTTTTGAGGGGTTACAAAGGAATTGAGCTGCATTCTCTTGAATGCTGGCACTCTATCTGACTTTTTTGATGAGTTAGAAGACTGGGGATGATTGGGTGGGTTGGTAATGATCCAAATCCTGACCTCACTAATGCACTAATGCAAAAACCTAGTAGAAAGCTTTTCCCTGGACAGTAGAAACACATAGTTAAAGAAAATAGTTAGTACAGCAAATATAATTACACATTGGTCCTTTAAAATACAAATTTATGTAAATACGATAACCTTTTCAAAGTTTAGGGAATCCACATGGAATTGAAGTAGGCATAGACCTGTAAGTCTAAGCAGTAGAGTATGTAGCCAGAAAAGCTAGTTCATGTGCGCTACACTCCTGTGGTACAGCTATAGAGATCTCCTTTGGCAAAATCCTCAGTGGATACGTTTTACACTGGTTACAGAAGTAAGGGAAGACCGGTGCTCTAAACTTGTGTGAAAAAGTCTGTAAAGGTCGTCCATTGTTGAGGTTATAAAACAAGACTTTTCCTTCATCCCAGTCCAGCTGCACTCTGATCTTCCGTAAGCTCCCCCTCACTTTGAGGATGTCGGTGGGTCCTCCAGTGGAACTAGCCCCATACAAAATGTTCTCGTAATGGCATTTCCATATCCCACTGAAGAATGTCTTACCCTTCTGCATAGCACCCGTTACAACCCCCAGAGCCCACTCTTTACAGTTTTCCACCTCAACATCCCAGTAGTGTGATCCTGAGCTGAAGCCCTCAGAGCCGAGGACCCACAGATGATGGTCAAACCTCTCTGGGTTTTCAGGAATCTGTCTGTGCTCATCTTGACACACAAAGCTGGTGAGGTCATTGGAGAGGGCGAGACGCCGGTGGGCAGTGTTGGAGTCTAAGATCACAGGAGCTGGAAAAAAGGAGGCATGAAAAAATGTGGGGTTGTTATACACTATGCTACAAAAGCTCCTTATGCATTAATATTTAGTGATTTTCAACCATACAAAATGTTCTGTACCAAATAGTACATTGTATGTCCAAAAGTATGTGGACACCCCTACTATTGAATGCTTTTAGCTACTCTAACACTTTGATGTGGCTAAGTTTTAATTTTCAATATCTTTGCAATAAACTAATTTAATTAGTTAGTATCCCTCAATTAACTTAAAGGTATTCTTCAATTGCTTTCTTTTTGATTATTATACATCATTGTTTTATTTTTACATTTTTTAGTTTTTAAATAAAAGCCCTTTTTGTATCACTACCCAGCTAATATGCAACATGGGTCAAAAATGACCCGGCTGAGTTTTAATTTTCTGTATCTTTGCAATAAATTAATTAATTTAGTATTTAATGTATTCCACACTTAACTTGTTTTTGATTATAGTACATCCTTTTTTAATTTTTAAATTTTTTTACTTTTTGAATAAAAGCCTTTTTGTATCACTACCCCTCTAATGCATAACATGGGTCAAAAATGACCCGGCTGAGTTTTAATTTTCTATATGTTTGCAATAAATTAATTTAATCATTCAGTATTCAAGGTATTCCTCAGTAAACTTACTTTTTCATTATAGTACATCCTTATTTTATTTGTATCCTTTTTAACTTTTTGATTAAAAGCTCTTTTTGTATCACTACCCCTCTAATGCTCAACATAGGTAAAAAATGACCTGCATTCATTTTCTATGTAACTTCATGTATGGCTAAGTGTTTCTATGATATATATATATATATATATATATATATATATATATATATATATATATATATATATATATAAGCAATAAATTAATTCACTTACTGTAAGTGATCATATCCTTCATCTTCTCCCATACTCTGAACTTCAGATTGCCCAGGTGCTTTGCCGTATCAATCAGAACTTCAGACAGGATCTCTGGATCTTGTACATCATAGTCAGTTCTGGAAGAACATTTGGGAGTTAGAGCTGTGTTGGGTTGAAATCAAACACCATTAAAAAATAAAAGTTATTCAGACAAGTGGTTGAAATGACTTACCTGTCATCAATTTCTTTGTATTTCTGCATATGAGAGTAAACAAAAGAGAAACAAAAACATGTATTTTAACATCTTGGATGTGTTCAGAGCACACGTTCAGTACTGTGTAAAGTGAAGTGACTGCAGCCATAAATAATGGGACAGGGATGTACAGTAGTTTATGTGTGTGTAGTTTGTGATTTGTCTCTTTGTCTCTTACACTATATAGTACCAGTGCAAAGGTTTGGTCACACTCCTTCTCATTTAACGTTAATTTTTATTGATTTGTATTGTTTTGTAAATTGTAGATTAACAATGAAGACATTAAAACTATGAAGGAACTCATAGCTCTGGAAAAAACAAGAGACCTCTTAAAATAATTAGTTTCTTTGATTTTACCAAATTGAAAACCTCTGGAATATAATCAAGAGAAAGAGAGATGGTCATAAGCCATCAAACCAAGCTGAACTGCTTGAATTTTTGCACCAGGAGTGGCATAAAGTTATCATAAAACAATATGTAAGACTGGTGGAGGAGAACATGCCAAGATGCATGAAAATTGTGATTAAAAACCAGGGTTATTCCACCAAATATTGATTTCTGAACTCTTAAAACTTTATGAATATGAACTTGTTTTCTTTGCATTATTTGAGGTCTGAAAGCTCTGCATCTTTTTTGTTATTTCAGCCATTTCTCATTTTCTGTAAATAAATGCTCTAAAGGACACTATTTTTATTTGGAATTTGTGAGAAACCCATCCCTGGGTTGTGTTTTTATGTCACGTGTTTGTGAAGGTCAAACCCTTTTGTGTCTACTACCTAAAAGACACGCCTTTTAGTGAACACATTCAGCTACTTCTGAATGTATATGTTTCCTTTTATTGTTATAACTTCTTTATATAATCATGGTTCAAAACTTACCAGCCAAAACACTGTGGCGTTTTTGTATTATATTGGTGTCCAACTCAGTTGACAGGCCAGTACATGCACCCTCTTGTTGTCTGACTAAATATTGACTGTTTCAATTTGATATTTTGCTAATTTACCGAGTCTGAAGTCGTCAAGAAGATCAGAGCTTTTCCTCTGAGAGTGGATTTATTGACAGCTGTCAGACTGTGAGGAGCATTTTGCCATTCATTAAAGAGAAATTATTCTGACCAGTCTGACTTTTTATTGTGACCTCTCAGATAGTGGACGGCTTCCCTTATTGTACTAGGGATCATTTGCAGAAACAGAAGTGTTATATTTTAAACATATCTTTTTACTTATTTTTGCAAATTAACTCTTCAATTATTTGGCTAAAATGGCAAAAACAATTAGGTATTCAATCTGATGAATGAAAAAAAAAAAACAAGTTACACTTCCTCGCCAAAAAAGGGTCACTATTTGGATTTAAATAAGTAAATGATGTGGGGTTGATGCTGCAGTTGGTCTGCAGGTCTAGGTTCAGCAACAGTATGTGCTGAAAGAATGAGGTCAGCTGACTTCCTGAATATACTGAATATAGACCAGGTTATTCAATCAATGGATTTTTTCTTCTCTGATGGCACCAGCATATTCCAAGATAACAATGCCAGGATTCAGGGGGCTGGAATTGTGAAAGAGTGATTCAGGGAGCGTGAGATCATCATTTTCACACATGGATTGAGAGAGAGTTCACTACAGAGTCCAGATCTTAACCTCATTGAGAATCTTTGGGATGTGCTGAATGGAGAAGAGCTGCTTTGAGCAGTGGTCAGACTCTACCATCATCAATGCTGCTGCAAGATCTTAAAATTAATGCAACACTGGATTAAAATAAATCTTGTGACATTGCAGAAGCTTATTTAAAACAATGCAACAGTGAATAAGTGCTACAATTAAAGATAAAGGTGGTCCAATCAAATATTAAATATTAGATTGGTGGCGATTTTTTATTTATTTTTGGCCAGGAAGTGTATCCTAAGTAATTAATTCAGCCTTTGGTGAAATATTTCATTTTGTTCAGTTTTAGTTTTAACACTACTTTAATGTAGGGCACTGGTAATGTGGCTACATGATACTTACACTAGCACTTTATCACAACTGACATACACATACATAAACATATATAATTATATATAACATAGCCTTGAAAATCTATATATTTTGTTGATAAATAAGGATGAGTTATGGATAATCATGTGACACAGGTACCAAATGAGAACTAGGTTTGACCCTTGTCTTCAGTGGGGTTCAGTTGAGGTGTCTGATGTTGTTAATCAAGCCAATTCTCCTTTTGACAGAAAACCTCTAAAGTTGCTTTGGCAGTACAGTTGGGGTCATTGTCCTGCTGCAAGGTGAAGTGCCAGATTTCTGAAGTGTTTGGAAGGAACTGAAGCTTCTGTACACTTCAGAGTTTGTTCTGCTGCTGCCAGATCTGCTGGCAGCTGCACATGTACTTGTCTCATCTTCACAGATGAGGTGATTTGCTTTGGATTATGAGCGGTTCTTTTTTTCTCTCCCTCGCAATTCCTCATTCCTTCACTCTGGTCACAGATTCATTTTGGTCCCAGCTGTCTACGAACATTTTGTCCTAGAAATTTACAGCATTCTTAATAGTTTGCATAACAAAAGGTAACTTGAACTTTCTCTTCTTGAACATGGTACCTAAACCACCTAAAACAATGTTTTAATAAACATAATATGGACAAAAGTATTGAGAGACCCCAGCTCAATTATTGTTACTTCTGAGATTTTGGGCCTCTGCTGAGGTCAGGTGTTTGATGGTTACCAATCCACCTTATCCCTCCAAAAGGTATTGAATGGAGCACCATCATTCCAGAGAACACAGTTCCACTGATCCACTGATCAATGCATGGGGGGTTTTATACCCTTCTAGCCCTGCCTAGTCTGACACTAGGTATGGTGCCAATAGCTTTGCTGGAACTAGACAAGTCAGCAATGGGTGCAACATAAGTAGCTGAATGCATTTATTATAAGGGGGGATCACAGACATCTGTACTTTTTTGGACATAGATACAATGTGCCTTTCCATTATTCTTAGGTATTCTTAATTACAGAGTATCCTTCTTAAAGGAGAACTTTGGTGTAAAATTAACTTTTGTTGTAGTAAAACATGATAAAACCTACTTACCTTTGATGAATAGCACACCTCTGTTCTCCCTCAGTGTTCCAAAATCCAGAAATTATTACAGTTTGTCCAAACACCCTTCAGACTGGGCGAAACGGGGCATAATTTGCCTCGATAAATCGTTTTTTCCACCGTTATCCAGCTCAAAGTAGCTCCAAACCTCCTTGTTAGAATCTGGAGAGCTTTGACGTTTTAGAGATGTAGAGCTACTTTGAGCTGGATAACGGTGGAAATAGTGATTTATCGGTTCCTGGCTAGCACTAGCCTTAGCCGTACCCTCTGCCTCCATGGCTACGCTACTAGTTCAAGCACTTAGCCTGTTCCTCGGCATTGCCAAGTCCAGCAACTTGAGTCTGGATAGCTATTTAAAAGTATAGAAATTCCTCACTTAATCAAAAAATTCTTAAAAACCTGGTTATTTATAGCACCAAAAGGACATTTGACTGAACACTTGTTCACTTATGTACCTTTAGTCTTCACTAATGCCATAAGGAAAGGAACACAGACTTGAATCAAAGCCTACTGCACTTTACCCTCAAATTCACTGTTACATCATATCCAGCGTAATCCAATACAGACCTGAATCAACTCTTTACACTCTTTACTAGACCATAACTAGAGTTCATAAACAACACAGTACCTGAAGAAAAGCTGTGTCCTCAGATGATAATTCTTCATATGTAGATGTGATTATTTGGGACAGGTGGAGGATTTGGTCGTTTATTCTACTGATGGTGCCCCGTGTCTTTTGGCTTTTCACCTCCTCCTCCTCCTTCAGTGCAGACAAACTGTCTTTTTCTTCTTCTCGTAGAAACTGGTGAAGTTTCTGGAACTCTTCTTTAATGTGTCTCTCTGTTTGCTGGGCCTGGCTCTAAAATGCAGAGCATTATTATCTTCTCTGTGTAAAATGAGATAATTGATTCATTGCATCACTGATCGCTTTGTAATACGTTTTTTTCTTCTCACCTTAATGTGCTGCGCCGTCTGATCACAAATCAGTTTAGCTTTTAAAAATGAATTAAGCTTCTCCTGCAAGGGCTTCAGTTTAGAGCGGAGCATCACCTGGAAAGATGAAAAGCTTTAATATGTTTTTTTACTTTTTGATATATAAAATATGTAAATCTGGTAATTGTTATTTATATTGTGTCAACATTTAATGACAGATAGAACCAATAGAAATGCTCCAAAATTATTCAGAATACAATCTTTTTACATTACATATAATGAATGCTGATTGGAGGAACCCCCTGTGAGTTTTTATCTTGGGGCCCAATAGACTCTAGAATATCTACTGACTACAAACTGTCCATTCTTCCAAGGTTTTTGAAGGTTTTTGCATGACAAAATGATGAAATTCAGTTTTTTTTGCTAAATGTGGGATAATTGTGGAGTAATATGGCATCAACAATGAACCACAGTGTATGTACAAATTGTTAAATCTGAGTTAAATCTGAACTACTGTAGCTCATCACTTCTCATTTTGAAGTAAACTTCATTACAATGTACATAGCTCTACTAAAATATACCATTGTAAAAGAAAAGTGCATGTAAGTATATTTTTTTGAAAGTATACTTAACATTGAAAAATATATACTTTTAGCATTAAAAATTAATACACATTTAAATGCATACTTGTATTTGCTGCACCTGCACTTTATTTTACCATTTTATATTATACTACACTATATCATATACAGTGTTGGGCACGTTACTTTGAAAAAGTAATTAGTTATAGTTACTAGTTACTTCTCAAAAAAAGTAACTGAGTTACTAACTTAATTACTCCACTATAAATGTAACTAGTTCCCAGTAAAAGTAGCTATTACGTTACTTTTGTGTGTACTTATTGGACTTTTGCTTATTAATAATTCAGATTTTTTTCTTTTTTATCAATCTATTAATATATTCTATTTAATTGTTGCTACCTGCACCCAAAAAAAATTCCTTGTACCTTTCGTAGTTGGCGAATAAAAACTCTGATTCTGATCCTGACATAGTAAATGTACTATTTTGGAACAGCTTATAGCAACATAATTGTATTTCAATTGTCATTAAGCTGTATTTAAATACAACATAAAAATATTAGGTTGTGCTTTTGAGTGCTTTTTTCGTATATATCTTCTTCGAACTTAAATAGATTTTAAAAAGTGTTCGTTGTTTACACATCATGTATTGTTTATGTACTACCTTGCATATTGATGCACATATTGCATATACCTTAAAGACACTGGAAAGAAAATAGACTAAAGTACACTTTAAGTATATTTAATGTGTATTGTCATTGAGCATATTAAATTGAAAATGCACTTTTTAGTGTTCTTTACCTGATTGAACTTTTACTTTTAATGCTTTTAAAGCCCCACTAGGTATGATTTTCTTGATTTTTGATCTCTTTAAAGAAGTAAAATTACAGCTTGAAAC
Organism: Astyanax mexicanus; assembly: GCF_023375975.1. Taxonomy (NCBI): domain Eukaryota; kingdom Metazoa; phylum Chordata; class Actinopteri; order Characiformes; family Acestrorhamphidae; genus Astyanax; species Astyanax mexicanus. The sequence continues at coordinate 15,119,634 of NC_064416.1, read as the reverse complement.
TCACTGCAGCGCTGCATTGAGGTGTAATAGGAGGAATAGCGGTGCTCTCGTGTCTGTGCCGGAGCTCCTCTGAGCTCAAACCAGACTCTGTAAGTTTTCCGAGGTGGCCGCGACCAACGCTCGCGAGAACTGCGACCTGCTTTCCGACCTTTAGTTCTAACAGTTCTACAAGGACTACTGGTTCATTCTTTACAAACTAACATACAGACACTCTGGCAGAAGTTGGAAAGAGACCTAATCTGTCTGTGAAAGCCAGAAAACGAGAAAGAGAAACTAATCCGGCTGAAACATTTATTACACTCTACTGTAGGGGGAGCCCACGAGCACAAAATCTCAATCCAACCTAGTGGAGCTTTAAGTATACTTTCTTTTTACAAGCGTATAGTAATGTGTGTTGCTCAGGGTTTTTACACGGTTTTCCGTAAGTTTACAGTTTTAAGCTGCTTAACTCACCCTGTGTTCCGTTGCTGCTTCATCCAGTGGTCTGAAGTTGTGTGTGCTGTGCAGTTTCATCTCCTTGCACACGACGCAAACCGGCTCCTTATCCTCCAGGCAGAAGAGCTTGAGTTTCTCCTTGTGCAGGTCACAGAGAGTCTCGTGCCTCTCTGCTGATCTCCTTCTCTCCTGACGGAATCTGTCACACATTGCCTGCAGTTGCAGGTTAGCTGGAGGTAAACCTTTGGGAGCTGGTTTCTTGCACACGGGGCATTTGAGCGTTTTCTTGCTTTCCCGGTACTCCTGCAGGCATTCTTGACAGAAGCTGTGATGACAAGGCAGCAGCACAGGATCCTCGTAGATATGGCAGCAGAGATGACAGGAAAGTTCCTTCTCAGTGAGATCTAATTTCTGCGCCATTTCATTATCCTGGATCGGCTGTTCTGGATGGTTCTGGTGGTTCTGATTGTTGGTGAAGGAAAAACTAAGATTTCTTCAGATTCCTCAGAGGCAGGTTAAAGAGGTGAAGTCCGGATGAGCACAGGTTAAATGAGCTGGAATGTCTGTTAATATTATACTATACTTATGGGAAGGTGGAGTTTTACTGTAAGGAAATGCCTGAACTTTGGACTGAAGTGTGTGTGCTTAAAGAATTCCATGTATGTTCCAATAAGACTCAGACATTGCAGGAGTCATCAGGTGTTCAAAGTTCAGTTTTTTTTTTGTCCAGCTGCAGCAGTATGGGGTTTTCATTTATAGACAGGTCAGGACTGCAGGCATACTAGTTCAGTACCTGTTTCCCCTTTCTTCACAGCCTTTACAGTCTTTATAATGTATGCAGCATGTGGTTTATCATTGTTTTGTAAAAAGATAAAATAAAATATGTCATTTTCAAGCAGCATATCTTTATATACAGCTTTTAACAATGAAACTGAAACACCTGTCATTTCAGTGTGGGAGGTTTTATGGCTAAATTGGAGCAGCCTGGTGGCCAATCTTCATTAATTGCACATTGCACCAGTAAGAACAGAGTGTGAAGGTTCAATTAGCAGATTAAGAGCACAGTTCTGCTCAAAATATTGCAATGCACACAACATTATGGGTGACATACCAGAGTTCAAAAGGGGACAAATTGTTGGTGCACGTCTTGCTGGTGCATCTGTGACCAAGACAGCAAGTCTTTGTGATGTATCAAGAGCCACGGTATCCAGGGTAATGTCAGCATACCACCAAGAAGGTCGAACCACATCCAACAGGATTAACTGTGGACGCTGTAAGAGGAAGCTGTCTGAAAGTGATGTTCGGGTGCTAACCCGGATTGTATCCAAAAAACATAAAACCACGGCTGATCAAATCACGGCAGAATTCAATGTGCACCTCGACTCTTCTGTTTCCACCAGAACTGTCCGTCAGGACAATAAATTATTGTGGTCTAAAACCAGGTGTTTCAGTTTCATTGTCCAACCCCTGTAAATATAACTCTAAGATCTGAAGGTACTTTTCTGCATGAATTTCAACTGCACTGACACAACCCTATAACCTATGACAAGACATGCCATGTAGACTTTTTGCTGATCAGCTGTCAGTCTGTGCAGTGCTTTTGTATTTAGTCTGGTGCACATGAAGCCCATTTCTTCAAAAAAAAAAAAAAAATTCTGATTCATCTAATGACCACAATACAAATTTGTGCAGTATATGTATGCAATATACAGCTCTAGAAAAAAATCAGAGACCACTTAAAAATGATGAGTTTCTTTTATTTTACCATATTGAAAACCTCTGGAATATAATCAAGAGGAAAAATGATCACAAAAAGAAATTTTATTGAGCCATATGGGTGGCTCCCTTATTGTGATGTCACAATAAGAAAACCCGCATTGAACCGCCGTGTCACCACCCCTCATCCATCGACCACTCGTTACATCAGATGAAGAAATGCAATTTTGGACATTTTGATTGAAACCTTCGGACAGTCCACAGCAGGATTAGCCAGCAGACTTTGTCTGAAGGAGGGATCTGTACCTACTGTCTGTGTCAAGTCAGGAGATGAGAGAGCTGTAAGCACTTTCAAAGAATGAGTATAACTATATTGTCATTTTTCCTCTGAAGGTCTTTTGAAGAGCTTTTGTATTAGATGTAAGAAAAGCCTATTTTTAAATTATAAAATCATAAACAACTCTGGGTGTTTTCTGCTGCTTTAAGACAGTTTCCTTATGTGTAATTCAAACCTCAGAAATGTTATGTCTCTGTGCCAAGTGTGTCAGATGGCGTGGAGCAGCAGTCTGATGCTGAAGAGCAGTGTTGGCCTTTGCATTTGAACAAACCGGGAAAAGCCATTTCCCCTCATTTACCATCACATGTCACAGACAGCTCACAGCTCTCACACACACACAGGCCTGACACTGCATACTAAAGCTTCTCAGCCCTGCACGAAGGAAGGATAGCAGTGTGTACGTGTGTGTTTGTGTGTGTGTATTTGTGTGTTTAAGAGAGATGGAGAAAAAAAAGCGAAAGAGTGACTTCGATCAAGAAAGTGTGTGTATGTGTGTCATTTACATTGCTCGTAGGGAGTGTGTCACGCTTGTCCGCTCTGGTTGCCAGTTCCCGCTGTGTTTGATCAGCGCTTTAGTATTCTGAGAGAGTGTGCGACTGTAAGTGTGTGTGTGTGTGTGTGTGTGTGTGTTTGTGAGAGCTGTGTTGGTATACTGACACATTGTCATCATAGGCTTTGGCTGAATCACTCGTCAGCTGTCAGCGCTGCACCGGCACACAAGCACAGCAGAATATGATGCTGCAGATAAGCTTCAGCTCCACTCTGCACTCTATTATTCACACTGTTATCATTTTCTGTACAATCCCTCTGTATTCAACAACCTGCCCCTGAAGACCATTGACATGAAATGCTTCTTTTTGAGCCTCTACAATGAAAAAATAAAATAAAATCAAAAATTGAGAGGATTACTGGCTCTAACACACAGTATTAAATAAAAGCAACTAATCCTTAAGAATTTGTAAAATATCAACTTACACTCAGTACATTCCAGTTGATTTTTAGGGAAATGGGGAAATGACTACACATTGAACAGTGAATGTTAGTGATAAAAGAACTCTATATGCAAATAAATGGTGCCAGGATCTACACTGAAGAATAGAACATTTCAAGTAGATAAAATATTTGTTTTTTATGTATTTCAGATATTTTCCGATTTTGTCTTCCAATTTGGCTATCCCCATCACAAGTGGTGTCTGCGACCCTAGGAGGATGCGGACGAGCACATGCCTCCTCCAACACATGTGAAGTTAGTCACACTTTTTTTCCACCTGCTGCCAAAGCATCATTGGCTGAGCGGCTAGCGCGCTCGGAGAAAACCGCAGTGATTCAATTCCGATACATCCGCTCACAGACGCTGCGTGCAGCTCGTCACCACCTTTGAGCGTGATGGGGAGAGAGCGCCATCTACCCACCCGGAGGGAGCAAGGCCAATTTTGCTCCCTGTGGCTGCTGGCAGCTGATGGCAGAGCTACATGAACGGGATTCGAACCTGTGACCTCTTGTTCATAGTGGCAGCGCATTAGACCGCTGGACCACTCAGCGCCCCATAACATGATGGATTTTTAAGTAAGTTGAACCTATCAACTTTAAAATAGCTTACATTAAGTACTTAATTATTTATTTTGATTATACTTTTGACTTTTGAGTATAGACACAGAATTACTTTGATTTCAAGTGAGGCCAGTCAGGCAACCATTACATAAGATATACATGTAAAAAACATGTAACCCTAAGAGAAGGTAGCCCAAGGGGACATGACTATACATTGACAGTGATCATTTTAAAAAGCTTAGTGCAAAATGTTTCCTTGATTTTTTTTAACTAAACCAAGCAAACAAATCTTTTTTTTTTCAGTGTGTGGTTGTGTTAATTCCCACATATTTTTTTTGGAGGATTATGTAGAATAAATATCAAAACACTGTGTATATAGGATGTTTGGCTGCTTTTATATCATCATTTTACAGAGGAAAACAATTCTCAAGTGTTTCGAGTAGAAGAAAATCCTTTTTTAATTAACTTCTAATTCAAGCCATTTTTCAGCATTTTTACTGGTCCATTCAACAGTTCTGATGTTCTCTAGTAAGCTTAAAATGCACAAAAATGGTGTCACGGCTGCCACAATGAGAGGATGTGGAGAACAGACACAAACGCAACCTTTAACAACCACAAAAAACAAGGAAACAATAAACTAAAAAAAGGAACTTAGAGAACAAACAGTACATGAACGCAATCGGGACAGATGCTAACAACGTACTGTACAAGAACCGACAAACTAACACTGATGACACTGAAGGGGCTTAAATACACACACACAAGGTCGGGAAAGGAAACAGGGAACACCTGGGGACTGGTAATGAGGGGGTGGAGCTATAAATGAGCACAGGTGAAAAAAGTTAAGGAGGAAACGTTTTAGTGTCAAACACAGAGTTTAGTTACAAACACAGAGAAACAGGAACCCAGAAGGGAAATGACAGGGAAACAGGGCAAGGACCTGACAAATGTAGAAACACATTTTTCTTTGGACAGCAATGATATGCTAACATGTTGTTGTTCAGTTGTTCACACACCTTCTAAAACCTCCACAAATGAGCATTCTGGGAATGTGACGCTCTAATCAGGAACATCTGTCTATGAACATAAGGAAGAGCTGCCCACAGGCCAAAGGAGCCAATAGGGACATTTGTTAATTACCCATAAAATACCCTATCAGCCCTATAAGCATGAGAATATAGTATCTGCACTGTATGGATGGAAGTTTCGGAACATCTGTGCATTCATTGTTTCTTCTGGAATCAAGGGTATTTTTTTAATAATAGTTTTTTTTCTGATTTTGTTGGAGTAACTGTCTCTAATGTTCAGAGCAGACTTTCTATTAGATTTTTTCAAGCATGACTGTGAGGATTTGATAGCACTCAGTGACAAAAAAAGTGGTAACACTTCCTATGAACCCTGTATTTATAATGCCTTATGAATGCATTCATAGTGCATTATATGGCATGCATAAAACCTTGTAATAACTGTAATAAGCCTGTATAATAACTCATAAGTACTTACAGTGACATGCATAACACATTATAAACTATAAGTATAAGGGTTTATAAAGAAAGGGCTTATAATGCCTTATAATATCTGTTCATAAGAACATTATACAATGTAGTTTTGTAAGCACTCCAACACATATTTGGTATATTTTAGTATAATGCATAGTAATATACAGCTATGATTTCTCAAATTATTTTTTTATATAAGTGCGTAACACATTATAAAGCCTTATATACAGTCATTACTGACTTTAAGTGCAGTGAATTTTCATATGCTTTTTAAACATAAAGTAAATTTTATTATGCTCATAATGTCTTGACAGTAATGACTGTATATAAGGCTTTATAATGTGTTACGCACTTATATAAAAGCTTAATTTGAGAAATTATAGCTTCATATTATAATGCATTATACTAAAATATACCAAATTTATGTTATACCGCATTACAACACTACATTGTACAATGTTCTTATTAACAGATATTATAAGGCATTATAAGCCCTTTCTTTATAAACTCGTATACTTGTAGTTTATTATGTGTTATGAATGTCACTGTAAGAGTTATTATACAGGCTTATTACAGTCATTATAAGGTATTATGCATGTCATATAATGTATTATAAATGCATTTATAATACATTATGAATACAGGGTTCATAGGAAGTGTTACCAAACAAGTTGCTCAGGATGTTGGATGATCAGCACCTCACCTCATTCAGCTTCAGTATGTTTTAAACCCCTGTAGTCCATATCTATAATTAGGCATGTTATTTTGCTGCAGATAGTCATATTCTATTGGAATTTAATTGATATTCTATTAGTATTCTATTGCCAGAACTAAATAAAATAGTGCATATCTGCTCCTCTGACAGTATAATGGTGGTTAAGAGCAGTTTATCAGTATAAAGTTACACTATGTGGATAAAGCAAGAGGAAATCTTGTGTTTACAGGACAAATCCAGTCTGATGATGATTAGAACTGTCTGTGTTTGTGTACTGGGTGGTGGACTGTGTAATCCTGATCAATGAGCTAAGAGCCAGTGCAATGTGTGTGTGCAGCCAAGCAAGTAGATTTGTCATCTATCACCATTTATTGTCCATGTATTATTCAATTGTTAATACATTCAGTATTATTATTGTTATAATTTATTAGCTATATTGTTATATGATTTACATCCTTTTTTTTTTTACTGCGTAACTCACCCCACACTTTTCAAGATATCAACACCATTCTCATTCCACACAGATTTCTGATTGGATGAATGATTTTCGTACAAACTTAAACTCGCTAAAAACTCTTGGTTTCATTAAACAATAAATGGGATGCAATCCCATTTCACCTCTTGGCCCTACCACTTACCCCTACCCCTTGTTTTTGAGTGTAACACTTCCCCTTGTAACTCTGGGGGAAGGGGTTAAATTCCTTCACCCTAAGAATTGGGACAACCCTTCAAGCAGTGGCTACATCATCAGGAGCGCTAAAGTTCAGTAACCTAGTCCTTTTTAGGGCATTGTATGTCTTAAGAAAGTGGGAAGATGGTGCAGAAATGAATTATTATTGTCCATTTCTTAATCTCTCTGTGATGGGGAGCTGAAATTAGCTTTGATTAGCTTTTACTTTACTTTATTTTTCCATTCCACCTTAAATGCTGCAGACCCTGCCAGCTGTTGCACCATTTAGGTTATTTTTCTTTTGTTCATCAGTCACCACACTCTAATCCATAGCCATACCATCCAGCAGCCATGTATTTGTTGTTTTCTCTTACCTATCCCTCATTCCTCCCATTCATCCCTTCTATTCATTTTTTGTCCAGAAGCAAGGCTTTGAGTCTTATGTGCCCGACAGCCAACAAACTTCATGTATTCCTCAAGCCTTAATGGAGATCCATACTGACCTGCACTCTTCTATATCTTTTTTTTTTTGTTGTTCATCCCTCGCTTCTGCTATTCAGCTGCACAACCATTCTGTGTTTCCTTTAGGAAAAGCACGTACTTGGTTATTTTCCACTTGACTTTTGACAATGCCAGATGCCCTGAATATTGGGCTAACATTGCATCATGAATAGACCAATAAAAACGGACCAAAACGACTTAAAACCATGTCACATTGAGCCCTTAAATTGAGGATCAAGACCTTGAAAGTCAAGAACTCTTCTTGTAAAAAAGTTTGATTCTGATTTTGAAGCTACAGTTTTGTATGTGCTGGAAATGCGTCTTGTGTATAATTATGTGTAGACGGGCAAAACTGTCAGAGTCTTCAATTGTCGTTTATCTAAACACAAAAGAGAGCTGTCTGTATCTGTGTTTTAACATTCCCTCATTTCTGTCTAATTGTTAAGAGTTTTAATGACTGGAACCGGATTTGCAGAAAGATAGGATCTTGCTGATTTTATCACATAATTAAATGCTATTGAATGTAGCTCTTCCTGCTTCAGGACAGTGCTGCAAAAATGATTAATAGGCCCTCAGTGATGCTATGAGCTGACTGTAGCCATCAAGCCATTCCCTGTGATGATGGGTGTACTGCAGTGGAAAGCTGGTGCCAAGGATAGCCTCTTAGCTTTGTTGCTAACAGTCGTATGAGGTATGAACAGTCCTGACATAGCAGGCATAGCTCCTGTCCGAGCTGGGTTCCTCGACTGAGCATCTGAACCTTTGAATGATGTAATGGAGGGGTTACACCAGGGATATCCCCTAATACCAGCTGCTGGCCTCAGCGCTGTGTGGAGTTGTGGAGTAGGCTAAGCCTGAACCTGGGCTAGCCCAGGGTCCTCTGCCGCTAGCTTCTGCGTATTTATAGTGTGGCTCCTGCTGAGTGCAACAGATGGCCAAGCATGATCCTATTAGCTCCATTAATGCACTCGGGTGCATGTGGACACTCGGCAGTCCTCACCTGTAAGCCTCTGTGTTCAACAATTCTCACTCTCCATTATCCCACACTCTCCCTGTGGACACTTTCAGCAGGCCTGTCCACAAATTTACACCTCCAGAGAGAAGACTACGCGGGAAATTCAGGTATGTCCAGGTTTTTAATCGTCTGGAGGCTTTATTTCACTGCTTCAACTGGAACTAGCGGCAGTAGCAGAACTTGACTTGGCTTGGCTTGACTGCGCATGTGTATTCATGCTGCTTTGTTTACTATTGTAACTTGCATGGTTTTTGATATTTCAAAAGGGTTTAAATATTTCAAACCTACACATTGCATGCCATTACTCTCATCAGTGTCTTTTTAGGATTTCTCATACAGTACAATACCAGTCAAAAATTTGAAGGCACCTTTTTATTTGTTTTTATTTATTATTTTTTTCTGTCTTACATTGTAAATGAATACTAAAGTCATCCAGACTGGGAAAGAAACATGTAGTACCTTAAAAGTGTTAAACAAACCAAAATACTATGTGAAGCATTTAGATGGACTCTTTTCTGGAGTGCTTCTAACTTGTGTTTTCTGAGGCTGGAAACTTATCCTGAGCAACAGAGATAGTCCTGATGAGAGCCAGTTTCATCATAAATTTTTTGATGGTCTTCGTGACTGCACTTGAGGATACTTTCAACGATTTTGATTTTATTTTGAAGGATAGACTGACCTTTATTTCTTAATGTAATATAGACAGACAGACAGACAGACAGACAGACAGATAGATAGATAGATAGATAGATAGATAGATTACTTTATTAATCCCCAATGTGGAAATTCATTTTTGTTACTTACTTAAATAAAGAGTTGAGTCATTCTTGCCATAATATATACTATTACTCAAATAGGACTGTTTACTGTATACCAACTCTACCTCTTCACAACTTTACAACTGATGCTCTCAAACACATTAAGAGGGCAAGTAATTCAAGTTATTGATTTGACAAGATCAGCACAGCTGTTAACTCTACCTCATTCAAGCAAGAGGTGCTTAAAACCAGAATAAAACATATTTTGGTTTGTTTATCACATGTTTTTCTTCATAGTTTGGATAACTTTAGTATTAATCTACAATGCAAAACATTTAAAAACAATTAAAAACTGGTGACTGATACTGTATTCTATCCCTAAAGGAAACCATTGTCCATATGATCATATAATCAAAGTTTGGTGCTGGGTGCATCCTGTCTACTATATTATTGCCTACATAGTCAAGTAGCTTTTAATATCATCACATTTTACAATGACTTGTTACACCAATGAGACATAACATTATAACCACTAGCATAATATTGTGTAGAACCCATTCATGCCTCCAGAAGAGCTCTGACCTGTTGAGGTATGGACCCCACATAACCTCTGTAGTATCTGGTACCAGGATTAATGTTAGCAGCAGATGCTTTAAGCTCTGTAAATTGTGAGGTGGGCCTCCACAAGCATCAATGAGGCTCAAGGTTTACTAGTTATCCTTCACTGGAGCACTTTTGGAACACCCCACCAGCCTGATGTTTCGGAGATATCCAGACCCAGTCATTTATTTATCGTTGTTTGTTTGTTGTCAAAGTCAGATTTTTATACTTGCCTATTTTCCTTTCAACACTTCGACTAATTGACTGATCCTGAGCGTTCACTTGTCATCAAAGTTATTGCACTATATTTATTGAGTTACACCTCTAGTAATAATGTGTAAAACATGTGCAACACAACATCCCAGACACCCTGTGATAATCCATCCCAAGCAGCTTGAATATTCATGTATTTTCTGCAGATTGTTGAGGGACTGGAGTGTTGATAGTGTACCTACATTTTTGATCAGGGACAGGTCTTGTGATGTGGCTGGCCATGGCATATCATCTGTGTTTTGAAGGCAAGCTCTTGATATGGCAGTGGTGTGTGGACAGGCATTGTCCTGTTGGAATAAAGCACTGAAGTGTGCATCAGAAAAGGTAGGACCACTGGTTTGCAGGCAATCATTAACGTAATGTTGGGCTGTCAAATTGCCTGTAGTGAAGACCAAAGGTGATCTGGCTTTATACAAAATTGGAGCCCACACTAAGACACCAGGTATAGTATATGTGACCTGTAAACAAACCGTTAATCTTGGCGCTGACCACGGTGCATCCATAAGACAAAAGTGAGTCTTGTCACTAGAGATGACACGCCGCCATTGTGGGCCATTCCATTATAGTTTGTTTTTTTTGATAATGAATGTATACAATATTAAAGATTATATGTATTCTAAGAAATATATGAAATCATATAGTCAGTTTATCATCACTTTTTTATTCGGTTATCTCTTAGCATCTTTAAGGTGAATCTTAAACAGTAAAACTTCTAACACAAGGCCTGGAACTGGTTGGAGCTGCTGGCTAATAAATCTGCCACCAGTAAAGGATGAGCCGCAGTGCGATTGGATTTTACAAGACCAATTAGCAATCCAGAGTCATTCAAAGCGGAGGCCATTATCAGTATCTGACACACAGAACAGCCACTTCATATAGATTTTAATGTTACATGACCATCCCAAAGATTTACCCTACACAGACTAGACAAATGTGAAGTGTACTTAAGTAATCTATAGCTGAAGAAACATGGATGTGAAGTGCTTCAGATAGTCAGTACCCTCTCATGCTGGAGAAAAAGCTACGTTAGAACTGAAGAAATTTAATTGTTCACATTGGAACAGCTTGTTCTCCATTCGCATGCTGTGCTAAACTGCACAAACCTGGTACATTTTATTACCTGCTGTAATTTTTGCATGTATCCATTACCGGCAAAATGGTCCCACAGTGTTTAATGAGTTACAGGGAAGAAGAAGCAGTGTGGGTTTTCCATTGTGTTTGATAGCAGTGTTTTTTTATATGCTACTAATTTAAAATGCAAGAAAAACAAAACAAAAACGACATGAAATGCTTTGTAGAGCTAGTGTAAGGCTAGTCAAAACTTGGCAAGGAACTGAACAAATGAGAGGGTATATATAGGCGGGGAAACGGGTGAAATAAATCTATAATTAGGTGACTGTGATCATGATCAGAAACAGAACTCTGCCTTACCCATTAGTCATATTAGTGTAAAAATCCTTAATTCAGATACTGCTTCTGTATTTCTCAGTTCTCCACAAATGCCTGTTGCAGTATTGTAAATGTAAACTACACTTCCATGCACACCTGATTGAACTCTTCTGTTAATTTGCAGGTTTAGAAGTTCTGATAGAAAATAAAAAATCAGCAAATTGTGCTGGACACCGACCCTGAATCTTACATATAAGATTAGTTCTATAGCTTTATTAAATATAACCCAATGCAACTCCACAAGAAATGCTTAATCAAGCAGTTACCAATAGATTCAATATTATAACAATATAGGAACTGCATTAGGAATAATAGCTGAACAATAAACCTATACCAGGTAGCAAAAAATCATATACAAGCACATCTTGTTGCTGAGTATAAACAACAACAATAAACAACAATTGTTCCTAGCTGGAACAGTTTTCCATGCACCAACTTCCCGGTTGTTGAGTATAATATAGAATTCGGCTCAAGCAGCTTTTGCCAAATCTCCTTTTGCCAAGTATAAACCTCATTTGGCCCAATTCCATATAGCCAATGCCGAATCTAAGCTAATGCTGCCATATATCATCTGGTAGGGTTCAAAAGGTTAAAGAGAAATCCTCTTGGCTGACACATATGCTTTGTTGTTGTGTAAATATCCAACACTACTAAAATAAATTGTATAAACCAAGCTAAATTATTTATTCTTTTTAAAAATCCATCTTTTGCTTGGTTGCCATTTCTGTCACAGCTACAAATTGTTTCTTTCTCACAAGGAACTGGAAATTCAACATTTAATTTTACTTAAACAAATCATTGAGTTTTTGTTTTGCCAGAGTATGACATCATCCAGAAAAAGAAAAACACTTTGCTGATTGTGTTATTTTCTGTAGGACTGAATCCAGAACAGCCATATGGCATCATCACATGATGCCTCATTCTACTACTAGATAACATGTTTGTCATGTTTTTATTTGAGCAGTTTTTTTAAGCTTATAAGATTTAGAAGCCAATGTTTCTTATCAATTTCTTGTTTGTGAACACAGAGTTATGCTATGCCGATCAAAAATGATCATGTAGAATTGAGTGTTGTAGATAATATGAGGAAAATAATCTCTGCCCAAAGGTTTGTAGGAGCTCTAAGGGCCTAGAGTGTGAGCCAAAGTCACATTAGGTTAACAATCAGTGGATTTCTGCCAGTGGCACAGTGTCCAGTCTCTTAATTGGCCAAGAGAAACTTTGCTCTAGACCTGCAGATGAACAGATGAAAAGTTCTGTAGAGGTGTTAGACTGGAGAATGGTCTTGCTGATGTCCGAGTCCTAGGGGTGTTATGGTACACGTATTCATTGCAAATAGTTACAATTTGGTGCATGCAGTCCTACCGAGGACACACAGTAGCTTGTGTACTATAATTAATTAACATGGTGAAGAAGGGGATGTAGTGTGAACAGACTTTAATAAGAATACAGAAGTATTGGATGGTACATATAGTTATTGATTCTTAGCAGTGTAAATTATTTTAATCTGTAATCTATGTGTATATATGTTGTTATTCACAATGGTATTCATCTTTTTATCTGTAACAAATTGACTAATCTGCTTGTGCAGTCGTTTTTCATGTTGCTAAGACAACAATACATTTAAATGTTAAATGCTTACGATTCTATATCTTTATCTAGATTGATGTTAAATATATTTACATTAAAGTACAAATACGCTTCTTGTTCCTGTCTTGTGTAAGTAGCACACTTTTAGTATATTTTGCTGGGTATAAAAATATATTTTAATATACTGTACTACAATTTTAGCATGTTGCAATTATTATTTTTTAAATGTATTAATTAACTTTCTAAAAAGTTACATGCTACACTGTACTTTAAGTGAACTACTGTAGCATTTGTTTTTAAAACACTTTGCTAAAAATGTACAAAAGTAAATTTGGAAATAAGTATTTTAAAAGTATTTTTAAAAGTGTACTTCATAGCAGTTTTTTTTTAATACAGTAAATTGTACTTTATAAAAATAGAATTAAAGTTTAGTTTCAAAAGCATAATATTAATGTTCTTTTAAATAAGTATTTTAAAAAAGTGCATAAACCTGTTAGTATATTATATTATAATTAATTATATATAAAAAAAATTCACCAGGGGTTGCATAAAGTTAATATATTACTCTGTGTATAAATTACATGACAGTATTGATTTATCTCTAAAATATATCTTATCCTAGAGTGACTGTGGGACTGTGTTAAATTTACCTCTGTAATAGATTCAGTTTATTTAACACTGGTAATATACTTGTTATAACTAAGTTACACTTATGGCCTATAATTAAGTACAACTTTCTGTACACTAGGCAGTAAAAAATAACTCTATATATATTGGTGTAGAATGTTCAAATGAACTCAGTGTAACAATCTGTAACTTTTGTGTAACTATTGTGTTCCCATCTTTAGATGGAGATAGATAGATACTTTATTGATCCCAGAGGGACATTCTGGAATTCTTAATGCATTTTTTGTATATTTTTTTGCTAGTTAAGACCTTAATTTGTGTATACTGTTACACCACTAAGGAGTACATATGTCAAAAAAGCACAGTCAGACTTCAGTAGCCTTAGCACCACTATATGGTCTGACTTTTTTTTTTCTTTTTTTTTTTTTTTTTACAATATCTTATTATTTATAGTATTAGCTGTGTTTGTTCTGGCTGTCAGTGGTTTGACTGATTAATTGGTGAATGAGACGTTGTGTGTTGGCTAATAGGATGTCACTCAAGGTTGCATAATTTGCCTGAAGGTATGTGTTTCTGTTATACATCATTGTTAGGTACAGTGAGGAGGCTGGAAATGGACCGGGACAGATTTCTCCACTGCAGTACATTCGGCCATGAACGCTGTTTCCCCCTGCCCTGACAACTCATTTAAACAGCCTCTTTACTGTACAATACGCTAATAGTGATAAAGATGACCACACTGTGACCTATGACCTTTTCCTGATATAGGCCATCTGGAGCTGATGATCAGTGGTCAAACCAAGTAACCATGATAAAATAGCTTAATCCTGTAGGTTATACTCATAAGCGCTTTAAACAGACCATGTAATGGACAATTAATGAACCATTTTTAATGAAAGATGTTATTATATTTTTTCATTTATTTAGCCTTTATTCAACCAGGTCAATCCACCAAGACTTTGATTTAATTTAGTTAACACTTAGTTTCAAAACCTACCATTCAATCACCATTGTTTTATAGAAACAATAAACACCCCCCTTCTATTGTCACCTGTCAAGTACCTGGTTCAATACTAGAGATGGACCAATCAGGGTTTTTGGCAGCAATACTGATTGCTGATCATCTTTCAGCTCAATCAGGTGATCACCCACATTGATTAGCCCTTTCCAGCCAAACTATGAGAAGCATCATCATGCAGGTCTTCTGTAATGTGCTGTGTAATATCTCAAGATAAAGTCAATTACTTTACTTTTTGGATGCAACAACATTAAAGGGCTCTATCGTACATCCTATGCAAGGCATGTCGAGATGCTCATTGCTATCTTACTCCCTGTCTGCAGTCTATTTTCATGCCTTGGGCCTGTGCCATTAAGTTAGCGTTGGAGTTTATGAATCTACACAGATGGGCGTAGTGGTCTGGAAGTGAGTTGTGTGCAGGTAAATATCTGTCATGTTTCTATCTTGATGGTGGAAAAGTTGTGCAACTGACTGATTAAAAACCCTGACAACAGTCAAAATTCATGTGCCTAATCTACTCTGAATCCTACCTTAGCCATGCAGTATCAACAACTGCCACACTGATTGGTTTATTTCATGTTACACTCATGATTGATTAAAATAATTAGTACAAGCCTTTTGCATATTTCGAGCTGTGCAAAGCATATTTTTCATGATACCAAAGACACAGCACGCCTTAAATCAAACAGCATGATGCGCAATTGACCAGCGTGGTATAGATCACTAAAATAGGGCCCTAAAAATGCTGTGGCACACCAGCTGTAAATATCTCTATATTCCTGTACAGAACCGCACTGTGGAGCTCAGAGTCAAAACAACAAACTTAATATATGGGCTGTATGATGTCCTCATGAGAGGGGTATCTGGTTAGTGACCTAAAAAATCTTTATTCTCATGCCTCCACATTATGGGTTAGTCTTATAGGTACACTCTACCGATATTTGAGTCAGACTGACAGACCTACACAGTACAGTCTTGTTATGCTAATCAGTGTATCAGCTTATACATGCATACTTCTCATACACATATGTATATTTTAATTGGACAATCAAAGACGTTTGAATTATTACCAGATAAAGTAATTTGCATAATTCCATCTTTTATCTGTTTGATTTAGTCAAGCGCAAAAAAAATAAAAAAAGGTTTTGTCTTCTGAGTCCAATTGTTGGCATTAATACCTTTACATGAAATAACAATAGTGTGAGTGGGTCTGGCTCTGTAAAGCTGGGGATGGTATTTGAATGTATTAGACACTAATGAATGCATGGCTGTATAAGCTCATCAGAGGACTGAGTGCTGCTGGCCTTCGTTCCCTCTCTCTGGAGCAGGAGTGAATTTACTCAGCACAATGCCCTTCACACAAAATAATCCCTGCAGTCCCTGTCCATCTCTCTCACACACACACACACACACACACACACACACATAAATTGAAATCATGCACTAAGCCTTTCATGAGCAGTTCATTTCTGCTGGGCACTTCATTTTAGACTTGAGTATGTGGAGTATGTCCATGTTCCCATCATGTGCACACACACAGAAATCACATAATGAACCTTAGAGGGGTGCACACCATCAACTCAGTGGGACACACACATGCACACACACACACACTCACACACACACACACACCACACACTGATCCAGTTCTGATTAAAGGCTTCTTTTTCAGAACCATTATCTGTGGTATTACTAAATTCATCTTGAAATGTCTGAAGAAGAGAGAGTGTGAGAGAGAGAGGGAGAAAGAAAGAAGAGAGAGAGTGAGAGAGAGAGAGAGAGAGAGAGAGAAAGAAAGAAGAGAGAGAGTGAGAGAGAGAGAGAGAAAGAAAGAAGAGAGAGAGAGAGAGAGAGAGAGAGAGAGAGAAAGAAAGAAGAGAGAGAGAGAGAGAGAGAGAGAGAGAGAGAGAGAGAGAAGGAGATAAAGAGGGAGACAGAAAGTATTCTAATAGATCCTGTTAATACAGACCACCATAATACAACTTTCCATATGAAAAGACTTTCTGGGCAATGCTGAATAGGCCACAGATTGCTATCTTATCTGAGCTGAAGAACAGAAACACAATGTCATCAAAACTCCTGACTTTTCAGGACTATTCCTTCTGTATTTATGTGGTTTGTTTTGCCAACAAGGTCTAGATCACATCAGATAAATACAGCTTTGGAAAATTATGAGTTTCTTTAAATTTACCAAATTGAAACCCTTTAGAATATAATCAAGAGAAAGATGGTTGATCGCAAGCCATCAAACCAAACCAAGCTGAACTGCTTGAACTTTTGCACCAGGAGTAAAGGCATAAAGTTATCCAAAAGCAGTGTGTAAGACTGGTGGAGGAGAACATGCCAAGATGAATGAAAACTGTGATTAAAAACCAGGGTTATTCCATCAAATATTGATTTCTGAACTCTTAAAACTTTATGAAAATGAACTTGTTTTCTTTGCATTATTTGAGGTCTGAAAGCTCTGCATCTTTTTTGTTATTTCAGCCATTTCTCATTTTCTGCAAATAAATACTCTAAATGACAATGTTGTCTGTAGTTTATAGAATAAAACTACAATGTTCATTTTACTCAAACATATAACTATAAATAGCAAAATCAGAGAAACTGATTCAGAAACTGAAGTGATCTCTTAATTTTTTTCCAGAGCTGTATATATAACGTCATTGTGTTATTAGATGGGTATTCTACTCTACAGCTATTGGCACAAATTTAAGTAGGGGTAGAATCAAGGACAGGAAGCAGAACCTGGGTCAGGAGCTTAAGGGAGTGGCGCTGGGTCAACAACCTGAGCCACTGAATACTGAAATCATCAGAGGAGCAGGAACTGGAGCTCCTTTGGTTGAAGGAAAGTAAGCGAGGGGCTAGTGCTGGACAAATGTTGGTTCTATCAAGATCCTCAACTTCTTAAGGGCAATGTATGCTTCTTTGTTGAATCTATGCCATGCGCGTATTCGCTTAGCCTACACTGTAGCCTGTGACAAAACTTGACATGTGTTTGACCCACGTTATGTTTAAAGAACTTTGAAAACAGAATAGAAATAAATAAGACAACATATTTTAGCTGATGTATCATGTTGATATTATGGTCAATTGCAGCATTTTGTGAAGAGCCTTTCTTTGGTACCCACAACATGTAAAATAAATTAGTGGGAAATGTTATAAGTGTGCTTTTGTGCTGCACTAGCTCATGAATGAACTAATAATTAAGCAAGTGGAATGTTGTCTGAGTGTCTTATCTGCTTCATATCACTGTATGAAGTCGGAGTTGGAAATCTGAACCGAGACCAGCTCTAGAGCGTTACAACTGGACACAGGAAAAAAATCTGTGCATTGAGCGGGGGCGGGGCGGGGCGGGGCGTGGCAGAATACGGCAGAAGTTGGGGTCAAACTTGGTCATGTAATTAAATTGCGTTAAAAAAACTGACTGTTGGGGCGCCGAATGGTCCAGGGGTCTCAAGTGCTGCCACTATGAGCAGGAGGTCGCAAGTTCGAACCCCCATTCATGCAGCTTTGCCATCAAGATGCCGGCATTCTGGGTGGGTGGGTGGCGCTCTCTCCCCACATCACTTCTAGGGTGATGTCTGCAGCACAGGGCGTCTGTGAGCTGATGTATTAGAACCGAACCGCTGCACTTTCCTCTGAGCACGCTGGCTGCTCGGCAATGCTGCATCAGCAGCAGCTCGAAAAGAAGCGGTGGCTGACTTCACATGTATCGGAGGAAGCATGTGTTAGTCTTCACCATCCTGGTGTGTTGGGGCATTACTAGTGATAGGGGGAGTCCTAATTAGTGGGTTGGGTAATTGGCCGTGTAAATTGGGGAGAAAATGGAAAAAAAAATTAAATAAAATTATAAAAAAAAAAAAACTCTCAGTGAATGTTATGGCTGAGAGTGTATATGTATTTGTTCATAACTTTTTGTTGAGGCATATTTTGAAAAATATTTGCTAAGCCACAAACCCTAAACTTAAAAAAAAAAATATCCCTGACTAACCACCTGTCCCCACTATAAACTTTATAGTATACACCCTTAAATTGTTCCTATTAATCCAATTTAAAGCTACAGGCAGTAGGTTAGACTACCCATTGACTTGCCTTTAAGCTTACACTGTTTTTTTACAGGTCTGATTGGCTGAAGTGCAGAAGCTGAAATAATTACACGTCCTCTTACTATTGTCCCAGGAGAACAAAAGGAGGGAAAAGTACGGACAAAACAATGCAAATGTGTGATTGCTTTGAAGCGATTGATCTTGATTAAGGCCCTTCCTCTGCCAAATCTCAATATCAAACACAGGAATTACACTCTCCACTCACTAATTGTTACAACACTGCCGCCTCAGTGGGAGAGGGATTAGCATTTCTGCATAATGGAGCTGTGAGCTGCGCTCCTCCACTAATTGTGTGTTTTTCACCACTTTCCGACACCGCTCGTCTGACGCTAGAGAAGCAAGTGTTTATGCCCCATGTTTAAACAAACTGGTTCTACAGAGCAGTTTATGGTAATGATCAATCATTAGATGCACTGTTTACTCATTTAAACTGAAATGAATCGGACAGATTTCATGCCAATATGAGACAAATACGTTGCACTAGTTTTTAATAAATATAAACAAATTTTCCATTTCATTATTTCATTGCACTCTGTTTAATCCCAAGATTAGTTTTGTATGGTCAAATTCATTTCATTTGTTAATATACATCCATTTCTGCATTTTAATCCTTCAGAAAATGATTAAGTGTTAAAGGTGTTATTTTACACACATCTTTAAAGTGTGCATCAGTTTTGTTTCAAAATTCTCCTCAGATTCTCCACACATTCTCTGTTGTAGAGAAGTCAGGACTACAGGCAGGCCAATCCAGAGCCTCTGCATTATATTTGCATTGCATTATCTTTTTGAAAATTGCATAGGAATTTCTTGAAAAACAAAACATCTTAAAAGCTCTTAGATTTCAGTGAACTTTGTGCATAAACATCTTTTGGGGACATTAAACTTCTGCTTCTTTGCACCGTGATACTTAAAGTTTTAAAACGTTGAACCTTTGACCTCATATAGAGACACTGTCTGTACCGTCTAGTGGTCACATGAGATTATAAACATGATGGCGGGAATCCCAGTCAAGTGTTTCTACAGTCAGTCCAAACAGAAACATGGACCAGGTAAAATTTCCCAACATATTTTTGTTTGAAACTAGTTTATTTACTTACCACAGAAAGCTAAAAGTTCTAAAATAAAAGTTTTCCTTTTGATTCTAAATGGGAGGGGTATTTTTAAATGTTAAAATAAATTGCTGTCCCCATATGACAATGTGTTTTTTAGCAAAAATTACTTTCTGTACAAAGACAAAGTTTAGTTTTTATACTTGTCCTACTAGGTCCTACTAATCCCAAAAAGCCAGGAGAAATAAACAAATGCACACCAAGCAAAAGTCCAGGTCTTAGAAGGTTAATGCTGCATCACAGAAGTGTACTGAAACATCTCCATACCATGAAAGATCCTGGTTTCTGTGCTTTGTGCTGATAACAGTATGGATGGTCCTTTTTGTTTCTGTTCACATAAGATTTTTGTTTTGTTTTGCAAAGTTTTAATAGGCATTAATAAATGTAACTCTGTACTGTAGAACTTTACAAAGGTTTGTGAAGTAATCCTTTGCTCATGCTGTGATGCAGTGCTGTCTGAGTGATTGGAGATCATGGTGTTTAGCTTAGGCTTGTGGTTTTACCCCTAATGCACTAAAATTTCCATTTTCTTTATTGGTTAATACTATTTTTTAGTGTAGAGGGAAAAATATAAAGATACTTTTGCAAATTTTGTTTGTGTTTTTCATATTGTCCAAGCTTTAAAGCAGTTAAATACGTTTTAAGGGATTCTTTTATTGTGAACAACTGTTACATTACATATTGTAAAATGTAAAAATAAACACAAATTGAGAGTTAAAAAGCAGCTGTAACTGCTGGTGCTCATCTGACCCATTAGGCTGCACACCTGTGCTGAAAGAGACTGCGGGTGAGGGGCTAATGGCACTGGTCAGGTGTGAGAGTTAATCAGCATGCCCTCAGTGTGTGTGCATGTGTGTGTGTGCGAGTGTGTCACAAAGCAGCACTCAGTCGAGAGGCTTAATGCATCTGAAGCTGTTCTCATTGATCCGAGCAGCCATGGAAATCGACCCGCCCTCTTAGGCAGCTTTTCTCCAGCCCGCTGTCCCTGATCATTCAGCCGCCCGATAGAGCCCGATCCTACCAGCCTGTGATAAAGAGCAGCCGGAAGATTAGAACAGCGGAGAGGTTAAACACTGCCAGTGTGTAAAATGATTTTATAGTACATAGGGCTAGGCAGCATTATGATTTAATTGATAAAATATAATGTCCGAATGTTTGTGGATACCCCTACTAATGAATACTTTCAGAAACTTTACATTTTACCCACTGCTAAATGATAAAAGTGATAATAGTACATATAAATCATAGTACTTGCAATACTATGATAATTAAACTGTTTTTACAAGTGATGATGGACATGTGGGCATTAATTACCTCAGATTAAAGAGTTAAAGAGATGGATTTAGTCCTGTCTGGTTTTATGGAGAACAGAAAATTGTGAAAAGATTAGCAGAGTACAGATCTTACTTTAGCAGCATAGCTAAATAAAGAGAGCCAGAAGGTAACATAGACATGAATACACTCTGAAAACCCTGGATTCCAACCACTCCACTGTGAAAAAACACTGTCGAGTGATTACGTGCAAGGGGAGGTTGGGAAGGTAGACAGCACCAGCATCTAGACAACAATTTATAATAGTTTCCTGTGCCTATGAATCTCTGGACCTTTGTATAAAAATGAAAAATGATTGGCAGCAGGGATTTTTGAAAATATGGTAATAATTAGATACATTTACTCACTTATTGCAACGATTGGGACTGTTGTGAGGCACAAAAATGAACCACATGTGGCTTAAAAGCAGCATATTTTGTTATTTTATTTGTTTTGTTTGTTTTTTTCTTCACATAGTATAAAAATGTACATGTGTGCAACACTGCAATTTATTAATGTGCTGAGCTGTCATGTGGAACAATGTTTCTACTGTATAGTTGACATGCAGATGATTGAAAAAGTTACTTTATTTCAGTAATTCAGTTTAAAATGTGAAACATATTTATTATATAGATGTATTACACACAGAGTGATCTATTTCAAATGTTTATTTATTTTATTGTTGATTTTATTCCAAAAGTCAGTGTCTCAGAAAATTAGAATATTATATAAGACCAATTGGTACTTTTGGCAGTGTGGGCAGTGTGCCAAGTCCTGCTGGAAAAGGAAATCCATATCTTCCTAAAAGTTGTCAGCAGAGGGAACCATAAAGGGCTGTAAGATTTTGTGGGAAAATGCTGCACTGACTTTAGACTTGATAAAACACAGTGGATCAACACCAGCAGATGACATGACTCTCCAAACCGTCACTGATCATCAGTAAATTTTACATTTTATTTGTAAATCAAGAGACCAGAGTCTGGAGGAAGAGTGGAGAGACACACAGTCCAAACTGCTTGAGGTCTAGTGTGAAGTTTCCACAATCAGTGATGGTTTGGACATGTCATCTGCTGGTGTTGATCCACTGTGTTTTATCAAGTCTAAAGTCAGTGCAGTTTTGTTTTCCTGGAAAATCTTCCAGCACTACATGCTTCCCTCTGCTGACAACTTTTATGGAGATGCAGATTTCATTTTCCAGGGACACTGGGACACTGCCCACACTGCCAAAAGTACCAATTGGTCTTATTAATATTATATTCTCATTTTGCTGAGATCTTGATTTTTTATGTTTTTTTTATTGGCTGTAAGCCATAATCATTAACAATAAAATAAATAAACACTTAAAATAGATCACTCTGTGTGAGTTTCACATTTTGAACTTAATTACTAAAATAAAGTAACTTTTTAATGATATTCTATTTTTGTTTTAGATGTACCAGCATTTACTGCATCCTACATACAGTACTTGTGCTGTGCAGACAGATATGGCTTTTATGATTCTTCAAGTTTAAACCAGACATCATTCTCTATACATTTTTTGGAGAAAACGCCTATAATTACCATTACTCTCGTGACCTTGTAGGGACTATATCACAACCCACAGGTTTAGAACCCCTGATCTAAATGGAAACATTATTTAACATTATTATGTTCTCAGTCTAGACTCGACACTAAAGATTGAGACTGTGTCTAAGTCCTAAATTTTCTGGAAAGTTTTTCCAGACCGGGAGACTGCATAAGATAAGGCTCTTCTCTTTGAATTCTGGGAGCTAATGGGAATCCAGCACCCTGTGATTTAAGTAATCCAGGTAATCTATAATAGGGAATGGTGTCTCAGAGTAACCAGAAGTGATTAATGATCAGGAAACGCATTTATATATATATATATATATATATATATATATATATATATATATATATATATATATATATATATATACTTTTCTCAAGTGGATGTCTAAATGGAAGACTTCTACTTTTAGTGGTGTTATATATTATCTTAAGTATCTCAACTACATGATTTGTTTACTTCATCCACCACTGTTAGGATCATTTGTTGTGTTGTTGTGAAGTTTAAAGTCAGACAGTCGATTAACTTTTGAGCAAAGTGCATCTGTGGGTGTTCTCTGAGAGAGAGAGAGAGAGAGAGAGAGAGAGAGAGAGAAATAGAGAGAGAGAGAGATGGAGAGAGGGAGGGAGAGAGAGAGAGAGAGGGAGAGAGAGATGTATAAGAGTAATTCTCTATAATTAGCCACTGCTCAGTACCAGTGGGATACAGGTACACAGCTGCTGCATTCTAACTCTCTGGCAACATCAGTTCCTTCCTGTGTGTGTGTGTGTGTGTGTGTGTATGTGTGTGTGTGTGTTTAATTTCTCTGTCATAATTAGGCACAGGTAGACAGCTGTTTCCAAGAGAATTCACCATGAAAGCAGCATTGGAGGTAGTAAATGTTTCTATGTACTAATGGTGCTGCGTTCGGAATCATTCAGCATCTGAATAACCTTGCAGGCATACTTAGGCCTGTAGCTATTTCCGTTAATAACCTGATCTCTCTGAGCCCTCCTTCAAATTATTTTGATATGCATCAAATATGATCTATCCAAGACGAAAAATCAGCTCTTTTTTATAGCGTTTGTGTCCCAAATTGCTGTTGTAGAAATGTCAAGCGTTAATTACACTAATTTAATATTGAATAAAATAGTTGTTTACACTCAGCAAACTTTTTTAGCCACCATATAAGCCTGTAAACCATTTAACTGTGACAAAAAAAAAAAAAAAAAATAGCACTACATAAAACGCACATATATGACACATTGGTCCCTCGTGGAAAATCACTTTCAGCATTCATAATGTAGGCAAACATGTGACATCATCTTGTGGCTTCTTTTTCAAAAAGGTTCCAATTAAAAAAAAAACTCAGACCTATAGAATTTCAGAAAAGAAATGTAACAGTATTGACTTACTGTATTTACTCCAAAAACTTGATATAATCTCAGTCCACTAATGAAAGCCTTTAAGGGCTAAACATAATGTCTATCTAAGGATAATATTAAAGTAAGGCTAAAAATCTTTAAAGCTAACTCTAGGCATATAAATAGAATAGTATTTACAAGGACCATAGGGTGCTTTCTGTTCGAATTGCTGGGGCAGCTAAAAACAACAACAAAAAAACGATAAAAAAGGTTGCTAGGCTGATTCAAGCAACAAAAAATAAGTTTATCCGATTTTTAACAAGCCCATCATAATGAAAAAAACTGTGTTGTGAACTGTTGTAAATAACAAGGAAGTAAATAGGCTTGTAAAACAGCATCTGAGCAGTTTTTACCTTAACCAAAGTCACATACTTCATACATACTACATAATTCATGCATCATTTATACATACTTTTATTATATGCATTGTATGGCCACCCTACCTTATCCCCAACTCCACAAAACATCTTAAAAGTGTAGAATAGAGCCTCTTCATTCCAGATATACAGCTAGACATTCTAGATACAAAACACACACAAACTTCCTCTGCTCCCCAGCTTAATGCTGGAGGCTCTTAATTTTTCAAAATACTGTATATTTATCTGCTTCAGAGAGTCCTATTCTATTGGCAGTAATTTTCTACAGGGACTAGACAAGCTGTACATATATGTATGCATTTGCACATATGTATCGGCAATGAAAACATTGTAAAGTAGCCAAATTTAGATTCAGATACAGCATTCATTAGAAGCTGTGTCCACACACTTTTGGACATACAGTAGAGAATATCGTTGCTGTCCAATGAAAAGCACTTATCTCCAAAACAGCAACTTTACAGGAGAGGGAAAAAACCTTCTTCAATTTCAATGGAAGTCAATGTAAAAAAAGTTTATTTCAGGTCATTTTGAAGAATTTCTATTGGTCCGTTCATCAAGAAATTTCGGCACAGTGTAAGGGACAGTTTGTCTGTTCAAATTATGTAGTAAACTAAAAATCGATAAAAATGGAGATAAGTGTTTTTCATAGGACAGCGACGATATATTATCATTCTGTTGATATTGCCTTTCAAATGAGGTGAATCTCTCAGCGCTTTGCTTTGTAATTTCTCAGTAAACACGTTCTCAGGTGTTAATCACTGAAGACGACTGCAGGCGTAAACAGAGTCAACCACACTTCCAGGAAGCTCTTCCTGTAAACTCTCACCACAGCTTCCATTTGCTTTCATTTACCTGTTTATTGTTAACCCTTTCATCAATAGATAAAACTTTATTCGTGTTTTCTTTCTCTTTCTTTCTTTTTACTTTAATCCTTTCTTTCCTTGGCAGGATAAACACATGAGAGCTTGCTGTCGTACTCACTAAAAAGTCTAAAATTTAATACTACACATAGTGTTGTAATACTTGAGTCTAGGTCTCATTCTCTTCTCATTATCGCAAAGAGAACTAAAGCTAGCGTCGAGCTAGCTAACCATAGCGACCATCTGGATAACACACTAATGTTACTGGGGAGAGAACTAAAGCTAGCGATAAGCTAGCTACCATTAGTGACAAGCTAGCTAACACACTAATGTTACTGGGGAAAGAATTAAATCTAGTGATAAGCTAGCTACCATTAGTGACAAGCTAGCTAACACACTAATGTTACTGGGGAGAGAACTAAAGCTAGCAATGAGCTAGCTAACCACAACGACAAGCAAGATAACATACTAATATTACCAGGAGAGAACCAAAGCAAGCGATGAGCTAGCTAACCATAGTGGCAAGCTAGATAACCTACTAATGTTACTGGGGAGAGAACTAAACTTCACAACAACCTAGCTAAGCTTAAGAATGAGCTAGCTTACACACTAATGTTACTGGGGAGAGAACTAAAGCTAACCACAAGCTAGCCTACATTAGCAATGAACTAGCTAACCTACTAATGTTACCAGGAAGAGAACTAACCTTAGTTAAAAGCTATCAAACCTTAGGGATGAGCTAGCTAGCACACAGAGAACTAGCTAACCTCAATGACGAGCCAGCTAACATACTAATGCTACCAGGAAGATAACTAACCTTAGCGACAAGCTAGTTAATCTTAGGGATGAGCTAACTAACACACTAATGTTACTGGGGAGAGAACTAAATTTAGCATTGAGCTAACTAATGAATCAAAATTTCTGTTCCATACATTTTTTTATATAGTTTTTGTTTTGAGGGCAAATTGTAACTCACATTTTTATAATAAAAATGAATGGAATTTTATTAAGTTGATTTGGTCTTGGTCTCGCTCTCTGAAACTACAAAATAAATCTTGGTCTTGCCTCTGACTCGATATGTCCCGGTCTTAGTCTTAACTCGGACTCAACTCTAGTGATCTCGACTAGAACGCCAGCTACACCAATTGATCCTGTTTTCTACTGGGAGGGAGGGAGAGATGCTATGTTGGTCAAAGTACTGAAGACAGCAATGCTGTTTTCCAGTACAGGGTTCCTGCTGGAAAGGCTAAAAGCTAATGATATGCTGTCCAAATCAGACAATGATGCAGCTGTTTAGTGAATAAAAGCTAACACTGACCAACCAAATTACACACTAATGTGGCTATCCATTACAAGGATGCCTCTAAAGAGGCTAACAGCTAACGCTAGGCAGAACAGTGCAGTTATACACCATTGCAAATGTCTCTTAAACCTGCAAAGTGTAAAAATGAATAAGGCTAGACCAACCGACTACAATCTGTATAACTGGCTAAGCACCATTCTCTCAATTTATTGTACCTGTTTAATATTAACCATTACATCATCAGAGTAACAGAGTAAACTTTGTATGTGTTTTTTTTTCTATTTCTTTCTTCCTCTCGCTCTGCTTTTTATTCTTTCTCTTCTTGGCAGTGTTCACCTGCGGGAGCTTGCTGTTGTACTCACAGTGTCTGTCTCTTCCTCTCCTTTATGAGTAGTACTGGGAATGTGAACATCAAACACAATGAGTATGTGTGATATTTTCAATCTTGTGTAAAGGCGGCCTCCTCCCCACGCCCAGGCCTTTGAGCGCTTGCCATCAGATGCTTGATGCAGAGATTAGACGTTCTGCTCTGTATCTCTGTGTGGCTGTACAGCAGGAAGAAGAAAGCGTGAGTCAGGTAAAGCTCTCCAGTGAAACTAGTGAAGCGTCCAGCAGGGAGGAGGATGCGGTGCTGGCAGTTGTACAGCAGACTGCTGGTAAAATGCTCTCTGGAATATTTGTATTTTCTCTGAGATTAACTGTCTCTATCATGAGGAGGAGGCGTGTGCAGGACTCGCCAGCCCAGGTCGGTCCCTATTGTGTGCAAACTTCTGGTGCGCTCTTCCTATTGTGCGGCGCTCGCAGCCTTTTCTTTTGTTTATCGTTGACTGTGCAGACCGGGGAAGTCATTTTGCAATTTCATTTTCTCTCCCGTGCCAGTTCCTTCTGCCGACTGTCACCATTCACTCACTAATTAAGGCTCAGGGAATGGATTTCTGTAAATGCTGCTGCATATTCGTTCCAACAGTCATTATACCAATAAAATGAACTCAAATTTAACCTGTTTAACTGGAAGGGATCTGTCTACAGCTGCAGACTTCCTTTACTTACTCTCTTAACTACACACCTTGTTTATTACTTTATGCATAGTTTCTAAATACTGTACAGTACACTGACATACCTTGTGTAAAGAGACAGGAACTAGTATCATGTCCCATGACTTTTGCCATAGTGTTGAAGGACTTGATTTTAGCAACAAGCTAGTTAACCTTAGCGACAAGCTAGCAAACATACTAATGTTACCAGGCAGATAACTTTAGCAATGAGCTAGCTAACCTTAAAAATGAGCTCGCTAATATACTATTGTTCCCAGGAAGAGAACTAACTTTAGCAACAAGCTAGTTAACCTTAGCGACTAGCTAGCAGAAGGGATCTGTCTACAGCTACAGACCTCTTTTACTTACTCTCTTAACTACACACCTTGTTTATTACTTTGTGCACAGTTTCTAAATACTGTACAGTACACTGACATACCTTGTGTAAAAAGACAGGAACTAGTATCATGTCCCATGACTTTTGCCATATCCCATGGAAGCTTTCTCTTTCTTTTATCCTTTCTTTCTTTGGCAGGGTAAACACATGAGAGCTGTCATACTCACTAAAAAGGCTAAAATATAACACTGCACCTAGTGTTGAAGTACTTGATTTTAGCAAGCTAAAATCGACAAGCTAGCAAACATACTAATGTTACCAGGGAGATAACTTTAGCAATGAGCTAGCTCACTTTAAAAATGTGCAAGCTAACATACTATTGTTCCCAGGAAGAGAACTAACTTTAGCAACAAGCTAGTTAACCTTAGCGACTAGCTAGCAGAAGGGATCTGTCTACAGCTACAGACTTCTTTTACTTATTCTCTTAACTACACTCCGTTTATTACTTTGTGTATAGTTTCTAAGAACTGTACAGTACACTGACATACCTTGTGTGAAGAGACAGGAACTAGTATCATGTCCCATGACTTTTGCCATGTTCCATGAAAGCTAAAGAATGCTGCATTGATCTGTGGGATATGAATGTGGTTGTGATTTTTTTTTCTGCTCACGTGGACATTTGTAGCAAAATGCTATTGGTCATGATCATTACCACGCACTGCACTGTCCACTGTTGGTGATAATGTCTTCTATGATGTGTTTCTGGTACACACATGACACTGTGGATCAAGGAATGTTAAATACTTTTAAATATTTTCATTGTGTTGCTGCTGTCTGAGTTGTATGGGACTTTGAGGAGCTTCAGGGCGTCATTTATGTCATTGATGTAATGGGTGATTCCCCTTTGAAATAAATCCAGTTAATTGTCTTAAATTCACTGTAAATTTGCTGTAGGTATAAATTTTTCAGACAGTGCGTTAATGCTGGGGGGCACAAACTAACATTAGCATTGAGTTAGCTACATTACCAGGGAGAGTATTAAGGTAAGTAGAGAGCTAGCTAAAGTTAGCGGCAAGCTAGCTAACATATTAACATTAGCAATGAGCTAGCTAACATTATCAGCCATCTAGCTAACATTAGCAGTGAGCTAACTAACATACTAACATTATTGGCAAGGTAGCTAACATTAGTGGTGAGCTAGCTAACATACTAACATTAGTGGCAAGCTAGCTAACTTTAGCGGCAAGCTAGCTAACATACTAACATTAGTGTCAGCTAGCTAACTTTAGCGGCAAGCTAGCTAACTTACTAACATTAGCGGCAAGCTAGATAACATTAACTTGTGAGCTAGCTAACATGCTAACATGCTAACGTTAGCGGAGAGCTTGCTAACATACTAACGTTAGTGGCGAGCGTTCTTTCATTATTCTTTATGGTTCCTATGGTTTAATGTAATGCAACTTACATATCTTATGTTTGCTCTGTTCTGCTTTACAATGGAAAAAAAAAAAAAAAAAAACAAAAACAAAGAAGAAACATTAAGTTTTGATTTCCAATACAATAAATTGTTTTCTACCAAAGAAATGATGACTAAAGTTCTGGATGTTAAATTATTGTTATTGAGGTTTTAAAAAAGTCTTAAAATACATTAAAATTTACTTTTAATATGGTGCAAGATCCCTGTCAGTGCATTCACTTGCAAAGTTTGTAGTATTTTAGATACCTTCTAAGCACTTCCTCAGCCCTGCTCAGATAAGAGAATAGGGAATACTGCATCACTATCAAAGTTATATTAATATCAGTGTTATTATCAGTGAGAGCGGTGCTTTGGAGTGGTCCGGCTGTAATCTGCCGGCTCTGCGTTTACTGATATCCCCCTCGCTGCTTTCTATTCATCTGCACAATATGCTGGAGCAGCACCCACACGAGGAGAGCAGTGGGCTCTCGTTAGGGCTCATCTGCTAATTAAAGTCTGATTAAAGCAGCGTGCCTGCAAGGTCAGAGTTAGATTCTGAGCTAAGCCTGCCTGAACAGAGCATACATACTAATCAACACAAGCGGCTATGCCTCCTCTCCCCGCCGCCGCCACCGCCGCCTTAACAAGCCATGCTGAAAAGCCTCTCCCAAGGCTGCCCCCAATGTGCCGGAGAGGCTCTGACACCGATCGCCTTTCTTACACAGTTGCATGACTGGAAGCTGCATGAGTCAGTACGTCAGAGTGGGTTGTTAACAAACATGAAAGGGGTACTGGTGGTCACCGTGTGTCAGACAGTGAACTGTATGGCTGAGGTCATGGTGGTCTGTGTGAGCTGTTATTAAGCCTGTCTCACATGTTTGCATCACTTCAGTAGTTCAATAGGTGACTGTCATGCTTTTTGATATGTGTGATACGTATGCCAGAGGGACCACTTCAGGGCAAGGGTGCCATAGAACTGGACTGAAATTGACAGTGTTTATTCTTTTTTTCCATTGGTCATGAGCCCACGGGACCAGGACCACCACAGAGCAGGTATTATTTGAGGTGGGTCATCCACAGCCCTGCAATGACACTGAGATGGAAGTAGTGTCTTAGTAGTGTGTGTTCAAATGTACAAGTGGATCAGATACAGCAGTGCTGCTTGAGTTTTTAAACAATGTGTTCACTCGCTGTCTAATGTATTAGACACTCTATTAGAAGCTTACGTGTTGCTGCAAAGTTTGTGTTAGTTATCTTCTTGCCCAGAGGTTCATAATCATTTTAACTGTGCAACCCCCTTGTAGGCGCCAGAAAATTTCACAATTTAAAACGCAAATAGACAATTATAAGTTTTCTTGCTTAATGTGATGGTTGGGCCTGCATTGTTCCATGCATGGCTTAGTAGGGCTCAGGAACGGTCGCAAATTATTTTCCACGTTGAGACGGGCTCTGTATTTCGTCGCTGTCCAATGAATAACACTTATCTTTAAAACAGCAACTTCACAGGAGAGAGAAAAAACCTTGTAAACTTCAATGTAAAAAAGAGTTTATTTCAGTTCATTTTGAAGAGTTTCTATTGGTCTGATCATCAAGAAATTTTGGCACAGTGTAAGGGACAGTTTGTCTGTTCAAATTATGTAGTAAACTAAAAATCGAAAAATGTAGATAAGTGTTTTTCATAGGACAGCGACGATTTGTTTTTTGAAATAAAATCTAGATTCGCAAAAAAGTGTTGTTTAACACCATTGAACTCAGTGCTGGGAACTCCGTTAACAGTGAAATCCAGAAATCAGGCAGAGAATGTTCTTCGCCACAAAGCACACACTGTGGTCATAAGACCATATTTCAAGTTATTTTTTTAAATCATATTTTCTCTTATTCTCACAGTTTCTGGTAGCTCAACCCTCTAAAAAAAACCACACATTTTAATTCAGCCTGGACTTACAGAGCTGCGGCATCCATGTGTGAACATGAATCGGGATTGAGATCAAAAAGTCGAGTAGAACAACGAATGAATCAGTTTGAATTGAGAAAAAGACAGCTTTAGAAAAAAGTGACCTATTTTAAGCATGCTGTACCCTGAATTAAGCCTGAAAATGAGTCAGTTTGATTCAGTAAACAAAGTTTGGCACCCAAATCTGATCCCCCCTGGAGGTATGCTGCGACCTCCTGAGGAGTCTCAACCCCCAGATAAGGAACTCCTGCACTAGTCCTTAATCAGTGGTCACAGGAGACTGCTTACAGGATGCCGTCCACAGGATGCTTTGGCTGGATATTTATAGTTGGTGGACTGTTCTCAGGTGAAGTGTTTCAAAACTCCAGCAGCACTGCTGTGTCTGATCCACTAATACCAGCACAACACACTACTAACACATCATCACCAGGACTAGACTGGACTGAAAGTGATAGCCTGGGATAGACAAGGTGACGTGGTGGTGGTGTGTTAGTAGTGTATATTGGGCTAGTGGTACAAGTGGATTGGATATAGCAGTGCTGCTGGAGTTTTTGATCAAAAGAGGCTATTTTTAAAATGTAAAACGTAGAAAGTACAGATAATTGTGTGACAATGTAAGGAGTAAAAGTAATATCTGAAAAAAAATTACTGTAGTAATGCATAGATAAACATAGATGCATAGATTTGCATAGATTTTTTTTTACTTAAAGTAGAAAAGTATTTGTACTTATTTCCATGACACCTCTGCCACCACCCAAATATTAGCTGCTATAGGTGGTCTTGTGGGGTCTTTTCCATTTAAGAAACAGACTAGGCAAAAAGAGTTTAGGCAAAAAAAAAAGTATGCAGAGAAGCAAATGGACTACAGTTTGTAATTATAGAAATACAAATTTCTATAATACATTCCTGTATGGTAAATACAGCTAATAAAATAAGAATTGCGTAATGAATGTAAAGCCAGGAGGTGGTGTTATTGAATTGGCATATTGGTGTATTTGTAAAGTGTAAGCTTTTCAGATTTCCAGCAACTATAATGTTTAAGCAATTTAGCAATTAGCAACATGTGTGCAAATGTCACAATTTACCCTATATGTGGGGTTAATTGTCACAGATGGAGGGACTAGATCAACAGCAGGCCCGGGTCCAGTGTCCAAACCAAAAATGCCCAAAGGGGAACTGAAAATAAAAAGGGGTAGACACATCAACACATCAACACAACATGTGTTACATAGACAGACAAAGACGAATACAACCAAGCCTACACAAATTAACCCATACCAGAGAAATAAAACAGAAACAAAACAGGCCAGAGTCAGGCCAGTTAAGGGTTGATAGGCCTTAAGCAGAAACAGAAGCAGGATGGGCTTCTTTAAAGTGTCAGGTTAACACATTTATTTAACAACCAGTGAAACAAGCCTGAGACCATCAATACACATATTGACATACTGTATATAATTAAACAATAATAAACAAGAGGGAGTGTTATAACTCAAGATATTGACACCATACTGTTATAGCACAGAATATCAATATGTTTATTGACTGTCCATATGCTTTGCGATTTTACCACAGTTCCAGTATCAAAATTTGCTCCTAGAATTTAATATTTAAACATTGTGTGATTGCCAATGTTCCACATGGTAAAATAGGTCCTATCAGTCACCCTCAGCTAAAACAACATCATCAGACTCTGCTCTTCAGTTACAAACGATGGATAAAAAATATAAAGCAGCGTTACACTTTATTTTAATTCCATGGTTCATGCATTTCCAAATCTGTTTAAGACTCTTATGTGAAGCAGGCCTCAAATTATCTGTTCTACCTTAAATGGTGCAGCAGATTTTGCTTCCTCTGATTGGCGAATCTAAGTCTCAAAAATTGTGCACTTACAGTATAGTAGCAATAGTTTTTATAGTATCTATCGTAGTTTTGTTTTAGTTTAAATTTGCACTTACTACAATACCAAATAAAACATAGGATAAAGACTAATTAAAACAATGCTGCTTTGTATTGGCTAGCCTTTCAGTTTTGTAAGCACTGGCGTCATTCCTAGGTTATGAGTATATTAAAATGAAGTGCTGTGATTGTCCAATAATGTCACTTCTAGAACGTATCTAAGCCAATCACATTGAGCGTTTGGAACGAAATATGGTACAATAATAAACAATAGATCACAACAACGTAGACTCAATTAGCTCAATTTGTATTTATGGCTGTTGTGTAAAACAGTATTAGACAATGGAGGCCCTATTTTAGCGATCTGTAGCGCATTGGTCAGTTATGCATTTCGCAGCTGAATTTAGGGCGTCGGTGTGTCTTTGGTATTTTGGTATCTTGTGCAGCTTGTACTAAATCTCTTAATTAATCATGGGTGTATTTGGGGCATAACATGAAATAAACTAGTAAATAAATAAATCATTGTGTCAATTGTCATTTACTTTAAGAGGCAGGTGTGCAGAGAATGCTAATTTAAGGGAACAGCAATGTTATTTTATTCTGGATTCGATTTATTGTTAAGGTAAAAGTCGGGTTTGTTGGATGTATGTTCACTAAGGGTGCTCAGTGTGCATGGCACTTCTGCATGGCTAGGAATAGGATTGAGCAGCGGACTGTTGACTGTTGTCAGGGTTTTAATCAGTCAGTGGCACACCTGTATTTCCTGCCCCCTAGAAAGAAACACAGCAGTTACAGTATTTACCTGAACACACCTCATTTCCAGACCACCACGTGCTGGGTGTTAACTGGGAGCTAACAAGCCAAAAAATGCCAGTTCTCCATTAATGCTGGGGAGAATTGAGTACATTTGATTGCTGAACCTTTAATCTAAGAACCACTTTAAGTAAGATTAACTCGTTTATAAAGGTCCATTGCTTTATTCAGAGAACCCAGAATTGCTTAGAATTGCCTCACTACTATGTGCTCCAACTAAAAAGCCAGTGCTAGAATAGAGCAGCGGCAAAGTCCTAGCACCCTGTTATTTCCATATTCGACACAATTAGCACAATTCAGCACAATTCAGTAATTGTATTTAAATTAATAATGTCAATTTATTTAGGAGGGTAATAAACATTTAAGAGGTTACAGGACCTCTAAAACTATAAAAGGCCTAAAAAACAAGACCTTTGCAATCAGTAATTATGTATATATATGTGTGTGTGTGTTTGTGAGTGTGGTTGTGAGTGTGGTTGTGAGGGTGTACACACTGCTTCTTTAATCTTGGTCTGATGATTGCATGGTGCTTTGTGACTATGCAGTTTTTTTTTTTTTCTGTCGAGGGCCCTCTGTGCCTCTTCAAGTATTAAGCAGTTTATTTTGTTCCAGCCTCTCTTATGAAATAGAGCCGCTCCAGTAACAATAGCATTTCAAATCCTATAGCTTTATCGCTTAATTTTCTCCTGCGGGACCCAGGCGGGGGGAACTTCTCATTTTTCTCCCCCGTCTCTCCGCTGAGGCCCGAGCGGGTGTTAGGTCATTACTTGAGTGTTAGAAAAATGAGTGTTCTGGGCTGAGCTCTGGGGGGTATCGATCGTTTCGGCCACGGCCGAGGACATGACGGCGGTATCTTCCGGGAGCTGCTGCATGTAGAATTAAGTTTATTCGAGAGGCAGCGCATAAACAACAGGTTTTAAATCGACAGCTCGCCGTAATGGCTTTGTCATGCTGCACCTCAGATACCTCTCTCTCCATCACATGCAATTAGAGCGTTTTTCTTTCGCCACTGTTGTTAGTTTAGGTTCTGGAGCGGTTCCGTCTCCCTCAGGATCAAAGCTGTATAACGCGCTTCTCGTCTCGGTGGAAATCCACTCTTAATTGCTTGTTTGCTGTAAAAAATCAATTTGACTTTTAATTGAATCTATATACAATATGTTTAGGTAGGAGTTCACGCCCTGTAGATTTACTCCGCTAAGCCGAGACCCTGCAGGTGATTAGAGAACAAACGGGTTCTACACATTGAAGAAACACTTCTGCTTCCATTAAAATATTATGATTATATTAGAAATGTGGGTGCTGAGCACTTGTTAACTGCTTTTCCTTTACTCTGCATTCCAACTCCTTTCAAACCACCTGGGTTGTTTTTTATGTCAGGTGTTTGTGAAGGCCAAACACGTTTTGTCACTTTTTTGACTATACATTAAATTACCTGGCAAATTTATTTTTTACAGATTTTAATTTTTTTGTGGCATTTATATTGTGTACATCAATATTCATTCTGGATTCAGATTGTATTTAAAAAAATATGGAACATATTTTATGTATATTACATTTAAAAAACAAAAATCTCCATTTAATTTTGACATAATGTGAATCTAAAAGTCTTTACACTTTAAAATCTAAATTAAAATATTGTGATAAATGGACTGATAGAAATGCTTCAAAATAACTTGGAAAGAAATATTTTTATATTTCTATTAAATGTTTTTTCTTCTTTGCTCTTTGTTTACTTAATATAAACATGTAATATGTATTTAAAGAACCACTAAACCCTAAACCATATTTTTTTCCATTAATAGGTGAAATGTGTTCATCTGAAGTAATGAAACATACCACTCCTGCTTTAATTTTTTTATAAACATTTCCTAACAATAAAAAAAAATGATATGTCTGTGTACTGTGGTATGCAGGCACATCACAATATCAGCTAATCAATAATACCGCCCCCCTGCTGACGTCCAACCATCTGCGTCTCACTGCTATCAGAGGCACAATGCTGCTGCTGCAGCTCAGCCAATCAGCTCTCCCTCCTGCCGTGCCTCTAAACCCATACATCACTCAGTTCCCCTCTTCCAAATGTCCCCTCCCATTTTTTTTTGCCTTATTCAAATTTGAACAAATTTCGTATGTGTCTCTTAATTGTTGTATTTACATGGCTTTAATATTAATCTACACTGTAGAAAATAAATGAAATAAAGAAATAAAGAAAAAAATATATATATACATATATATATATATATATATATATATATATATATATATATATGTATATATATATAGAGAGAGAGAGAGAGAGACAGACAGAGAGAGAGAGAGCTGGAGTATGAGCTATTTACAGGTACTGTATAGAGCTGCAATAATTCTAAAGGTGATGATAGTTTAAATTTACTTTCTTGACCGAGTCTGCTGATTATTGTGTGCGCGAGTTTTGGGTTCAGCAGGTTCAGGAGGAAGCGTGATTCCAGTCTGCATCAACAAGCTGAGAGATACTGTTCTCTGTTCTCTTTTTCACTCATCAGCACATTTGTATGTGCAGGTAGTGTGCAGTCAGTGTACGAGCAGCATTCATTCAACAGCTGGTTTTGTGTCACTGAGAGTGCAGAAGTGTGTATTTTCTCATTTCAGAGAAAACAAAGCTGAGAGATGAAGAGAAAAATAAAGAACCTGCCTTTAGTGTTGTGGTTAACAGCACTCGTTCAGTCTGGGTTTATAGATGTGAGCGTGTGTGAGTACACTCTTAACTTATGGAGAGATTGTTGAGAGTTTTAGAGCCTGAGCCCGATCCGAACTTTTAATCTTTCAGAGATCTGTTCTTAATAAACATTTTTCTTGAATTATTGGTCCAGCCTGATGAATCCTGGCCATCACGGAAGAAAAAATCCATTGATGGAATAAACTGGTCTCATTCTTTCAGCACGTACTGTTGCTGAACCAACTGCAGCAACCCCAGATCGTTTACTTACTTACTTACATTTACAGGTGGAGACTTTTTTCTTTTGGCCAGGCAGTGTACTCATATAAGATTCTGTGATAAAATTCTGTGAAAGCTGCAACAATGGAACCATATATATATATATATATATATATAACAAGACGATATATTTGTTGGATTTTTTTTTTTTATCTAAGTAGAAGAAAAGTCGTCTTTTTATGCAATAATTATAGTGGGATCTGAGCAAAGTATACAATACTGTTATCTAGTTTGAGGGGTTTAAACAATAAATTACAGTAATTTATTTAAAAAAAAATATCCAACAAATATATCGTCTTGTTTCCAGTATTCCAGTATTGTGATACATTAAATCATAAGCCTTGTATTGCGATACATTTATTTTTTTGAAGTTCATGTCAATACTCAGCCCTAGTAATTTATGCAATGTTTTTTTGTTCCATTTCAGAAAGTTAGTGCCAGAAGGGCAAAACAGGGCTGGGTTTCCCAAAAGGTTCTTAGCTGGTTGAGCAAGCTTCACACTGATCACTCTCTCTCTCTCTCTCTCTTCATGCTAAGTTGCTTTGGGGAAACTGGGCCCAGTATAGTATATCCATAACTGAGGCTTTTTCTAAGTGTAATTTTGTAGGAACAAGAGAAATAAACAGCAACAGGAAACATTAGCTTGTTAGTCGGCCACAATAAGCTGGAGAGCTGGAGAGCTGGAGTGGGAAATCAGGAGGGTCAGGAGAGTTTCCGATGGGCTCGTTCCTGTGGCTGCTAATGTACAGTGTGTACCCACATATAAACACAAGAATACCCAAACAGACTGTAACGGTTAGACCCAGGTGTACGTTTGTAGCAATTTAGGGGCTAAACCAGTGGCTCTCACTGTAAGCGGTAAATTGTCAAATTGCAGTGTAAGCTCTGTGAAAAGTTCCACCATCCACCAAAAGTTTCTGATCTGTCCAAAGCCAGTTTATGGAAAGCCTACCCACTTCTTATCTCTGCTGTTTTATCAAAAAATGACTTCAGATCGCTATAAGGAGCCTGCGAGTGAGTCCAACATGAGTGGTGATGAATGTCAAATTGAAAACTCAAATTAATAACAGTAACTCACTTTTTGTCCAGGACATTCCTTGAAGTTTTGAAAGTAGAATGATATATTTAGCTAAAAAAAGCAAAGAACGTACCTTTATTTACCTATATATAACAGCTATTAGGTCTATATTTTAGTGATCTATAGCGCTTTCGTCAATTGCGAATCCCGCAGCTTGATTTAGGGCGTGTCGGTGTGTCTTTGGTATCGTGAGGGCATGGCTTGAAATTAATCATGGGTGCGTTTTGGGTGTAACATGAAATAAACCAATCAGTGCGCCAGTTGTCATTCCCTTTAAGAGGCAGATGTGCTCTGACTTTAGCACATTCGTATTTTAACAGCGTTGCACTTTGTGGTCTCAGACCTGCGTGTTCACATCAGCAGCTCATTTAAGGAAACAGCAATTTTAATCATTTTATTTTATTATTTATTCTGTTTAGTGTTGAGTTCAAAGTTGGGTTTGTGCTCCGCAGCAGGTGTGTATGCACACTGAGCGCACCTATAGGAATGGCTTCTGATGATTGACTGCTGTCAGGGTTTTAATCAGTCAGTGGCACACCTGTGTTTTCCAGATATTTAACTGAACACACCTCACTTCCAGACCACCACGCCCATCAGTGTAGATTTATTCCTAAACTCCGATGTTTCTTTCAAGAAGTGACACAAGGCATGAAAATAGACTGTTGACAGGAGCATCACGCAGAGTGTACAATAGGGCAGTAAAGGTGCTAGCAGTACTGCTACTGTGAGCTGATTGGTTGATCAACTGATGCTAGAGTTACAGCCAGAGAATGCATACAAGCTTTATAACTGGAGTTTAAAAAGGTAATAAGGTATTAAAACATTTGATAATGTACTATGTCGGAGAAAAAAAGTGAATTTTTCAGAATCAAGGCCTCTTGTAACGTGGACTTTATCTGGTTTGTATTAAGAGCAGCAATCACTTCAGGGATCGGGT
This sequence comes from Astyanax mexicanus, assembly GCF_023375975.1. Taxonomy (NCBI): domain Eukaryota; kingdom Metazoa; phylum Chordata; class Actinopteri; order Characiformes; family Acestrorhamphidae; genus Astyanax; species Astyanax mexicanus. The sequence goes on along the minus strand of NC_064416.1, from coordinate 15,080,359 downwards.
CAGGATATAAATCATAATGTTCAGGTGAGGTGAGATGAAAGAACAATTAGATCCAGCTCCAGAATGCAAATTGACTTTAATAATGCATGAGCACTATCCTGGATGTACATGTGTGTATGTGTGTGGTTTATCTATAAAAAGAAATATAAGAAAAGCTTGAAATAGTAGAGAATACACTTAATGAACAGCTTACACAATGCTTAACCTAGCAATTCACAGATATAAAATGTACAACATAAATACATAGAAACTAAACATTAATACTTCCAGTATTTTACTCAACAAAGTATACCTAACTAATAAGAAGGCATTTTAGTAAGAAATATTAGCCACAGACTATATTTTATGTCACGTACAGGCCTACAGGCCTCGATTAGCTAATGCTAATTGACTAGTAGTTCAATCTTCCAAATAACTCAAATAACCATAATACTTGACAAAGAATCATGGTACTTGACAACCTTAATAATAATATAGCTTTAGATCTTAGATTAAACAAAGAAAACAGGCAAAAACAATCTTACTCACTTTCAATGGACGCACACAGTAAGAGGCACACGGTGAGCCTGATTAAATGAAAGGCTGTGTCATACTAATACCTCTCTGAACCACATTGTGTAGGATTGTACACTAGTGCAACAGGGTCCACCTACATGAACTACATGTAAAACACTAAACACTAAACTACAGACCTACTGAACTAGAATGATGCAACCTGGTCAAATAACAATCTTTTGTACACCTCTCTTGTGGTCAAAAAACCCAGAACATATTCTCAAGAGTGTATTCTCCACTTAGAGATTTTGGGAGTATTTTAGAGTATTTTAGTACACAGTAAAGAAAAATGGACAACACAGTACAGACAAGAAAGCTTCATCTGTCTGTATTTAAAGCTGAGCATAAATGAGTGCCTTAAGAGTACAAAAATAAAATATGAAAACACATTCATAATACAGTGATAGCTATGTAAATGGATTAAAACACACATTTTTACTGTTAGTTACTTATCCTTTAATCCTGTTTAACCTTGATGCTTATCTTATCTTATCAAACCTACATACCTTTGGGGGTATTTTTTGTTTGTTTGTATGTGTGTGTGTGTGTGTGTGTGTTTGCCCCTTTTTCATTGATGTCTTTTGCCTTTGAGTGAATGCAATTGATAAAGTTATTTTTGTCCTCATCCTATTATATGTCATCATAAACTTCTCACAGATCTGGGATCGTAGCCAGCACTAAAAACACACACACACACACACACACATAGAGAAACACACACACTACAACAAAACACTTGCTCTGTGCACAGTGCGTGTCCACCCAGCATGTTTATTGACAGCCTAGATGCTGTATTATTACAAACTGGTACATTTTACTCCTGGACTCCCCCTACAGTTAAGGAGTGTTATTGATCTTTATGCTTCTATCGTAAGTATAAATCATGCTATGAGCCCCTTCATGGACAGCTATACACATGCATTTGCTCACAATCTTAGAAATACAGAAATGGCATCTTCTTCTTCTTCTTTTCGTGTCTTGAAGCTTGTTGGTTATATGATTGTTTCCCATTTCTTTACACAGTCTTTTGCGTTTTTATTGAATATGGCAAGATCTTTTAAGCTGCACTGATTGTGTAGTAGGGGGCGAACAAGGCAGTGCTGCATTGTGTGGTCCTCTCCACATTCACAGGTGGTTTGGCCAACTTTGTAGCCCCATCTAGCCATGGCAGCTTTTGATCGCCCTGTTCCTGTTCTCAGGCGATTGAGAGTCTTCCACTGGACTGACGGTGCTTCTGAGCCTGGAGGGAGGGCTTCAGATGGGTGAATACACATGTTAAAGGAAGGGGGGTCATCCTCAAGTCTTTTTGTCCATAGTTGGAGTATGGTTTCTTCCCGTTATGCTAATAGGGGCTGGACATGGCTAAGAAAGCTTCTCCTGGACTTCAGCCGCTGGGCCAGGGGTAAGCGTCCGTGAAGAGGGTGGAGAAATGGCATCTGAAGTGAAAGAATAATGTGGAGTAAGGCGGTAGACTAATAATTCAGAATTTTACACAAATATGACTCTGTTTGTGCAACAATACACTCAGCTTCTTCAAAGATACGTAATGTAGTAGCTACATTCCAGCCTGCAGTGGCAGAGCCTACAGAGACGGCGTTCTGTGCTCATGTGAAATTGCTACGTAATATTGCTCAGTAATGCTTATCACTGTGAGCTCCTCCTCCTTTTACATCATAATGTTCTGTTTGAAGTTAAACACACTAATGAACACTCAATCCACTGGGCAGTCTAATAGAAAGGTGTGTGTGTGTGTGTGTGTGTGTGTGTGTGTGTGGTGTAAAGCTGAAGATACAGGGTCGATATTCATATTCCGTTAGACTGGAGTGAGTGAATGTAATCAGTGCAGGTCATTGGGCTCAGTGAAGCTGTGCAGAGGCCTGCAGTGTAACTGAGCCAGTGAAATATGGATTATTTTATCTGGAAAACCCTGAGTTCTATTGCAGACTCTGATTGGATGAGGAAATTAGCTGCAATAATAATGCAGGCTCTCATTAATTTCTCAGCACAGTCAACTGGGATCAGTCTCTCTCTCTCTCTCTCTTTCTCTTTCTGTCTTTTTTTGTTCTCTCTCTCCTTCTCTCGCCCTTGAATGATAAAGCTGCTGCTGAGCTCCAACACAGTAACTGCTACAACTGTACTCTCTCTTAAGGAAACAATATAGGGCTGTATGATAAATTGTGTTTTTATACATATTGCAAGAATAAGAGTTTTCACAATAAACACATTGATAACAAACAAACAAACTTAAACTACATTGCCTCTGGGCAGCAACAGAGGGAGCCCTTAGACTGCAGACTCCAGATGGCTGGAGGTAGAGTGAGGTAGAGTAAGGTAGAGTGAGGCAAAGAAAGATAGAGTGGGGTAGAGCAAGGTAGAGTAAAGTAGAGAGACAGAGAGTGACGTAGAGCAAGGTAGAGTGAGGTAGAGCAAGGTAAAGAGAGTGAGGCAGTGCAAGGTAGATTGAGGTAGAGCAAGGTAGAGTGAGGTAGATTGATGTAGAGCGAGGTAGAGTGAGGTAGATTGAGGTAGAGCAAGGTAGAGTGAGGTAGAGCAAGGTAGAGTGAGGCAGATTGAGGTAGAGCAAGGTAGAGTGAGGTAGAGCAAAGTAGAGTGAGGTAGAGCAAGGTAGTGTGAGGTAGATTGAGGTAGAGCAAGGTAGAGTGAGGTAGAGCAAGGTAGTGTGAGGTAGATTGAGGTAGAGCAAGGTAGAGTGAGGTAGAGCAAGGTAGAGTGAGGTAGATTGAGGTAGAGCAAGGAAGAGTGAGGTAGATTGAGGGTGAGCAAGGTAGAGTGAGGTAGAGCAAGGTAGAGTGAGGTAGATTGAGGTAGAGCAAGGTAGAGTGAGGTAGAGCAAGGTAGTGTGAGGTAGATTGAGGTAGAGCAAGGTAGAGTGAGGTAGAGCAAGGTAGAGTGAGGTAGATTGAGGTAGAGCAAGGAAGAGTGAGGTAGATTGAGGTAGAGCAAGGTAGAGTGAGGTAGAGCAAAGTAGAGTGAGGTAGAGCAAAGTAGAGTGAGGTAGAGCAAGGTAGAGTGAGGTAGATTGAGGCAGAGCAAGGTAGAGTGAGGTAGATTGAGGCAGAGCAAGGTAGAGTGAGTTAGATTGAGGTAGAGTGATGTAGAGCGAGGTAGAGTGAGGTAGAGCAAGGTAGAGTGAGGTAGAGCAAAGTAGAGTGAGGTAGAGCAAGGTAGATTGAGGTAGAGCCAGGCAAAGAAAGACAGAAACAGGTAGAGTAAGGTAGAGTGAGGTTGAGTGAGGTAGAGCCAGGCAAAGAAAGACAGAGTGAGGTAGAGCAATTTAGAGTAAAGTAGAGTGAAAGAGAGTGAGGTAGAGCAAGGTAGAGTAAAGTAGAGATAAATACAGCGAGGTAGAGGGAAGTAGTGAATGTCAGATCACCTCACATAAATTTAAGGTAACACTGTCCTGAGTTTTTTCTTCCTGAGATTCGCTGGCAAACACATTTTATGTGTATTTTTTACATTATGTAGAAGTTATTCCCACTCAGACAGATCTGCTACAAACATTTTTGGAGTCCATAATTATCTCTTTTGGACTTTGTTTCATGCAGAATTCTCAGAATCTTATTGTAACCCATATTTGCAACCTTTTTGGTCAGATTCTGATTGAGTATGAGTGTAAAGAACGAAGAAAGTGATGCTTCTTTAGACTTTGAACAGGTTCTTCACACTCATACTCAATCAGAATCATCTGGGATCTCTCTCTCTCTCTCTCTCTTTCTCTCTCTCTCTCTCACTCTCTCTCAATCTTTCAACCTTGAGTAATAATGCTGCCCAAGCTCACAGGAACAGCTTCAGCTGTACTCTTCTAAAAATCATGCTTCAAAGAATTTTTCAAGCAATGTCATACAAGAACTTTTGCCTTGTTTGACCAACGTGGAATGCATTCTGCTCCAGTTTGCACACTGAATTTGGAACACTTGGCACGTATTTGCCAAAAATAACGGTTTTGTTTATTTACATTGTGCACTGTGCAATACCTTCTGTCAATTCATGGTTTAAACCAGAGTTACTTTGGTTTAAAAAAAAGACCAAATATAACTACTTTTTGTATCAAAGATACACACCATTCTAAAGAATTTTTATCCCATTTTCTCCCCTATTTACACAGTCAATGCCCAAGAGGGTGAAGACTAGCCTCCTCTGACACAATTAAGGTCAGCCACCACCTCTTTTCGAACTACTGCTGATGAAGCATTGCCGGGTAGCATCACAGCGCACTCTGAGGAAAGCGCAGCGACTCGGTTCTGATACATCAGCTCACAGGCGCCTTGTGCTGATCGACATCACCCTATGGAGTGATGAGGGGAAAAAGTGTCATCTACCCACTCAGAGAGAGCAAGGCCAATTGTGCTCTCTCAGGGCTCCGGCAGCTGATGGGAAAGCTACATGAACGGGATCTTTGGAACAGATAAACATGAACCTATATTTTGCCACAATGCCAAAATTGAGCTGTGGACTAGTACAAGAACTGCGTTCTCTAGAATGATGGTGATTCATCCAATACTTCTTAGATGAATTAGAGAGTAGGGAAAGAGATGAGATGGTGATTATCCAACATTCTGATCTCAATAAAGCTCTTATGGCTGAATGCAATCAAATCCTCACAGCAATGCACAGCAATGCCAAAATGTGGTAGACATTAGAAACAGTTACTCCAACAAAAGCAGGATAAACTCTTCTTTAACACCCTTGCTTTAGGAAGAAATAAGGAATAAATGTAGTCCTTGTATTGTATATGAGTGTGAAGAATCTCTTTAGCTCTTTAAACTTGACCTTTAAAGTGGTTTTTTCCTAACATTTGAAGAGAGTGAGTGTGGTGGGTGTTCCGCTTTAGGAGCTGCATTGCTAATCAGGCGAGAGTGCTATTTGTTCTAAGTGTGAAATTGTTAGGCTTGCATGTTTTGACAGCAGGAAAATCAGATTATTTTGCAACTTAATGACAAAGCACTGAAGCAGCTTCCATTTGTTTCAGCATCTGATATGCAGGCGTGTTCCTAAATGAAATTTATGGGTCAGTGCTGATGATCAGTGTCTCTGTGCTCAGTGGGCGGGTTGACAGTAGTGTATTTATTGGATTTATTTGAGATGTAAATATAATAGTAGAATAGAAACTCAAGATTCATGAGATTCTGTCCATGAGGAGGCTTTGTATTGAAACTGTGTGTTGCTCTTTCTGCTGTTCGTCCATCTGGAACACAAACTAGATAATGCATCATCATTAACATTAGCAATGATAATTAATAGTGCATCATTATGTTTTAGCCTGATAATTATAGTAAGCCAATACTGGAACAGGCTCCTGTTCATCTGTGTTGCACATGGTTACAAATCTGATCACAAGTCTGATTGGGAATACCTCATTAATGGTTAATGATGGTTGATATTAATGATAATTAGAACTACACTCGTTTGGAATTGTGTCATCTTATAGTTTAGAACTGTATAGATAAATAATAACTCACTGTATTAGTCCCTTAGTTAAGGGATAAATATGAACAGATAAAGGTTTAGGGGTCCTGACCTAAAGGTTTAGATCCTGACAGGGTCACGCGCGCTGCAGTGGCATATTTACACTAATCTGCCACAGCTCAAAAAAATTCAAGGTTCTATGCTCATAGATGCTTATGGAGGCCACACCTCACAACTTAGGACTTAAAGGATAAATAGTATAACACAGGACCACTAGAGGTCTTGAGGAGTCTATGCATTGATGGATCTAAGCTGTTTAGGCAGGTGATTTTAGTGTAATGTCTATTATATTGTAAGTTATATACTCTATAAATACTCTATAAATCAATTTTATCAATTAATTTGAATTTACAGTGAAGGACGATGTGTTTTTTTAGGTTTTAACTCTCAGTTTTAACTTCCGCTACCTATGAACTCTTCTGGGATTCCATAGTTTAGAGTGACCCTCCTCGGCGATGGACACAGACCAAACAGTCCAATTTATTCGAAGTGCTGCTCCCAGCAGAATTGACACAAAAGACACGATGCTCGTACATACGTTGGAAAAGTCAGCATTCATTAACATGTTAAAAGTTTTAGACCAGATGTATGTGATGTATATGTACTTTTCTGAAGTTGCCTTACTACAACTGTATAACACATGTCAAAGAATCACTAGAGATCTGGAGGAGTGTGACACTAAAATCGCACAGAAATCTCACTTAAAGCTTATATTTGGCTAGAAAGAAATCCTACCATTTCAAAAACTCCACCGTCATCAGACCTAAGACTCGTTTACTGCTTTATGTCTCAGTTTTCAGTCAAAAACTCCCATTCTAAAGTAAAATCTAAAGAATTCTAATAGTTCCAAAAAGTTTCTCCACAGCTGTCTGTACACAAGGTAAGAACGTGATGTCATTGCATGGGCATTGGTTATTGATTTGTGAATAGATTCACTCAAATAGTCGACTCAACGCTCAACCCAAAGAATCTGAACAGCACAGATCACATGATAATCCACGATATATCAGTTTTTATGTGTTTTATGTGCATTTTAAATCACAGCTTTTAAATGCCTTATTTTCTAATCTATTTTGGAGAAAGATTTCTAGAAGTTACAGTACGTTCTCACTATTTAGAATAGTATGTTTGCATTTGAACCCCAAAGGAGAAATTTAAGTAAAACCAAAATAAATGTAAACATAGTTTTGAACTATTAGTTGGATTTTTAGTAGGGAAAAAAATGGATTGAAAAAATCTAAAAAAGCTCTATTTCTAACAATTCCCTATCAAGTTAAATTATTCTTTTTGCAGACAATGATTCGTAGTATTATTGTACGTTACATAAAGTATGTGTCAAAATTCATGGGATTGCAGTATGTTAACTGATCATGAAGTATAAACTCATGTGATGACTTAGGAACGTACACCCCTGTTTATGTTGTCAGGTGTTATCTTATGAGTGTGGTTGAACCTTTATTATCAGGTTCTAATAGTTTGGGCCAGATGAATAGAACATTTCATTTTCAATTGAATTTTTTAACATAGCATTTAACATTCCTCGATCCACAGTGTCACACAATGCAGTGGGTGAAAATGATCGTGACTGGCTGCTTCTGGCTTTATTTGTCCATGCAAACAGGCAAGCGACTCTGGAAGAAATCCCATGTACATTAACATCAGATACTTACAGCATTCCTTAGCTTTCATGGGACATGCCAAAAGTCATGGGACACAATATCTAGTACCCGTCCTTGTGGAATGTCAGTGTATATGAGTATAATTCTGTTGAGTTTTTGCTGTACTCGAGCAGTGTGTCCACTCTGCCTGCTTTCTTAAACAGGGTGTGTAAACAAGCCAAGCATTTTAAAGTGTTTTAAAGGAAAGAGGCTGTAAATCTCTCCGTCATTCTGGAGGCCAGGGGAAATAAGAGAGGAGGCAGAGATACATATGGCAGGTAAATGAGATGCTCAACTCTGGCATATTACTGAATCCAGATCCAACCGGTCATAGCCAGTCTGGTGTAGACATATTGGGCAAGCGCATATATATCACTTATTCATACATACAGTATATGCATCTCTCAGATGCATAGCAGTGAGTTTGTATTCATAGGACCGTCATCTTCCACGATGACATCAAATCCATCATGATGGAGGCAGCTCCAACAGGCCTCCATCCAATAAGCAGAGTGGAATAATGTGGAACCACACCTGAACAGCACCAGCCCAGTTAGAAACCATCTGTAATTCCAGTGCTGACCTTTCGTTTGTGTTTACTGAGCATACATTCCACTCCTGTTCTGCAAAACAGCTTTGAAAAAGCTTTTAAATACCCAAAGTGTATTTGCAGTTGCTGTAATGCAAATATTGTAAACATCACTTCGTATAAACTGGCATATGTGCATTCATCATGTGTAATTACTGTATATGCAGAATAATTTAACCACCTATCTGCTAGAGTCCTGTATTTGTAGCACCATATGTTTCACTGTGGCCTGCTGATAACTCCAGCTACCACTGCTGGAGCAGCATTAGCATTAGCCGCTAACCGCGCTAAGTGCTAGCTCTTTGGCCATCCAGAGGTGAGAATTATCGGCCTGTACCCTGCTGCAAACCTCAGATAGCACTGCTGGCACTGCAGCATTAGCATTAGCCGCTAACCACAGCGCCAGCTCTTTTGTGTAAAGATGTGTAAAGATGTCTTCAACAATCCTGTAACCCCTTAACATGCTTTGTCCTACATACAGGCTACAGGTGTAGGTGATACAAAACCTATTTTCTGCAGTAAAATGACTTATTTACATTCTGAAAATTTGAGAGCTTTAAAATCTCCTAAAGAACACTTGGATGCCTGTTTTCTCTCTACTCCACGTAATAATTCCAGATCAGTAACAGGAATCAACCCAGATTCTGCATGTTTTAAAATAGACTGAAAAACTAGACAAACATAACGAAACTAAAGGTTTGTAGGACATGAACTGTTATGAAGTTTAGGAAAGAGCCAATTTTATGATTTTATTCATTATATTTTGACATAAGCAGATTTGCTTAAATGTGTTTTTTATATTTTCTATTACAATTCCTTATCAATCATAAAAGCTTTTTATGTAATGCTTGAATAGAATTACTCAAGATTAAGGGGTGTAATGTCAGGCAGATGATTGATAAAAATCCAGGCCTGTAAAGGGGTTAATGTCATCAAAGGACCAACAGGTAACTAGTAATAACATAGTAATAAAATAGTAATTAAATAGTAATATTGAAAAATATTGTAATATTGCAGTAATTCCTCAGTTGTATGTGTTAAGCTATGTTACCTTCATTTCTCTGTATTGTTCAATGGAAGATCAGCTGTACACATTCTTAAAAATGTTCAAAAAGGCAATGGGATTCATGGGGTGTCCAGATTTTTCCACATGATTGTATCTAGTAGGTTTTCTGCTGGCTGTGCTGCAGGATGAAGCAGGAGAGGTTTAGGTGCATTAAATATAAAGACAAAAGGAAATTCTGATCTAGTGGAAAGAATTCTGGGGGAAATAGGGAAGAGTGTGTGTGTGTGTGTGTGTGTATGTGTGTCTGAAGGGCACGATTTGGCAAGACACTCAAAAAGAGGAGAAGCATATAGCATGAAATGAACCTGTCTGATCCACCCTCAACTACAACAGTCTTTCTCTCTCTCTCTCTCTCTCTCTCTCCAAACTCTCTCTACCTCTATCTCTTTCTCCCTCACATACTTTCCGTCTGTCTGTCTCTCTCTCCGGACTCTCCTTTCTCTCTTTCTCTAATTCCCCTTCCTCTCTTTCTTTCTCTTTTCTCCATCCGTTCAGACTCTCTCCTCCCTGTTTTGTTTACTCACTCTTTCTCTAGCTGAATGCTTCTTCTTGCTCGCTCACTTGCTCTCCTTTGTTGCCTTTGAACTTCTCCAAAGCTGAGGACCTTTAAAAATCAATTGGGCAGAAGGTGCTGTGTGTGACTGTGTTTCGTAAGTTTTTGCTCCTCAGTTCTCAGTTCACTGCAGGAGTGTGGAACTCCAGTCCTGGATGACCATTGTTTAGTGCCTGACCTGCTCTTTAACACTCAACAAGGGCTTCATAACTAGATTATGAGTTTATCGGGTGTGTTAATGCAGTGTTCATTGCTGTGGCTTGAAAAAGGCTTCCTACAACACTTGTCCTGAATACTTGAGTTTGCACCTAAGAATGTTTCTGGTCTAGTCTGGTTCTGATTCTGTACCATAGATTCATGATGGAAGGGGAGACACTTTTACAACATGAACCAGCCATGCGACCCCACACACAGCATATGGAGCAGATAGACTTCCTACAGCTTCCACAGTTGCTGTAGACTACATCAAAGTAGGTTTGAAGCAAACTTTAGACCACTTCATCTGAACTCTGGTCTGATTCTAAGCTCCAAAACAGCTTTCAAACTTGACCATATGCACTGAACCTGTGAAGCATTTACATTACATTACATTACATTACATTACATTACATTTGGCAGACGCTTTTGTCCAAAGCGACTTACAATAGTGAAGTACAAAAGTAATAGAAGTAAAAGGTAAAAACATCTTTATATAGGGCCTAAAGAAGGTCAAAGGAAAATAATGGAATAGAGGAGTAGATGAGGGGAAGAAGGAAATGAGGTTAGAAGTAGTTAGTGTGTTAGAGGTGTTAAGAGAGAAAGTGCTCTTTGAAGAGCTCAGTCTTCAGGAGTTTATTAAAGATAGTGAGAGATCCTCCTGCTCTGGTAGTGGAAGGTAGTTTGTTCCACCATTGGGGAACTCTGTATGAGAACAGTCTGGATTGCTTTGTGTGAATGTTTGGCAAAGCGAGGCGATTGGAGAGCAAGCACTACTGGGACCAGAAAAAAGCACCCAAAGACGTTCTGTGAAAATAGTGAGCTTGTTTGTACTGAATACTGAACATTAGTCTAATATCTGTCTTGTGGACCAACATGTAAACCTTTTTGATGAGGAAGGTCAACAGAGAATGTCCACACTCGTTGGACTGGCTGACATGAAGCCTATAGTACATTTACATTTACAGTTAAGGTAATTAGCAGACGCCCTTATCCAGAGTGACTTACAACAACAGTGCTTCGTTGTTTATTTTAAAATATCCATAGCTAGTTTGTTGAGACTAGAATCAAGAGATACACCAAGCTTGATAATGATTACAACCCTAGGAGTTTTTTTTTAGTTGGTGTTTAAAGACAGCGAGTGACTGTGCTGTTCTGACACCCAGTGGAAGTTCAATCCACCACCTTGGTCCTCTAGCACAGAGAAGAGTCAGGATGTTTGTTTTCTGTTGGTTTGAGGGATGGTGGGTCGAGCCGTACTGGAAGCTTTAAGAGCACTTAGTACAGATCTGGCTTTGACCATTGCCATCAAGTAGGAAGGAGCTGGTCCGATTTTGGCTTTGTAGGCCAGCGACAGGGTTTTGAATTTGATGCGGGCGGCAACAGGAAGCCAGTGGAAGGAATGCAGAAACGTAGCTTAAAAGTAGATTATCACTCTATACAGTTTTTGTGAACACAAAAAGCATCTTACAGTCAAAAACAACACATCCAACTTTTAGGTGAATGGGCTACAACAGCAGAAAACCACACTAATTTCCACTTATATCAGCCAAGAACAGAAAGCTGAGGCTGCATTGACTCACAGCACAGGCTTACTAACCCTGGGCAGTTAAGGGCTGGAGAAAGGCTTGAGAAACACACAGATGGTTAGGTCAGAATTTGGCATCAACTGCATAAATCCATGGACTCAACCTGCCTTGTTTCAACAGTCCAGGCTGGTGGAGGTGGAGGTGGTGTGGGAATAGCATGATGCAGTCATGTCAGCATGGAACTAAATATTAATGCTTATTTCCAGCATCTTGTGAAATCCATTCCACTGAGGATTGAGGTTGTCTTAAGAGCAGATCAAAATCCTACCTGGTATTACAGTAGTGCTGCTCAGGAAGAATGTGTGTGTCTGTATGGATTTTAAGTCAGGAAAGATGAAGGTGCTCTGGATAATCCTGGTAGATCCAGCAACTTGCCATACAGGTCTTAAAGAGGGGATCATAGTTTAGCTCACCTCTTCTTCTCCAGAGAATATCAGAATAGAAAAATGAGCCTCATAAGTACATTAAACTAAAAAAAGAGTTTTAAAAAAGAGTTTTTGTGTTGTTTAAACTATTTCATTGTTTTTGCACTTGTGTATTCATCTTCTTCTTTGTCAGAGAAATAGTCTTGTGTTATTGTGTTATGTGTTTCTGGATGGGGCCCTGGAGATGTCTGTCAGGTTACATGGTTTGGTTTTCACTCACTGTTTTCATTTCTTTTAGTCGTCTGCCTTCTTCGCCGGCAATATTGTGTAAAACTCCCTCCAACAATTCCCAGCAGTGATTTCTGTACAGTTGGGTTTGCACAGCTTGATTTGTTCATTTAAATGAGTTGAAGTTATGTATTTGCCAGTGGCGAACCGTGGCTGTTAGTTAGTTTTACAGTGTGGGCTGTAAATGTTAACGCTTAGTCAAAAACGAAAAAAAGAGAAAAGAAATCCACCTTTTGCTGTAATGAGAAACTCTGCTAGCACCCCTATGGGAATTTTTTAAACAGTGTTTAGTGTTTTTAAGATAATGCTGGTGCCCATTATTTTATATGTTCTAAATGAACCATGGATGTTGATAAAGATCATCCTTTACACCACACTTTGCACAGCAGTAGGACATAATTAAGCTGCTGAATTTAACCATTTAACCAATCCATGGCAGCCAAAAAAAAAAATGCACACACTTAAGAGTTTCACATTTGAGCTCTTTCCTCCAGCTCAGAATATCTGAGTGAGTTGGCGCCAAGTGTTCCTGCGGTCTAAAGCGCTTCCACTATGAGCAGAAGGTCGCAGTTTTGAACCCCGCTCATGGAGCTTTGCCATCAGCTGCCGGTGTTCAGAGGAAGCAAAATTGGCCCTGCTCCCTCCGGGTAGGTAGATGGCGCTCTCTCCCCACATCACTAAAGGGTGATGTCCGCAGCACAGGGCGTCTGTGAGCTGATGTATCAGAACTCAGTAGCTGTACTTTTCTCCGAGGGCGCTGTGAGGCTACACTGCAATGCTGCATCAGCAGCAGTTCAAAAATAGCACCACTAGTGATAGCGGGAGTCCAAATGAGTGGGTTGGGTAATTGGGGAGGAAATAGAAAAAAGGAAATAGAAGAAAAAAAGAATATAGAGTGGAATATTGCATTTAACTTGCATTTCATTACAAAAAAAAACAACAAAAAAACAATGAGCAGTGAAACCACACGTGAAACTTTAGGTGACTACTTCAAGGTCTAGGGTGTATATTGCTGGTTAGGTGTCTTGATCAAATTTTGAGGGATGTTTCATAGTTGTTCCTTTGCTCCTTGTGCCCTTACATCCTGCCTGTCATCGCAACTAAACCAGCAACCTGACATTATTAAGATTAAGCAATTTATATTAAATTAAATTAAAACAAAGTATTTATATTACAATATAATTTATAGATCTTTATGTTATTATAATTTAATAATAGTCTCAGTTGTACACTTCACTTAGAATGTCAATTGCTAAGATACTAGGTGATACTTTTTTGACCTAAACAAATTACTACATATGTGCACAGAAAGCTCTAAGGTCTCATTGTAAAGGTTTTTAACTTATTCTACTTAGTTTTTTATACTCACTGGCCCTTTATAAAAATGATGTGTATACATAAGGCATGAGACGAGATACTCTTCTTATGAGACGAGACAACTGAGATAAATTAAGATTTTAACAATATATGTATTTAAAAGTTTTTTAAACGTTATTTTTTAAGTTTAAATATATAATTGAAAATATTTTATTTGACTGAAACAAAATGCAAAAGTGCAGGTGAATATCTTAATATCATGTCAATCAATTATTTTTACTCTGATTATGAATTATGTATGATTTATCATATGCAGCACAATACAGAACTGCATGCGAGTACTGCAACTTCTCTCCTGTATGATCTCAAAGGAGTGCCTTCAGACCTTAGAACTGAAGGATGTTGTCAGAATCCCCCCAGTGAGAGTTCTGTATTCAACTGGTAGTCCCCCCTGAGGGTTCTATACAGACTTGGCAACCTGACCAGATCTCTGTGGCTTATACTTCTGTGATGTGTCAATGCATTGCCTTTGCATGTGTCCGTGATTATGCAGCGCTCTGCTTATTAAACCGTGGGAATGCTTGGCACACCACAGATTAACAGAACATGGAACAACTTGTTTGATCAGCAGATACAGAGAGCCGCATGTGCAAGCAAACCATTCTTGCATTGCTGCTATTTGCCACCCAAAAACGATCAAACATTTGTTTTGGTTACGGGTGTAAAAGTCTCAGGAGACACATTTAACACCTGATGAGACATATCTTTCCATTTAATCATGCAGGATCTCATAACATGAGATCTCTTCACACCTCTCATATACAGTATTTAATTAAAAAGTGACTTTTTGTGCATTTTGGATTTAGCAGTATTTTAAAAAAATCACCTCAACATTGCATGAATTTTTGGTGGATTGGAGGACTTGATTTCTAAAAAATGATTAAACTATTATAAGCTTAACCAATGGTAGAGTTTACTTGGCCTAATCCACCTATACACCTTGAGGGAAAAGATCATGATTGGACAATTGTCTTCTTCTCGTTTAATAATACATGATAAGGTATACTAAACGCATACATACTCTGTTAAATATTAATAAAAAAGATCTAATAATTGTGGACATCTATTATTTAGCCTGCGTTTATCATTATCTCTTCTCTGAAGGCTCAGAAGGCTTTAAGGGCTTCTCCTCTGGTATTTAATAGGGACGGATAAACTAATACCAGCTCTCTCTGAAACATTAATGGTAATTGCAGCAGGCCTTAGTTTGGAGGTCCTCAGTCAGGAGGTCGGCCTGTGTGGTCTGTGGGTCTTGAGTCGGCGGCGGCGCGGCACTCTCTGTGATTAGTCTGGACGGCTCTGTGCTTCAGGTGAGCTTCATCACACCTAGAGTTACTGAGATACCGGGTTAGATGTTTGGGTGCGGACGGTGGCCACCATGCATGGGTTCTGCTTTCTGATATGACTGCTGGTTTAAAAATGCGCATACATTGGGCAGTTTAGACGCAAGGCGAAGTGTACAGTGGGAACATGAATAATTCACTTTGTTTGACGGAGCGAAAGAGGAAAAGCGAAGTGTGTGTGTGAGAAGGAGAGAGAGAGAGAAAGAGAGAGAGATGTTTAGATTCTGCTCCATGCTTCAGCTATACTGTAGAACCATAGGGATTTTGGATGCAGCTGCCTGGTAGGGGGTGTGTTCTAGAAAGGCAGAATCTCTCTCTCCGCTGAGCATCAAAGCCTAGCCAAACCATCTGTTTTACATACAGTACACACCGCGTTACAGTAATACACACATCCACGCAGCGCCGCTGCCGCTGATTGTTACGTGCAGGATGCCTTTGTTGCTGATTTTAGGGCTTTTTGTCACTTTGTGTCTGACTGCTAGAGGCTGAAGTACACTGAGATGTGCATCTCTCTCTCTCTTTCTCTATCTTTCTCTCATTCTCTCTCTCTTTCTGTTTCTCTCTCTCTATGTTTCTCTCTCTCTGTTTGTGTGTGTGTGTGTGTGTTCACGTACTGGCCAGCTCAAGTGCAAGTATATGATGTAAGGCAGCTGAAATATGTATCTCACACAGCTAAAGAAGAGCTTCCAGAGAAGTAACCCTCACATCAGTCTCTCTCTCTCTCTCTCTCTCTCTCTTTTTTTCTCTTAGAGAAAGAGTGTGCACAGTTATTATGTGCGATAGCTGGATTATTAGATGTGCCTGAGATCAAATTGTGTTATATATTGCAGTAACTGTGGATTAAACAAAGGTCAATAATCCATTTTTTTACTCTTTGGCATAATGTTAATCTGCATTTGTTCCTTATAGTGTGTCATAATCCCATAATGACAATATGCACAGTAAACTTAATAATTGCGGTTTTCCCTATATTCCAGTCAACCATCTCATCACATGTTATTTAGGTTTCTGAAAAAAAAATCTTCAGAATGCTCAACAGTGAGGTCTGGCGTCCCAAACCCACTCTTCTTTCAGCTCCCTTCATAGATCCATCACTTAAACTCTTAAATTTATACCTGTAGAAGGTATAAATTTAACACTGCCCTACCTGGTGAATTAACCCTTGTGTGGTGATCATATTTTTGTTACTCGTTTACTTTGTTACTTGTATTTTATTCAGCAAAATTAAGCAATTTTACATTAAAATGCTTTACACATGCTTGCTTCACCTAAATTGCAAGCAATATAAACAGCTTACATGGTTAATATTTGCCCTTTACCTTTCTTATGTTAAATTTCTTTTAAAAAGTGCTACTCTTTTTTTATTAGTTTTTTTAATAAAATGAATTAAACTCAATATATGAGTAGAAAATTTGTTTATTTTCAAATTTACAAATGAAGCAATGTTTATTAGCCCTTGGCCAAACAGACTGTATGTAATATAAATGTGTGTGTGTGTGGGGGGGGGGGGGGGGTGTGTTTTGATATATGTTTTTCACAAAAAAATGAGCCAATGCCAATGAGTTTGAGTTAGAAAAAATATATATTTTTTATCATTTGATGAAAAATGAAAACGGGTCCCACAGACCCGAACACCACACAAGGGTTAAGCCTAAACCTAGCCCAACTGGCACTGGCAGTGCCACCAGTTTCATGTGGAATTCATCAGTGTACACAGTGATCTGTAATACTGATATCTCTGACCAGACTGTATGATAATTCATTTCAAAATGTCTAAAATCACAAAATCAACACAATTTCTGGACAAGGTTAACATAAGGCTCTTCTGCCATCTTTGCTCCTCAAAGCTTTTTTGTGTGGAAAACAAAGCCTTTACACAAAATCATGATTTTAATTCAAACCTCTTTATTCAGTGCTAACCTTAGTTTACCTCATTACAAGTCCTAAACTGCCCTGTCTCAAAATATTTTTCAGGCAAGGATGCATGTTAATACATGAAATGAAGATCCTCAGATAAAACATTAAAATATATTGAGTTTATTCTGTCTATAATTAATCAAAACTAAAACAAAGTAAAAACAAAATATTAGTCTCAAAGTGGGGGAATTCAAATGTGTTACAGCAGCAAAGAAAAAGCAAGGCACACACAAATAAAACACTGTAACAAAATTAAGTATAGTAATATTAACATTAAGAATAATAAAGAATTAAAAAAAAATCTCTGAATGATATTTACATCCTAGTATTTGCAATTACACATTCAAGATTCAAGATTCAAAGAGTTTATTGTCATGTGCACAGTAAGAAACAAGTTTCCTCGTACAATGAAATTCTTTCTTTGCCCCTCGCCAAGTATGCCGCATAAAGATAAAAGCAGAAAATACAAAATAAAGAAAGAATAAACTAACAAAATATAAATATTAAATTGGTGTTAAATTTACATCCAGGATGTAAATATATACATGAAAACAGTAATGGGGTATGGATATTATTTACAAGTAAGTACATGTTATCTACAGCAGTGGAATATGAAAAAAGTGCAAAAGGTTCAGTAGTGCAATTATAAAATTGCAGTAAAGTGAGCATGTGCCTCTGTAAAACATCCTTGACATGTAAACGTGTAGAGAGTAATGTGAATGGTTATTTCTGAGGAAGGTTCAAGAGTCTGGTAGCAGTGGGGAAGAAGGAGTTCTTTAGCCTGGTGGTTTTGCATTTCACACTTCTTCACACATGAAAAAACTGTATCACTGATGTATTGAATTAAATCCTGCAGTGTGTAAATGTCAAGTGTGTATGTAAGTATACATGGTAAAAGTGTTAAAATCACAGTGTTAAGCTTTTTTTTTTGATTGCCTGAGAGTTATCCAAACAGTTATTAAATCATTTACAGGCTTGGTGTAATTATTAGATTTAAAATTCAGCTTCTCCTGACCTCTTAATTTCGCCAGGTATAATATATG
The DNA here is from genome assembly GCF_023375975.1 of Astyanax mexicanus. Lineage (NCBI taxonomy): Eukaryota > Metazoa > Chordata > Actinopteri > Characiformes > Acestrorhamphidae > Astyanax > Astyanax mexicanus. The sequence goes on along the minus strand of NC_064416.1, from coordinate 15,062,334 downwards.
TTATATGTGTCTGTTTAGAATAACGGGATTTAGTTGTATTGGTGGTTTCATTGGTGGAGTGTTAGTTACCTTCTTGGTGTTGGTTTGGACGTTGGATAAGGGTCTCCACTGGGGCACTACTACTTTATGAGGTAGTTAAACTAACATAAACATGTTGGTTTAATAACACTTTGTTGGTGTATATAATCAAACTTCAAATTTGTAGCGTTTACTGTGTATGTGGGTAGTCGTGCTGATTGCGCTCACTTACATAGGGTGAAGCAACCATGCACTGAAGGAACTGTGCTGGAATTCTGTGCTCTCTGTCCTGATGATTCAGTTGGATACCATATCGATTTCTACATTTCATTTATGGTATTTGCAGATATGTAGCTACATAAAAAAATATCAGATATCAGCGCGAGCTCAGAGTTTCAGCAATGCTGCCTCCATAAATAATGCTAAACCTGTGCCACATCAGCACTGCGGTTCTGTAAACACTATCAGTTAAGCTTTAAATGCCAGTAACAGTGTGAAATGCCTTTATAGTGCTGTGAATGCTGATCTCCTGTCTTCATAGTGCAGTGCGCTGAGCAGATGGTGGAGGTGGGCCGTTATCAGCAGCTGTGTGGAGTTAGGTGCCATCAATCAAGCACAATTCCCTGCCTCTGTCTCACTCTGGTATCTGAATAGTAAATGCTTGGACGCAGGCTGGTCTGAATGAAGGCAGTGAGGACTAGCGTACGTGAACGTGTTTAATGGGCATGTCTGCACGACTGCACGCCTTTACCTGGACTTTTTTCTTTTTTCTTTTTTTGAGCAAGTCTTCTTTAGTATGTGAGTTTTTTAAGTCATGTCGTTAGGGTTTCATTTAAGAAAAGAATTTGAAAGGTCTTCTCTTCTGAGGCCGACTTTAAAGAGTGTATGAAATAATGAGACTGGACTTCAGCTGGTACACTCTAAGAAATATAAGTACAGATTTGTACTTAAAAGAGTACAAAGTTTGTCGCTGGGGCTGTACCTTATATTAAGGTTCAAAAAAAGTACCTTTCAGTGAAAGTACTTTTTTGTACCCATGGTTTTTGTGCCAGTATAGATTATAAAGATTATAAACATTGTCATCAACTAAAAATGGCTCAAAAACGTGATGATACAAAATTGTCTGGCTTTCAAATAAAAAATGTGCAATTTAAATATATACTGTTCATTAGTACAGTGATGCAGAATACTGAATGTACCTTTTGGCTGGTTAAATGGTACAAATCTGTACTTATTGCTGTTAGAAATGACTTTGTACTTCAGAGGGAACAAATCTGACCCTGTAAAGACCAATATTGTACCTTTGAGGGTACAATTATAAAGAATGTACCTTCGAGTACAAAAAAGTACTCATATCGTACCTCTGTTTTTTAGAGTGTATTAATCTCTCAGTCTGAGGATGATGCGTGTGTGTGTGTGTGTGTGTGTGTGTGTGTGTGTCATTGTCCAGAGAGATAACATAAAGCTGAATGTTACTTTGATCAGTTCTGTTAGAAGCTAAGAACACTTCTTCCTTCGTTTGGCCGTTTTCCACTGAAGTGGGCTCTTCCTCCATTAACACAACCCATGTGTGTGTGGGCTGTTTCACTTCTTCACGTCTTTCTTCTTAATTACTGTTTACAGTTCAACACTGAGGGCTTGGATTAACCCAACAGGCTGTTGAGTCACTGGGCAGGGTAGTAGAAAGTGACTTTAAGATAAAGCATGGAGGTTAAGGGTGTTATACTACAGAACTACACCTGCACTATACAAAAAAATAAAAGTTAAAATATTGTGCAAAAACTCTCTTTAGATTTACATGAACCACACATCACAAAACACAGTTATAGCTAACATTTGCTTTGAAGATGTTACAAATTGCAGATTACTAAAATCATTATTAGTCATTGTGGTAGTATTGTAGTAATAAGAGTGTATAGAGGTAGATGTAATAGTAATAGTAGTTGTGTAGTAGCAGTGTTGAAGTAGTGTTAGTAGTAATAACTGTGTAGTTGTCTTGTTAAACTACACTGTAAACCCAGAAGTTGGTTGAAGTCAAATGATTTAAGTCTGTTTTACATAAAATTATTTCTAATAATATTTCTGAACATTATTCAACTATTTTGAGTTAGCTGAACATTTGTGGGCACATAAACATTCAAACTGAGATCTTTGAGTTGAGCCAACTTATAATAACTAAGTTTTGTCTGTTTCCATTAACAGCTTCTTTTCCATTGACTTCAGTCGCAATCTATTTGCATACTTGGTGTTTCCAACTGTTTCTGACACTCACCATCAGTGTGTAGTGATTCCCCCTGGGCTACCTTAGAAATAAAAAAATCCCCTTTAGTTGTAATAACTTGATGTTCTAAATTATGCTAACTTAAGTTGTAGCAGTAATAATAGTAGCAGTGTTCGTAGTTATAGAAGAATTAGGAATGGTGTATTATTATTGTATTAATAATAGTTGATGCAGTAGTGTTAGTGTATTAGTAGTATTATTAGTGTAGAAACAGTAGTAGTATATTGTACTCAATGTAGTAATAGAAGCAGTATTTGTAGAAGTATGAATTACATTACATTACATTTGGCAGACACTTTTGTCCAAAGCAACTTTCAATAGTCAAGTGCAAAAGTAATAGAAGTTTAAGGTAAAGCATCTTTAGCTGGGGCCTAAAGGAGGTCAAAGGGAAATAATGGGATAGAGGAGTGAAGGAGGGGAAGAAGGAAATGAGATTGGAAGTAGTTAGTGTGTTAGAGGTGTTAGGAGAGTAAGTGCTCTTTGAGGAGCTCTGTCTTCAGGAGTTTATTAAAGATAGTGAGAGATTCTCCTGATCTGGTAGAGGAAGGTAGTTTGTTCCACCATTGGGGAACTCTGTATGAGAACAGTCTGAATTGCTTTGTGTGAATGTTTGTTTGGTAAAGCGAGGCAACGTTCATTGGAGGAGCTCAGTGGCCGGGAGGTAGCTTAAGCCTTCAGGATTGAATGCAGGTAGGACGGAGCCTGTTCTGTCAAAGAAGTAGTATTAGTAGTAGTAGAAGTGTAATGGGTTGGAGTGCTACAGATAGGTGGCACTCCAGCCCAGAGAGTTGTAGAACCCAGTGGCAGAACAGTAGATCTCAAAGCAGGTAAACTCAAGAAAAAAAGGGAAATAATAATAATAATAATAATAATAATAACGATAATAATAATAATAATAATAATAATAATAATAATAATAATAATAATATATAATCGTTAATATATATATTAATAGGATATATAATATTATATAATAATATTATGTATATGTATATATATATATATATATATATCTTTATTTATTTATTTATATATGTAAGTCCTTATCGAACCCAGGATCGAACCCAGGCTGTCGCGGCCGCAGCCCAATGATCTAACCGCTGAACCAGCGAGCGGATTGGGACGCGGCCGCTTTAATCGCCTTATAAGGCTTCGCCGAAAGGGGCGGAGCAACGAAAATGGGCGGAGGAAAAAAAACGGTGGAAAACAAACCTCGCGCTGAGCGTGAGTGAGAGAGAGGGGGAGAAAACGTAAATAAAGATCGCCGAGGAAGTGCAGCTACCTCTTATAAAACGAGGTGAAGGAGTAACTGAACAAAAGAGCTTCCAAAGAAAACAAAACTGAACTGAGGTGCTTGTGGATTTAAACGCTGCTCCACCAGAGAGGGGAGGAACAGCGCGGGAGAGGGAAGGTAAACAAACCGCGCCTCACGGTGAGAAACACACACACACACAGAGACTCGAGAGGGGCGGCAGAACAGAGCACACCGCTCTGCTCCACCAGACTAGAGACAGGTAGATGGCGGCCGTGGAGCTCACTGCTCTACACAGCTACACCAAACTCGAAAGGAAAAAGGGATAGAGATAAAGAAAACCGGCATAGATTCGCTCTCAAGAGCTTCAAAGATCCAGCCTCGAGGACCTGAATCTCAGGGTTTATATAGGGGCAAACCCAGGTGGAGTGGATCAGGTCTGATTAGGGGCTCAAGACCTCCCCCTGGCGGCCGAAGAAGCCCTCGGCCGGCCCCTAGCCATTACAAGAAGTGGTAGTAAAAGAGTAATAGTTGTCAGCGTAGTAGTATTATTAGTTATTGCTGTAGTAGCAATAGCAGATTTAGAAGAGTAGTAGTAGTTGTAGTAATTGTAATAGTGAATATTGGTAGTTGTTGATGTAGTAGTGTTGCAATTATAGTAGTAATAGTTGTTTTTGCAGTTGTAGTATTAGTGTAGTTGTTGTAGTAGTTTCAATTGCAGTAGCTGTAGTAGTGTAGTAGACACACTACACTGTAAAACAGAACACTGGCAACCACGGACTGATTTAACATCCGCAGGAGTTCCCTGCAGATGCTAAAAGACTGCAGCCTCCTCAGAAAGTGCAGCCTCCTCTGTCTCTTGTTGGTCAGTGTTAGAAGTCCAGTCCAGCTTGCTGTCCAGCCACAGGTCAAGGTACTTGTAGGATTCCACAGTTTCCACCATGGCTCCCTCTATCAGAACTGGTCCTTCCAAAGTCAATGAGCAGCTCCTTGGTCTTTGAGGTGCTGAGCTGTTGGTTATTTCTGTGGCACCAAATAGCAAAAAAAAAATCGTCCCTCTCCAGGCTCCTGTACTTCTACAAATTGAAGCTAAAGTTCACAGTGTACAGGGTAAAGAGAAGAGGGGCCAGCACCGTGCCCTGAGGAGCTCCAGTGCTGCTGATCACAGTGTCAAACATGAAGTCCTTCAGCCTGAAGGACTGTTGCCTGTTGCTGAGGTAGAATTCCATGTGACCAGTGTAAGAAATATTAAATATTAAAATTAAATGTAGGCTTTCAGCTAATCAAGCATAATGACATCTAATCCAAAATCCTTATTATGATTAAAAGAGTGAAGTGTCATGTGAGTAATCTTGTTTGTGCTGACCCAAGCGTCTGCAGCTAGTAAGTTTTTCTTGATATTTGAACTGAACTGTGTATGTGGGTGGGGGTGCAAAAGACAGTTAAATTGACACGTCAAAAACTGAGTGTCCAGCCTGGAGTCTGTAATCCAGAAGTCAGCGGAGATAAGGCCGGTTGGCCGACAACCTGGCAGGTAGAGAACAGTAGTAATCAATAGATAATGTTTTAACTCAACCAGGTAGAACTGTTGAACCTCTTCTGTTGAAACTCTTTGTGAGTGGCAGGGGTTCCCAGAGCTCTGTTTTAATGAATTGTTCATTTGCTGAAGTATCCTGTCCCTCTATCAACTCTACTTCGAGCTTCCATCAAAAGAATCAAGGGGAAATGTTTGTCCTGAAGCATAAGGGCATGGCTGGTGTTGAAGGTACTCAAGTCCAAAAAGGGGATCATGACAGTTCCTTTTCCATTATCCAGGTGTGAGTGGGCTTGATGTAGCAGGTAGAGGATGGCATTTTCCACACCAACACCTGCCTGGGATGCAAACTGCAGGAAGTCCTGGGCATGTCCCACCTGTGGTCTGAGGACCGAGGAAGAGCCGCTCTAAAGTCTTCATCAGATGTAAAATGTGTGCCACTGGTCGGAAGTCATTCAGCTTGCTGTGTTGGTTCTTTTTGGGCACTGAAATTGTACATAGGGTGTTTCTACAAAGGCTAGGTACTTTCCAACCCCAAGATATGTTGGAGGTGTTCACCCAGTAGTAGTAGTAGTAATAGTAGTGGTAGTAGTAGTAGTAGTAGTAGTAGTAGTAATAGTAGTGGCAGGCTGTGAAGAATGTTTTACCCTGTGGGGCAGCAGATGAATTTACAATCATAGGTTTAGCTGAAAATATACCTTGATTTGACCTCAATAAATCAACAATATCAAAGCTATGAGTTTTTGATATATCAGTGATGATATGAGTGTACTTTACTCTGTGGTGTAATAAGATAACGCTGAATGAAACAGCAGAGTGACCGTTTGACCTGACCAAACACACACACACACACACACACACACACACGCACACACATATGAAACAGGTCAGAGAAAGTTTACAGAGACCTTGTATGGCGTGAAAATGCACTCACCCTGATTTCAAGTCCTTTCTGCAAACAAACACAGACACTCTTATAGCCTATTATACAGTATTATACTGTGATTCATCTGGCGCTCTTTTCTATCTGTCGCTCTTTTTCTGTTTCTGTCTGTCTATCAGTCTCTCTCTTTCTCTCTCTCTCTCTGCAGTTTAAATGGTTTGCCATTTAACCTCTCAGAGAAGCTGTGCTGCACTAATGAGGGACAAGCTGTGACTGAGCATGTGTGAATTACACTCATATAGACAATTATAAACACACTGTAAACTCAAGTGGAGAGGGAAAGAGAGAGAGAGAGAGAAATGAAAGAGAGAACAGATACAAGAAAAGAAGGAAGTATAAAACAGAGTGGGGGAATAGTGTAGCAGACTGGGGTAGAACATGAAAGAAAGTGTTCAAGAAACAGGGTGATTGGAGCAAGAGAGAGAGAGAGAGAGAGATCACTATTACAGTGATAGGACACACAGATGGAGAGATCCATTTCAGGAAAAGAAAGTGAATTAGGGTGAGGAAGAGGTAATGAAAGTGAGAGAGGCTGCGGTGGCCAGTGTCATTGGTGGAGCGGACGAGCGTGATGGAGTGAGTGAGTGAGGGACAGAGAGAGAGAGAGGAGGGCTGAATGGGGAAAGCGAGTTTGCCCAGTAGAGAGAAGCACAAGGGCAGATGGAGAGAGGAGCCTGCAGGGTATTCCTATTGATCCCGGCTGGAGAGCAGGTTATGACATCGCATCATCGTATCGATAGCAGGGGACATCCCCACTACTGTAGAGCAGCAGCTGCGGCGGTGGTCCATTCCAAATACTACTTAAAGACACACACACACACTTACAGACTTACACATATATATATATATATAACTGTGTTAAGATAAGTGGGATAACATAACCTCACATTTCTATAGGGATGAGCTTATTTTTACATGACATTACATTACATTACATTACATTACATTACATTTGGCAGACGCTTTTGTCCAAAGCGACTTACAATAGTGAAGTACAAAAATAATAGAAGTTAAAGGTAAAACATTTTTAGATAGGGCTTAAAGGAGGTCGAAGGAAAATAATGGGATAGAGGAGTGAAGGAGGGGAAGAAGGGAATGGGGTTAGAAGTAGTTAGTGTGTTAGAGGTGTTAGGAGAGTAAGTGCTCTTTGAAGAGCTCTGTCTTCAGGAGTTTATTAAAGATAGCGAGAGATTCTCCTGATCTGGTAGTGGAAGGTAGTTTGTTCCACCATTGGGGAACTCTGTATGAGAACAGTCTGGATTGCTTTGTGTGAATGTTTGGCAAAGCGAGGCCACATTTAAGAGAGAAAACATATAAAAAAAAAAATAGGTTTCATTGTGCATCCAATCAGAGTAAAGTGGGTGGGCATGGGGAGGAGCTTACACTATGCACAAATGGTGAATGTATGTGGTGGCGCTTATCATGTTAGACAGTTGCATCTGATATATGCTAACATAACAACCACCTCCCTAATATGGAGTAGGCCATCCACATTACAGCAAATCAACTCAGATCTTTTAAAGCTTAGATTCCTCAAGACTTTAAGAGGTACCCTAGCTTTAACATCTCTGCAATGGATACACCCTAGTAAGGACACACACACACACACACACATGCAGAGACATGGTGAGCACATCACTGTGGCACCCAGAGAACACTAAGTGTTAAGGGTCTTGACCTTAACAGTGTCTGCTTGCCCTGTCATCAATAACCCAGTGCTCTTAACCACTGAGCCTCTACTGCCACCTTTAAGTCACTTTAAGGCCTTGTGACCTTTACTCACCCTTCGTAGATACTGACCACAAAACCTGCCTGATGGTTTGGAGATGTTCTGACCCAAAGGTTCAGCCATGATACTTTGGATGTAGTTAAAGTCTCTCAGATCCTTATACTTATACTTGCTTTTTTGTCCTGCTGACTGTTCACTTGACTGTTCAATAGAAAAAAAAAACATTCAAATAATGCTTAGTTTGAATTGCATTATAAATTCTGCCTACAGCTCTTTGAGTAAAATGAACACTGTCGTATTATTTTATAAACCACGTACAACATTTCTCCCAAATTTCAAATATAAATATTGTCATTTAGAGCATTTATGTGCAGAAAATGAGAAATGACTGAAATAACATAAAAGATGCAGAGCTTTCAGACCTCAAATAATGCAAAGAAAACAAGTTCATATTCATAAAGTTTTAAGAGTTCAGAAATCAATATTTGGTGGAATAACCCAAAATGGTTTTTAATCACAGTTTTAATGCATCTTGGCATGTTCTCCTCCACCAGTCTTACACGCTGCTTTTGGATAACTTTATGCCTTTACTCCTTGTGCAAAAAATCAAGCAGTTCAGCTTGGTTTGATGGCTTGTGATCATCCATCTTCCTCTTGATTGTATTTCAGAGGTTTTCAATTAGGTAAAATCTATTTAAGTGGTCTGTTATTTTTTCCATTCTAGATCTGTATAAGAGGTAGAGAGAGAGGCTGTTTTATGAATTTGCTGCATTTGTTGCATTTTCCCTCCGAGGGAACTGGCTGGGTCATGATTCTTTTCTAGTGATGCAGCACAGCATAGCATATGTCCAAACACTGATTCTCTCTCTCTCTCTCTCTGTCTCTCTGCCTGACACACACACACACACACACACACACACGTCTGCGGTTCACCCTGGACCGCATCAGAAAATGAACTGTGAAGATGACATTAGTGTAAAATCAATAACAATAGTTTTGAATTCTCTTCGGTTTGAGTGTTTCTATTTTTTGGTTTGTTTTTCTCCATGAAGGTGCTCTTCTTTCCTCAATTCTGAGTCACCATTCTGTGTTCATTCAATGTGAAATACAGTCTTCAGATATTCTATAAAACAAGAAGCATATAGTCATTTAATAATAAAATAGAACACGTCATCAAAATTGTCAACGATTAACACCAGGGCAGGACTAATGTTGGCCAGAGAATGCTTAGACAGTAACCAGTCATTTTGGACCAATGTGCTTTGGACAGATCAATGATGAGTCTGACCTTGATGTTTTTTTTAAACCTCCCATAAACATGTATGGTCTATTTCTGATTTTAGACAGTTTACGTGGAATTAAATGTCAGGGTGATGTTTTTCCGAGAAAATTTGTTCCCATTAATTATGTTTTCCACCTGATTTTTACATTTCTTTTAAGTTTAAATGTAGTAGATAATATGGAGAATGCCTATTAAAAACACACTGTGGAAATATGTATTATGGTCAGACACATCAGCATTCCAAACTTTTTTGGTAGGAATAAATGTTGTGTGCTCTTTACTAGTAGACTGAAAAAAAACCCTGGCTATTTTTAGCAACACCAAGTCCGAAAGCGAGAGTCTGTCAAGGTATGAGGTTGTGTCTGTGCTAATCTGTGTTGCTGCATTAATGCAGTTTCTGCTGTCAAAACAACTTCTTTTTCTTGTTGTACTTGCATTTTTCAACAAGCTAATGCAAAACCACATGCTGCACACATTACAAAGACATGGCTGTGGAGGAAGTGGGTCTTTGTACAGTCCTGACTTGTCCCCAGTAAGACATTTTGGAACAGAAAATGCGACAACAAGGATCCAGCACCCTTGCGATCTTACAATATGACCTGAAGCACTTGATCGTTTGACATCTTTTGTGCTAAAAATGTATTTTAAATGTTTTGCGAATTAATAGAATGCAATGTGTTATCATCCCAACTTTTTTTGCAATGTGTTGAAAGCCTGTTAAAAATTGGACGTCTTCAGTGATAAGTTTTGGAACAAAAAATGTGACAACAAGGATCCGATATTGTTGTAATCTTACAATAAGACCTGAAACACTTGAATGTTTGGCATCTTTAGTGCCAAAACGTCTTTTAAATGTTTTGCGAATTAATAAAATGCAATGTGTTATCATCCCAACTTTTTTTTGCAATGTGTTGAAAGCCTGTTAAAAAAAAAAAAAAAAAAACATTATTTTCCTTTTTCATTGGACATCCTATTTTTTTTTCACATGATAAAAAAAGATCTTTTCTACAGCACGACTGAAGCTGAGTTAATCTTATTATCTGTTGCTGTTGTTTCTCCTTGTTCACAGCAGCCTGCAGTTTTCTTTTCTGCAGGTGTTGAAAGCTGTATCTTGACAGATGTTTAACCTCATTCTTCTCTTTCTCTCTCCCCATCACTCCCTGTTTCTCTCAACCCCCCCACCCTCCTCTCCTCTCCTCCCTCTATCCCCCTCTCTCTCGCCTGTATGTGTGCGTGTGCGTGTGTGAGAGCAGTGCTGTGAGTATGAGTGTGTGGAAGTGTGTGTGTGCGAGAGGGCTATGCAGTTGGAGCTCCACACACACAGAGCATGCCTGTGAGTGCGGGCTCGGGCAAACATGAGCCTCCCCAGCCCCGAGAGCAGCGTCCAGAGCAGCGTCCAAAGCAGCGTCCAGAGCAGCAGCAGCATCAGCAGCAGAAGCGTGAGCGGCAGCCCGAGCCCCAGTCCCAGCAGCAGCAGCAACAGCAGCAGCAACAGCAGCAGCAGCCTGAGTCTACCGCCCTCCTCCTCCCCCTCTCCCTCCCTCTCTCTCTCCCTCATCTCTCGCTCCCTCGCCTCATCCACTCTCGCCCCGCGCCGCCTCAGCCTCAGCCTGAGCCCGAGCCCGAGCCTGAGCCGCACCGCCTCTTCAGCACCACCAGCCAGGGGGACAGCTCCCGTCGCTCCCAGGGTGACGGCTGCAGAGCGCCGCCACCGCCGGCCCCCGGCCCCATGGAGGAACCCCAGGGCAACACGCTGGTGGTCCGCATAGGCATCCCCGACCTGCAACAGACGGTGAGTTTTGTGTCATCTCTCCAAACTCACTCTTTCTCTCACTCTCTCTCTCGCTCTCTCTCTCTCTCTCTCTCTCTCTCTTTCCTGTACTCGCTCTTTAGCTCGCTCTCTCTCTTTCCTTTTTTTTTTCTTGTTCTCCCTGTCCCGTTCTGTCAGATCCGCTGCTGGGCTGCCGGCACGAACACATGCTTAATGATTATGTCTCTCTTTCCTCTCTTTCTCTCTCTCTTTCCTCACTCTCTCTCTCTTTCTCTCTTTATGCTTTCAGCCTGTCAATCTCTCTCTCTCTCTCTCTTTCGCTCTTTTGCTCTTGACTGATTAAATACACCAACCGTTTTTGATTAGCACGACTGCACCTACCAAAAAAAAGAGATAAAGAGACAGAGCAAAAAATAAAAATAGAGAGAGCGAGGGGGGGGGGGGTGTTGAAAGAGTACTGTCCGACAGGACTGATGTAGGACCAGTTCTGCAGGAGTTTTTTTTTTTCACCTTTCTTTCTTCTGGAGCTGTCAAACTTGACAGGTGTTGCTCTGTAGTGTACGGCGTCCCCAGGGTCTGTTCAAGAGACTCACACATATGGTGGTGATGGGTAAGCTGCACAGGAAACAGAAAGAGAGAGAGAGAGAGGGCAAGAGAGAGGGTGAAAGGGGAAGGGAGGGTTGTCTTCTCGCTTGTTGAAGCGCAGTTACTCACCTGTTCCTCTGCTGCAGACAGGTCCTCTTGTCTAAGTAAGATCTTAATGAATTGTGCTGCTAAGTGCTGCTGCAGCCTTGTATCGTAGGTTTGCTCTTCTCTGCTCTGCTGTGCCGCTGTTTGATCCATTGGCTGTGCTGCACAGGCACACATGTGGAGCCTTTGCTGCAGGCTTAATTGGCAACCCTCTCTCTTGCTGTGTGTATATGTGTGTAAGCGCATGCGCATGTTTGGTTTATGTGATACGAGGCGCAATCAGGCATGGATGGCAGCGTCGCTTTGGTCCGAGGCTCGTATCCAGTACAGTCAGTAGTTATCACAGTTACAGTTGCTGTAGTTATAATCGCATTATCAAAACCAGAGTGGTTGCCATTCATTCACACTCATAATTGACGCAACTTTGATGGTTTTACTTGGTTGGTTCTACTGTATATGTGTGGTTCAGGCCTGGCTGGATGCAATGCAGTGCTTTTTAATAAAGATAATGGTAGTTGCATGCTGGTCCAGGCTTGTTTGGTCCATGTTGGTTGCCGTGCTGCAGGACGTGTGCTGTAATCTTCTGGGATTGATCCCCTGCCGTATTCGCTTCATTCTCTGCATTAGAGACTGCCATGGAAAGCTGTGTTTGAGAGTGTGAGAGAAATAGAATCAGAGAGAGGAGGGGGGGATTAAGCAAAAGACATGGGGCAACAGACATGGAGAGCTTCTAATCAGGGCATAGCATGGTTGAGGCCTCCATCATCTCAGCTTTGGCTTTCTGTTAATACTGCATGTGTGTTTGCACAAGTTTAGAGATGATCAGTATGGAGATAACCTTTCATAAGCCAAAATGAACCCAAAAATGTTCTGTGAAATCTTCTATAAGCAGCACTGCTCATTCCTGGTGCTCCTGAAGTTCAGACCCACCACCACACTGGCTCTAATATACCAAGACACATGATGGTCTTCATCACCTGAGTCAGATGTGTTAGATTAGCAGGATTGAGCAGCTCTGTTCTAGAGAGATGTGTCTCCTACTCTAGCCTGGTTGAAACATTCATCATCTCAGTTTATTTTCCCTTTTTTCAACTTATTTTACACAAGTTACAGAACTACAGGTATGATGATCCATCCTATTAGATTCATACATTACTTTAAGTTACTGTGTGTTTAAACAAGTGTGGATATGTTGGGTAATAAGCTAACCATTGGTAGGACCCCAAAGTTTCTGTTGGATCTTCTACAGAACTACAGGTTTGATGATTCATCCTGGTCGATTCATACATTACTTTAAGTTACTGTGTGTTTAAACAAGTGTGGATATGTTGGGTAATAAGGTAACCATTGTTAGGAACCCAACGTTTCTGTAGGACCTTCTACAGAACTACAGGTCTGATGATTTAGCCTAGTCAATTCATACATTACTTCAGGTTACTATGTGTTTAAACAAGTGTGAAGATGTTCAGTAATAAGCTAACCATTGGTAGGAACCCAAAGTTTTTTACAGAACTACAGGTCAAGTCCAAAGTGATTTGTTGATGAAGTTTTAGGGCTGGATAAGTCACTTTTTTGGGTAATGTTTCCACTCTGAGCTTTACAGTTCAGTCCCTCACAAGGAGATCGCTAGTTCAGATCCTGGTCATGCAGCTTGCCATCAGCTGCCAGAGCCCAAAGAGAGCGCAATTGGTCTTGCTCTCTCTGCTTGGATAGATGGTGCTCTTTCTCATTAATCATTGATCATTTCTAGGGTGATGTCGATCAGCACAAGACATCTGTGAGCTGATGTATTAGAACCGAGTCGCTGCGCTTTCCTCCGAGCGTGCTGTGATTCTACTCGAAGTTGTGGTATCACTAGTGACGGGGGATATGCAGCTGAAATGGTGAAATGGGCCTAGCTAAATTGGGAAAAAAAGAAAATCTGGGTTTGTTTGCAATGTGTAGAGATACAGTTGGGGTATACTTAACCACTTAAAGAAATTCAAATGTTCTGTTGGATCTTTTGCAGAGAAGCTTAGCTTAGTTTGTGTTTGCACAAATATAGAGATGCTCTGTTGGAAGATAACTATAATGAGCATCCAAAATCAAGTTCTGTAGCACCTAAGATCAGCTTCTTCTTTCTGTTAATGGAATGTGTGTTTGCACAAGTGTGGAGAAGTTTTGAAGGAAGCTAACCATTGTAAGGAATCCACAAATAATTTCTGTAAGATCTCCTATAGAGATCACCTAGTCTAGCCTTATTAAACCTTCATGATCTCTCCATGCTTCTTCTTTCTCTTAATGGAATGTGTGTTTGCACAAGTATGGAGGTGTTCGGTAGGGATCTAACACTTATTAAAGAATGCCAACTTATTAAGTTCTCTCAAAGCACAAGAAAATGCAAAGGTGTGATGTCCATACAGTAGTAGGTGTGGGAGTGCCTGTGTGTGTATGTGTGTGTGTGTGTGTGTGTGTGTGTGAGAAGGACTCTCATTAAAGCAGGAAGCCTCGGTGAGGGTCTTTTGGGGAGGCCTGGACTTCCATGCTAATAGAGCTGGGCGAATAAGAGCAGAGCGAAAGGCTGCAAATGTCACAGTTTCACAAGCAACTTTCTGCTCCACGCTGCTTTCAAATGTTAATGTGCCCGGGCTAAATCTGAACACATTCCTGCAGTCTCCTCCCATGCATCGCCCCACATAGTCGTCATATATCCACTCCAATAGCGACATGGGGTGTGTCATTTCCAGTGGTATTGCGGTCATACAAATGCAAAAAAAATTATATTTATTTATTTATTCATTCTTTTGTTGGAAGTCCTGTTTCTCGCTGTTCTGGAAAAAAAAAAACGAAAAAAGAAATCGTAGAGCTCTTTATCCTTGAGGCCAAAGCGGGAACATCTTGTTCTTCTGTAATTTTTCCACAAAATTTGAGCAAAGATACAGGTATTATCTTACTGTACACTGCATTGACTGTAGCTTTTGTTAAACAGTGTGGAAGAAAAGAGTAATACAGATTTAGAGTAGGCTCTAACATTGAGCTCTGGGGGACTCCTGTACTCAGTACTTACACACAAAGCACTGATCAGCACCTTCACCAACAAGAGGAGTTTCCAGGCATGGAGGAACTGTAGAGACCACTTCAGTTTCTGAATCAGTTTCTCTGTTTTTACTATTAATAGGTATATATTTGAGTAAAATGAATATTGTTGTTCTATTTGTTCTCCCAAATTCCAAATATAAATTGTCATTTAGAGCATTTATTTGCAGAAAATGAGAAATGGCTGAAATAACAAAAAAAGATGCAGAGCTTTCAGACCTCAAATAATGCAAAGAAAACAAGTTCATATTCATATTCAAGTTTTAAGAGTTCAGAAATCAATCAAATCAATACCCTGATTTTTAATCACAGTTTTCATGCATCTTGGCATGTTGTCCTCCACCAGTCTTACGCACTGCTTTTGGATAACTTTATGCCACTCCTGGTGCAAAGATTCAAGCAGTTCAGCTTGGTTTGATGGCTTGTGATCATCCATCTTTCTCTTAATTATGTTTTAGGGTTATAGGTTCTAATATTGAGTGCTGAGGGACTCCATTACTCAGTATCTACACATTGAGCACAGATCAGCAACTTCGTTAACAGGATAACTTTTGCAAACACAGTGTGGAATAGAATGTTGGAGGGATGGAATTTGGTTTAAAAGCACTTTTTAGATGGTTTAGACTTTTGGACCAATTACAGGAATTTGAAACAAAGTATTTTACAATTTTCTCTTGCATGTACACATGTCATGCCACAGTATGGCCACAAATGCTTTAACTTGTGTCTACTGTATCTACTGTAACTGTAGATTAACCCTTACTGATAAACATACATTAAAGGAATCCAAGGATAATTGTTCTATGAATCTTAAGCAATGTTTTTTTGTTTTTTTTTGTTTTGTTAAGGTAAAGCTTCTTACTATTCCCAAAATTAGCTAGAGCTGTTGTTAAGCAGTGTGAATTTAAAGATTAAAACAGAATTGTAAGTCCTGACATTGAGCTCTGTGGGACTTCAGTACTCAAGAGTTCTACACAGAGCACAGATCATCGCCTTCTCTAACAGGTTAAGTTTGCAAACACAGTGTTAATGCTTGTGGTTCCTATATTTACGGTACCCATAGATTAACCCTTACAAGATTAATGGTTCCATGATTTAAAGGTAATGCTATTGTTCACAATATTAGTGTGGAATAAAAGTAAGTAAAATAATACAGGGTTGTAGGTCTTAACATTGAGCTCTGAGGGACTCATATACTTCATACTTACAAAGCACTGAGCATCACCTTTTTTAACAGAATTTAAAAAACACATTGTGGAATAAGGGGAGTGTAGAGTGAGGGATGGATTTTAGGATTTTTACTTTTGTATTTATGAGATGAGATGTGAGTGTTTTTCTACAGACAGTGTAACTGATAGGAGATATTAATGGATCTACACATCTGAGAGTGACTTTATCTCTCTCTCTCTCTCTGATTAGATTCTCATTACTGAGTGTTAAAGGGGGGCTTTGCGGAAGTGTGATAAACATGATGATGATGATGATGATAGTGTGTGTGTGTGTGTGAGACTAGTTTTAGAGATTTAGTGATTAATTGCACACACAGTATCAGCCATAACATTAGAACCACGAGCAGGTGAAGTGATTAACATTGTTTAACTGGTTCCACTGGCACCTGTCAAGAGGTAGGACTTAATGTACATATTAGGCAGCAAGTGAACAGTCAGCTTGTTTAACCCCTTAACAGGCCAGGATTTTTGTCAATTTTCTGCCTGATTACATTAAACCACTAAATCTTGAGGATTTCTATTCAAGCATTACATAAAAAGCTTTGATGTTTGATAAGGAACATTACTTAAAAGCATAACTGTAATTGTAATAGAAAGTGTTAAAAAATATTTAAGTCAATCTGCTCATGTCAAAATATAATGAATAAAGTCATAAAACTGGCTCTTTCCTGAACTTCATTTTAAAATCAATATTTTCCTGAATATAAATTAAACAGTTCATGTCCTCCAAACCTTTAGTTTCAGTATGTTTGTCTAAACATGCAGAATTTGGGTTGATTCCTGTTGCTGATCTGGAATTATTAAGTGGAGAAGAGAGAAAAGAGGCAGCTTCTCCAAGTGTCCTGTAGGAGATTTCAAAGCGCTTAAATGTTCAAAATGCTAATATGTCATTTTACTGCAGAAAAAAAGGGTTTTGTATCACTACACCTGTAGCCTGTATATGGGACAAGGCATTTTAATAGAAGTAAAAATGGACAATCGTCAGAAACTAATGGTAATGAAGATGTGACAACTAAATGAATAGACTGGGTCAAAACATCTCCAAAACATCAATTGATTCTTCTGGGTTTGTTCCTGGTGTACAGTGATGAATATCTACTTTAAAAAATCAAGGTAAGGCAACCAATGAACCGCCAACAAGGCCATGAGCACCCAAGGCTCTTTAATGTGTGTGCCGCTAGTGAAGGCCGTCTTTAGTGTTAGGTTGCCAAAATCCTTTGCAGTCACTTTTATAGAATATACTAAAAGTTTGCTGTATGCTGGCTATATGTTCTGTACTGATGCTGTGGTAGATCTGCTACTTTCATGATTTCTTAGAAAGTAAAATACATGTTCAGTGGGGTTTTAGGTGGGTGAAGGACATTCCACTTTTTTAGTCGGTAAAATTCTTCACAGTCGCTTTTTTACGCTCTAAGTTTGCTTTTGTAGATTTCAGATGGTTGTCTCACTGCAAGGTGAAGTGCTGTCAGCTGAGTTTGAGGCATTTGGTGGGATCTAAGCCGTTAAGACGCTTCTGTACACTTCAGAATACATCCTCCTGCTGCTGCCGTTGGCAGTCCCACCATCAATAAACACAAGTGAGCCAATTCAACTGGCAGCCACACATGTCCATAGCACCATGTTGCACAAACGAGGTGCTTTGTTTTCTCCACACTTTCTTCCTTCCATTGTTGTGGAATCAACAGCTCATCAGTCAAGGAGATTTTGTGTAGGACCTCTGCAGGCTTTTCCTGTATCTATTGTTCTGTAACTTGGCTTGATTGAGAGCATTCAGCGGTCATCCACCACTAGGGTCTTTTCTCATCTGGACAGTTGGGTGTGCTCATGCTTTTCAGCAGTTTAACAAAGTGTTTATATACGCTTAATACCAATGCAGTAACATGTACAGCTCTGGAAATAAATAAGAGAACACTTGAAAGTAATGAGTTTCCTTGATTTTACCAAATTGAAAATATGATCAAATATATATATTCAAGAGGAAGATGGATGACCACAAGCCACCAAACCAAGCTGAACTGCTTGAATTTTTGCACTAGCAGTGGCATAAAGTTATCCAAAAGCAGTGTGTAAGGCTGGCGGAGGAGAACAGGATGCCAAGATGCACGAAAACTGTGATTGAAAACCATTTTGGGTTATTCCACCAAATACTGATTTCTGAACTCTTAAAATGAATTTATGAATATGAACTTGTTTTCTTTGCATTATTTGAGGTCTGAAAGCTCTGCATCTTTTTTGTTATTTCAGCCATTTCTCATTTTCTGCAAATAAATGCTTAAATGAAAATATTTTTATTTGGAATTTGTGAGAAAAGTTGTCTGTAGTTTATAGAATAAACAACAATGTTGATTTTACTCAAATATATACCAATAAATAGTAAAATTTCTTGGCAAAAATTTGTGTAATTTAGGTACCTAAACACCTTTGCTGCTTTCTATTGTAAGGTCATAAGATTTTTAAAATGCAGGGAAACATGGGCAAACTGTAAAATACAGTCATAAAAATGTATTTCTACAAGCAAAACTCTGGAGACAAAAATGCTGGATGAAATATTTAAATCTTGATAAGGTATAGTTATAGACTTTTGCTGAGGTCTCATCCTCAGCCAGGGTCTCATGACATCTATAGGACCTTCAAAGATCCTAACAATACTGAAAGGTAGGGAAAATCGTGCACTATGCATTATAGTGTGCATTTTTCATTATACTCCTCTTTAACACTTTTAGCTTTTATCTATTTTACATAAAACATACTCAACTTATGTTGTAGTCGTTTCACGACCATTTTGTGCTATTAAAATTATAATATGATGATATGATACATTTATACTGCATCTCCACATTACATTTAAAGAGCAGTGAATGTTTAACTGGAATAGGAATCTAAAAATGTAAAATAAAATATGAATCAAACAAAACAACTGTTTTGAAACAAAGTCAACACACTAGCTCATTCCTGTTAATGAACACTTCTTGATAAATAAACACAATATTGAGGTCACCAAAAATTGTAGAGGTTATGTTTATATAATGTACAGTATCTTATTGTCAATATCTTATTGTGACAGGCCTAGTTTAGGCAATATGGTGAAAAAATCAGATACAGAATACAGTGGGTTTTACTGTATCACCATAGATGGATAGATAGATAGATAGATGGATGGATGGATGGATGGATGGATGGATGGATGGATGGATGGATGGATGGATGGATGGATGGATGGATGGATGGATGGATGGATGGATGGATAGATAGAAAGGAAAATTTAGGAATTTAGGTTGCATTTCATATTCACTGTGCTGTAGCACGGAGCCAAAACAAGCCGAAGTGCGTCACTGTCCAATTGCTTACAGACTGCAGTGTATTCATGGTGCATGCTGCCAGACTGCTTGTCCTACTGGGTAATGTTCACAACCCCCAGATGGGAACATCTGATATTAGTCCAGTTATGGTGAACACAACTAAATATACAGCCATTTCTAAGACTCTTCTGACACAATTGCATCACAAACAACAAATTTGATTTAAAAAAAAAAAACTGTTTTTGAATGCCACCTATGGCAATCTGGAGTTTCTGCCACAATCTTTGGAATAAAATTAACCGTTCAGATTTTAATGGGCTAAAAAAGTGACAATATGTGGGACTTAACAACCTGTTGAAGTCCTTACTTTACTTTCTGCACATGGTGTGTTAGTTTTACACATTCTACAAATAATTAAGTTTAGATTAGTTTCTGCAGCCAAGCCAAATGTCCATATCCTCATTTAGTGGAGCAGCAATGGTGTTCTCGTGTCAGT
Source organism: Astyanax mexicanus (assembly GCF_023375975.1). Taxonomy (NCBI): domain Eukaryota; kingdom Metazoa; phylum Chordata; class Actinopteri; order Characiformes; family Acestrorhamphidae; genus Astyanax; species Astyanax mexicanus. The sequence goes on along the minus strand of NC_064416.1, from coordinate 15,042,735 downwards.
TTGACCCGGTGCATGTTTAATTATCCAAAAGATGTCTGAAACCAAAAACAATCCTAACAAGCAGTGTCAATATTTCATTAGTAACTCCATTACTAACTATTCTATCAGTAATGAGTACAATACTGTTTATAGTGTTTTTTACTTCTAACAAGTAATGAATAAATTAGGATAATTTACTCTTTCTATGTTCAAACTTTTTTTAAATGTTTAACTGTTTTATTTCTTTTGAAAGACCAGCATATAAAACACAATAGTTTTACAAACCATTCAAACATAAAATCGCAGTTTTGTTTTAGTTTTAGTTTTTGCAGGGGGTGGTTGCAAATATGTGAGATGAACCATTTTCATATTATATGTTGATTTTACTAATTAAGGGAAGCATATATCAAGATATCTATCAAGATATATTTTTTCATACTATTTTTCTTAAATCTTCACACTTTAAAACAGGCCAATCTGACCCAGAACATAACAGGATGATTAAAACTCATATAATATGGATCAGATGATCTGACCAGTCACTCCATTGGGTTGTTCTGGGCAGGGCTAAACTGACAGCCTGAGATTATTGTAGGTGAATTGGTGTTAAATCTTTGTGAGTTTTTTTTTTTTGGCCATAGGCAACTGTATAAACTTGTGGTGAAGGAGTCTACTGTGTCTCATTTACTGTGTGAGTGTGTTGCCTCAGTTCATGCCTCTCTATTATGTTCTATTAGTGAAGAGCAGGAGCAGGAAGGCTTGGGTAGCACATGATTAAAAAATGAAAATGAGATGCTAAATTACTTTTTTTCTGTTGGGTGTGATGGAAATGATAAAAAGATCAGGAAGCAGTGTGTCAGGAACTCACTGAACCAGTCTAAGTTTGACAGAAGGTTACAGAGACAGAAGGAGCATCTCCAGATGGAAACGTCCCACCCACCAGGGAGACTGAAGCAAGTTGTATCTCATAACTCCTGCTGGGATGGAATCAAAGCCAAGTGACAGCTGGAGAACACACTTCTGTATGACACGTCAGTTTCTCTTCAGTTTGTTGAGACATCAGGTTTCAGGTTTAAGGTGGAGTGCACTACCTTTAGGGTTGTTTCAGACCTCATTTTAATGTGGCTTCACTAACTTTGCCTTATGATTTGGGGATGTGTAGCAGCTACGTTTAATGTGTCAGAATTGAAATACATCCACATCTAATGCATATGGAAAGTGCAATTGATAAAAAAAGGGGTTATTTAGGGGTTCTTGGGTAAATGCAGCAATTCTATACGGAAATGAAACAACTCAAACAAACATTTGGATGTTTAATTGGAGGGAATCCTTCTGTAGATGATTCTATTTAGTACCTTTTTATTATTAAAGATACAGGGGTTGGTCAAGGAAATTGAAACACCTGTCATTTTAGTGTGGGAGGTTTCATGGCTAAATTGGAGCAGCCTGGTGGCCAATCTTCATTAATTGCACATTGCACCAGCAAGAGCAGAGTGCGAAGGTTCAAATAGCAGATTAAGAGTTAAAAAGAGGACAAATTGTTGGTGCACATCTTGCTGGCGCATCTGTGACCAAGACAGCAAGTCTTTGTGATGTATCAAGAGCCATGGTATCCAGGGTAATGTCAGCACACCACCAAGAACTAGGATTAACTGTGGACGCAAGAGGAAGCTGTCTGAAAGGGATGTTCGGGTGCTAATCCAGATTGTATCCAAAAAACATAAAACCACGGCTGCTCAAATCACGCAGAATTCAATGTGCACCTCAACTCTCCTGTTTCCACCAGAACTGCTCGTCAGGACAATAAATGATTGTGGTCTAAAACCAGGTGTTTCAGTTTCATTGTCCCTGTATTAGGACACCATATTATTCATTGAAAACTTTCTACTAGACTTTGGACCATTACTGTGAGGATTTGATTGCATTCAGCGGTAAAAGCATTATTGAGATCAGGATGTTGGGTTGGATGATTACCACCCCGCCCTACCACACCTCATTCCCAACTTCCCAACTCATCCCATTTCAAGTATTGGATGAAACACCAACATTCCACAAAACACTGTTCCACTGCTATACAGCTCAGTGCTAGGGGGAGGTTTATTTTGTAACCCTCTAGCCCACACCTGGCAATAGGAATGGTTCTAATTGGTTGATGTTTTAGAGTGACATATATTCTACTGCCAATAACTTAATGGATGGCCTAGACAAGCTGTATGTGTGTGTGTGCATTAGCACATCAGTACATGACTTAGACTATAAAGTGTTTATAATTGGCCTTATACTGGCCTTATAAGCAGTAGTGCAGTACTGCTGTGTTGTATAAGGTATAATGCTGAGCTGTAGTTGCAGGTTGGGAGGATATCTGCAGTGTGAGTTGGGTTCGTGACTGGAGACTATAGTGGAGGAGCTGAAGTGGACTTATTTATAAGCAGAGCAGCACAAACCACAAATCTCCAGCTCTACATATTTCTCTGTGGTTTTAGTCCGCTGCTGCATTAACTGATAATAACTAACTGCTTTTTTCCTGTGTTCACTGTTTGGTATGCTGTCTGTGTCTGTCTCGCTGTAGAGTGTTGTGAAAAATAAGTCAGAAGTCAGTAGATGACAGATGATTTACTGCTTTACTTATTATCTGTACTGTTGATGATAAAACCTCATAATTCTCACACTTCTTTTGCTTTCCTGTTTGCTTTCTAGGGCATGTCCATTTAAAAACAAACCAAACCACTTCATTTATCACTTAAGAACATAATGTGAATCTTTCAAGACTCAAGACTACATCTGTATAATGCCATATTCACACAATATATGACAGTACATGTCTTGTAACACTGGACTAATTCCAACTGAAATGGAACTATATTGTCGTCCTTTGTTATACAATAATTACATGGTTATAATAGATAATAACATGGTAATAACATAGTAATAGTAAACTTTCAAGACTTATTCTGTATATTACCATGTTCACACAGTACAAGACTTATCTTGTAACATTGGTCTAATTCCAATTGCACTGCTTGCACACCAAATGACTATATTGTTTTCCTTTATTATACAATAATAACATGGTAATAACATGTTAATAACATTGAAAGAATACAGAAATGACATAATGGTATTAAAATGTCACCAACACCACAGTCATAGCAGTGTGATAAACATCATAGTGATATATTTGTAACACTGTGGTAATACAATACATTAAAAATAGTAAAAAAAATTAATACAGTTGTAATGACACAATAGAAATAACATTGTTATAACACAAATATCACAGTAGTAATAACACAATTCTAATATCATTGTAATAACACAATATTAACAGTAAAATTCAACAGTAATACTGTTGCAATAACATGGTTCAGTGTAAAAGCACTCAAGTAATAGCACTGTAAAGCACTTTGGGGTTTTAACTTTTCTCACACAGTAAAAGTGCATTTCTATTAAATACATTTTACGAATGATTTTTAAAGACATTTCTTCAGTTTATGTATTTAGCTATACCATTTACCCCATCTCTCAATATCTTCAAAATACAGTGGTTGTCCTGTTTTTTTTACCTGAATCTGTAAAACTGCTTTCTGAAATTTGAAATTAATTTGCAGTAATTAAACGAGTGTGTCATCTTTCATGTTCTCCTCTCTCTGTATCCTCTCCTCTTTTCTCTCCTCTCTCCTCTCTCCTCACCTCTCTGTCTCTCCTCCGGGTGTTTGGCTGTTTTGAAGGCATCTTGCCCCCTCTTCTGGCATGTGCGTTTGGTTGTCGTGACGATGCCATCCATCACAGTGGCAGCGTGATGGCAGAGCGGAGGTTTGTGGAGGCGTCTCACGTTTCCCTGCTGCTATTTTTAGCTCATTCAACACCAGCCTAAGCGAGTGTGTGTCTGCTGTGCCAGAGCCATTCAGACCAGTCACCAGCTGACCACCCCCCCACTGCTCTCTCGCTCTCTCTCTCTCTCCTCTCTTCCTCTCTCGATCTCTCTCTCTCATTCTGAACCATTCAGACCAGTCACCAGCTGACCACCCCCCCACTGCTCTCTCGCTCTCTCTCTCTCCTCTCTTCCTCTCTCGATCTCTCTCTATCTCATTCTGAACCATTCAGACCAGTCACCAGCTGACCACCCCCCCCACTGCTCTCTCGCTCTCTCTCTCTCTCCTCTCTTCCTCTCTCGATCTCTCTCTATCTCATTCTGAACCATTCAGACCAGTCACCAGCTGACCACCCCCCCACTGCTCTCTCGCTCTCTCTCTCTCCTCTCTTCCTCTCTCGATCTCTCTCTCTCATTCTGAACCATTCAGACCAGTCACCAGCTGACCACCCCCCCACTGCTCTCTCGCTCTCTCTCTCTCCTCTCTTCCTCTCTCGATCTCTCTCTATCTCATTCTGAACCATTCAGACCAGTCACCAGCTGACCACCCCCCCACTGCTCTCTCTCTCCCGCTATCTCTCTTTCCCTTTCTCTTTCTCCCTCTCTCTATCTCTTTCTCTCTATCTTTAAACCATTCAGACCAGTTACCAGCTAACCCCCCACGCTCTCTCTCTCTCTCTCTTCCTCTCTTTATCTCTCTCTATCTCACTCTCTAAACCATTCAGACCAGTCATCAGCTGACCACCCCCCCACTGCTCTCTCTCTCTCTCTCGCTCTGAACCATTCAGACCATGCACCGGCTGACCACTGCTCTCTATCTCTCTATCTCACTCTTTCACTACTTCTTTCTATCACTCTATCTCTTTCTTTCTGAGCCATTCACACCAGTGACCAGCTGACAATCCACTGCTCTCCCTCTCTCTATTACTCTCTCTCTTCCTCTCTCTATCACTCTCTTTTTCTCTCTTTCACTTTCTCTCTGAGCAATTCAGCCTGGAGCTGGCCACTCTTTCCTTCACCCCCCTCATTCTCTTTTAACTTCTACTTTTCCCTCCCATTCTCTTTTTATTTCTTGCTTGTCTTTCTTGTTTTATCTATCTCTTGTGCGCACACACACACACACACACACACACACAGAGGAATAACCCATAATAAGACTTTCACCTGAACACTGTACAGAGCCCAGTGTATCCTGTATGTACAGTCATACAGTACGTTTGACTGGATTAAAGAGGGCTTTTCCCGGCTGACTCACAGCCTCACTTTGAATGCCACATCAAACAACAGGGTGCGCTTTGTGTGTGTGTGTGTGTGTGCGTGTGTGTGTGTGTGCAGCAATTACACTGCACTTTTCGACGCTGAGTAATTTCTGCATATCGAGGGATTTCCCTCCTGTTCCTGTAGTCTGCAGCTTCTTCAGCTTTTCTCATCACTGCATGAATTATGGGATGTATTCACAGACGCTAACTGTAGCCTCCAGCAGAGTGCACATGGCGCTGTCAGAGAAACAGGTAGAGGTCTTTATGAACACTGGGCTAATTTAGTTTCTTTCACATTTAGCAGAGAAGAGCTGGTGAAGGAATTTGAAGTATTCCATTTATTCAGGTTTGAAGTGAAGAATTCAGGTGAATCAGAAACACATTCAGTATCTCAGGTCCACCTGAAAAGATCATGTGAAAATGTCCTTATTGTGTAAAAACTGTAGGATTTTGGAGTTAGTTCATGTTTAACAGGCATATTGGTTGTGAGACATGTAATTCTGTGAGAAACAGGGCGGTGGCTGTCTGAGTTTGGATCGTGGTCACCGTGCTTTGTAGGATGCTTCCATTTTTGAGAGGAAGTTTGTTGAATAGCTAAAAAATTAATACTTTTACTCATTCTGACTCTTCCTGACTACTTTACCACAGTATTACCACTCCTCAATGCAAACCAGAGCCCAGTTTCCCAGAAGCATCTTAGCATTAAGAACATCATAACATAGAGAGAGACCTCGACCATCTAAGTATCATCTTAGTGCTAAAAAACCTTTTGGGGAACCGACCCCACATTGGGCAGACAAGTTCATATTTGCTAAAAGTACACACTTGTCGAACTGTTCTGGAACAGGCAAATCGGACTGTTCATATAAACGCCATACTGTTCATATAAACAACACTCAGACATCAACGCCAAATGCTGGGAGCTCCAAGTGGTCCAGTGGACTAAGGCACTGCCACCATGATCAAGAATCAAATCCTATTTATGCAGCTTGCCATTGCCAATTAGCCTTGATCTCTCTGGGTGTGTGGATGGCGCTCTTTTTCCCTCATCACTCCAAAGGGTGATGTCGATCAGCACAAGGTGTCTGTGAGCTAATGTATCAGAACCGAGTCACTGCGCTTTCCTCCGAGTGCGCTGTGATGCTACTCGGCAATAATGCATCAGCAGCAGTTCGAAAAGAGGCGGAGTCTGGCTTCACATGTATCGGAGGAGGCATGTGCTAGTCTTCACCCTCCTGGTGTGATGGGGCATCACTAGTGATAGGGGAGTCCTAATGAGTGGGTTGGGTAATTGGCATTTAAAAAGAAAGAAAGAAAGAAAGAAAGAAAAAAAAGAAGCAAAGGCTGTATAAAGTAAATCCTATATAAAGCATTCCCTGGTGCTATTCTTTAAACATATCTTTACATACATTGCAATTATACAGTATTTAGGTGAATTGATAGTTGTGATTAAAATTAAATAAATTAAAAAGAAAAAAAGGCATACACTATATATGTCCACATGTTTGTGGACTCTCCAATTAATTAATTCAGTCACTTTAATGGTGCTGCAAATTACAGTTAAGACCAAAGGACCAAAAGTTTGTCTGGTCAAAAGAGGTGGTCTCAAAGATCCCACTTTATAATAAGTGTCTCTAGTAACTGAGTAGTTACACATTAACAGTCCATGTAATAACAGTGTAACTACTAGCTAATTGCATATTCCTACATATTTATTACATTTATTGTACAGGGTATGTCATGACACATAAATCAGTGCCAGTTAGACATGACATATATATCACAGCCTAAATTACATATGTGAAAAGAGCTGTTAAAGACATTTAAATGTATACACAACTTATTCAGCACACACTATTAAGTGTCAAGTTAAAGTAGCAGTCTGTATAATTTTGTTTCTAAACTGAAAGCAGAAGCATTTCTGGGTGAAGAAGGGATAAAATGTTGTGTTTAATGGTATTATTGCCACATTAATAAGATCAGTCTAGATAATTTATTGGCACCATGCCTAATGCCAAGGGTGAGCTAAAAAGTAATATAAAGTCCTCCAGCACTGAGCTGTGCAGCAGTGAAAGAACTGTGTTCTCTGGAATGATGGTGCTCCATCCAATAGTTTTAGTATGAGTTTGGGTGTTTGGTGATGTGGTAGTTTGAAAGAAAATTGAATGAGCAGGTGTCCCAATACTTTTGTCCGTATAGCGTACTTGTGTTTTTTTCTGTGTACAGTATTGGCAAGCTGTTTGATTAGTTTACGCCTTGTTAAATATTTTATTCAGAAAGTAGCTTTTTTGCGTTTTGTGTTCATTTGGTTTTCTGCCTCCATGTCTCTTCAGTGCTCAGAGCTGCTTACTGTTAAACACAGCTGCTCTCAACACGAGCTCACACTGATGCTGCTTTTATCACAGAATACAGATGTTGGAGCTCTCAGGAAAACACAACCACTAGCACTGCAGCACTGCTGGATTTGGGTTGCCAGATGTGATTATGGTTTCAGTTTAAACGAGGATGTCAGACGTTATTTCAGTGTCAGTCACTCTACACCTACAAACACTGTCATACCAACATATTATCATTCTTTCCTCCATCAGTGAAGAATCTGATGAGACATGTTGTATATTTCTAGCTGTTTAGAGATGTAAAGAAGTAAAGTGTTCTGTGACTAATGATCACAGGGATTTTTTTTCTATATTTTAAATACATTACATTTCATTCTACATTAGCTGTCATAAACAAGCTTGTATTTGTTCTATCTTTTAAATTACGTTTGTTTTGAAATATATGGGGAAATATAAAACACACTTTTGCAGCATGTTTTACACTTAATCTGTATGGAAACAGTATTAATACTGTATATATTGCTGCTGTCGAGTAAAAAACATTTATCTTATTTTTTTTTTTTATCTGTTGTTTGTATCCTGTAGCTGCTATGTTTATAATTCTGAATGAAAAGACTAAGGCACTCTATTTACTTTAACATCCATTTAAAGTTAAGAACATTTACTCTCATCCTGTAAAGTCACTTTTAGAATTTTAGAGATACATGTTTTTTATTGGACAGTGATGATATATTTAAAATGTTTTTTTCTTTTATTTAAGATGTATATTTGCAGTGTATGAAAATTACCGAAACAAGTTTGAAATGTTTTTTTAGCATGTTTTTGCCACAATATTTTATTAAATATATTTAAGTACATTTATTGTAGGTCTCTGTTTAAAAATGCACTTTTGCTTGTTTTTGTCATTTTACAATATGCTACATATCTACGATTAATGCTTCCACATATATTTCAAAGAAATGTATTTTAAAATATATATAAAGGCAATGTTTTAGTTTTCAAGTGAAATTTGGTGTGTATCAAATGTATTTCAATTGTATAGAAATACATGTCCATGCAGTTTGCCATATGGAATATAAGGTGTTACATTTGATTTTCATTCCATTGATTAAAAGCACCTGACTCATATATTTTATATAAGGGTTCACATACACCTACAAGACACTGGCAATTGTAATAATAATGTATTATTCTCAATAATTTAAAGACCAAGTCTAATATATCTTAAACAAAGAAAAATAAAAATAAAAATCTAAAAGGTTACCAAACTTACATGTAGAAAAACCTAAACATTATGTAAGAAGGTGTGTTCAAATAGGCCCTTACTAAATGTATATTTGCATTTTTACTTATTTTAATAGCTGTGAGGTGGTTGGAAAGGGAAACAATGTATTTCAAAAAATATATAAAGGCAGTGTTTTCAAATGAAATTCTGTGTATCAAATGTATTAAAAAAACAAATGTTAATATATTTTGCCAAATGGAATATAAGGTACCACGTTTGATTGTCATGCCATTGATTAAAAGCACCTGATTAAAAGGGTTTGCATACACCTACAAGACACTTGCAATGTTAATAATTCATTATTTTTCTCAATAAATTAAAGACCAAGTCTAATGTATCTTAATTGAAGTATTATAAAATACTTCTAAAAGTTTACCAACTTACCTGTAGAATATAAATTAAGAAATAAAAGAAAATCATTATGTGAGAAGTTGTGTTCAAATATGCCTTTACTAAATTTAAAATTGCATTTTTACTTATTTTAATAGCTGTGAGTCTCAGGAGTTTTAAAAAGTGAGCGGGTCGGAAAGAGAAACAATAGTTTGACTGTTTCTGCACAGTCAGTGTGTGTGTGTGTGTGTGTGTGTGTGTGTGAGTGTGTGTGTGTGTGTGTGTGTGAGTGTTGACTGACACTAACAGTGAGGATAGTTGACGGGTGCTTTCAGGCTGTCAGTCGCAGGAAAGCAGCTTTAATTGCCGCTGAAATGGAGGAAGCATGTTCCGCTTTCTTTAGTCGTCTCAGCCCCTCTTCCCCACCCTCTAATAGCTCACTCTCGCTTCAACTCTGCCCTCATAAAGAACTGCATCAGTACGCCATTGACTCTGACACCAACCTCACTAAAAAGAGCGGATACCTGTAGAATACAACGATATTCCATTCATTTCAATAACTCCTTAACCTCCTTGTACATAGACTCTGTGTATTTAATTGTAGTAGCTTGTGCATAATGATTCTGAGCAGAATAATAACCCTGCATGCTTCAGAAGGCTGTGTTATATAAGCGGTATATTAAGCGGTATATTTTTCAGGTAAGCATTCTGTAATTCTCTATTATATGTATGCTCTGAACTGAAATGAATGAGATTCTAAAGTGCTGTTTTGTGGGATTTGATGGGATAACTACAGTTTAGAGCTGGATTAATGGCTTGGGTTTATGTTTGTTGCATTGACCTACAGTGTAGAGTGCAGAGCATCACCTGTATAGAATATGTTAATGTGATACATGTATAATAATATACACATGCAAATGTGCAGCAGAGCTTTTAGCATTCAAACCTGTTCATCCTAAAAACTGAGTACATCTTTTAATAATAGTAACTATAGTAAACTGCATGGCAAAAAAGTCTCCACCTGGATTTAAGTAAGCAAATGATGCTGCAGTTGGTCAGCAGGTCTAGGTTCAGCAACAGTATGTGCTGAAAGAATGAGGTCAGCTGACTACCTGAATATACTGAATATAGACCAGGTTATGCCATCAATGGATTTTTTCTTCCCTGATGACATGGGTATATTCCAAGATGATAATGTCAGGATTCATGGGGCTGGAGCGTGAGATCATCATTTTCACACATGGATTGAGAGAGAGTTTACCACAGAGTCCAGACCTTAACCTCATTGAGAATCTTTGGGATGTGATGGATGGAGAAGGCTTTGTGCAGTGGGCAGACTCTACCATCATCAATGCTGCAAGATATTGGTGAAATACCCCTCTAGTCCATACCTGGCATTAGGCATAATGTCACGTTTATCTTCTCCTACAGGCAGTATGTCTCTTCATGGGCTAAACAAGCTGTGTTTGCATTTGCATTTGCACTACTTTGTCAGCAATGGATGCATCTTAAAGTGTCTATATGTATTAATTAGAAGTTTCCACAAAGTGCTGAACATTTAAGATCAGTTTCCCAGACAGGGATAAATACCTTATAATGACTGTGATAAGGCTGTATAATAAGCTCATAAGTACATACAACTACATTTATAACACATTATAAACAACAAGTATAAGGGTTTATAAAGAAAGGGCTTATAATGCCTTATAATATCTGTTCATAAGAACATTGTACAATGTAGTGTTGTAATGCACTATAACACAGATTTGGTATATTTTTGGTATAATGCATTATAATATGCAGCTATGATTTCTCAAATTAAGCTTTTAGATAAGTGTGTAACACATTATAAAGAATTATATACAGTCATTACTGACTTTAACTGAAGTGAGTTTTCATATGCTTTTTAAACATGAAATAAAGTTTATTATGCCTCTATGCTCTATGAGAGATTATAGTGAGGGTTCATAGGAAGTGTTACCGCCTGTTCTTTAGAATGAAGATTTTCCATTGAAAAGAAGATATAGTCCACGAGTAGACAAGTTCATATTCATAAGTTCAGAAATCAATATTTGGTGGAATAACCCTGGTTTTTAAAAACTCCTCCACCAGTCTTACACACTGCTTTTGGATAACTTTAAGCTACTCCTGGAGCAAAAATTCAAGCAGTTCAGCTTGGTTTGATGGCTTGTGATCATCCATCTTCCTCTTGATTATATTCCAAAGGTTTTCAATTTGGTAAAATCAAAGAAACTCATCATTTTTAAGTGATCTCTTTTTTATTTTTATTTTTTCAGTGCTGTATACTCTAGGATGATCCCTGTCTGGGAAAGTAATCCATAATGTTAAATTCATATGTGGCACTTTTTCATTAGTGTAGCCTTTAGACAGACAGACAGATATACAGACAGACAGACAGATATGTACACCGTTAGAGAGATAAATCACACGTATCACATGACTATCACACTGTTAATACTCTGTGTGTATTCTGGTGTGCAGTGGACGCTGGTTGTAGGACCTCTCTCTGCTTGTGTCTCTGTAGCGGAAATGAGGGACAGTGTTTGCCCGAGGCTCTCGGTGACCAGGGCAGAGAGCAGTTGAACTCTGGGTAATGTGGTTCACTCCACAGGTCAGTGGTTCGAGTGGATGCCAAAACAAAGACATCCAGTTCTGCTTCAGTCACGTACAGCTTTACACACAAACCACATGCGGTGAATTAGCCATGACTGTGAGACTGTGCCAACGTGAGGGCACCATAAGTGGGAAAATGATGGCAGATGACTTCAGGGCTTTAGGGTTATTTGATAACTTATATGGACAAAATATTGGAAAACCTGCTCTTTTAATGGTGTTAAAAAAAAAAAAAAAAATATATATTCTGCTTTTCTTGGATTGACTGTCTCTCCTGTTCAGAGAAGGTAGATTGCAGCTGAATTGTGGGACATTACTGTGAGGATTTGATTGCATTTAATGACAATAGAATAGCATTAGTGAGATCATCTCATTTCCAGCTCATCCCATAATTGCACAGGAACACAGTTCCAGCTTTCTAAAGCTAAATGGTGGGGGCTTCTGACTCCTCTACCCCACGCTTAATATTAGGATTATTCTATACGAGTCCTATTCTTTTGGTCGTTCCTCTCTATTAGAAAGTCTAGGGGCTAGCTGAACAAACATTTAAACATTTAGGGCACTATTTTAGTGATCTATAAATAGAGCTTTATTTAGAGCGTGTTATTAGAGTGTATTTTTGCTATCGTAAAGACGGGAAAAGTACACCTTGCTTGTCTCGAAATGTGCAAAAGGAATGTACTTATTCTCTTAATTAATTATGGATGTGTTTTCAGGTATAACATAAAATAAACTAATTCGATGGATTGTTTTTTTTATTGGTGCAGTGCTTTTGCGTGTCTCAGCAGAGGAAACTGAACGGCGCATTCAAGCTGTAAAACTGTGCAAGCATCTCATTTATGGGAACAGCATTTTGTATTTTTGTATTATGTTGATTGTTGATGTGTAAGTTGAATTTGTGCACTGCTGTGTGCCCTTGTGTGTGTGTGACAAGCAGGGGTGGATGTGGGGGGGAGCCTCTGTTGACAAGATAAGAATGAAAATCTGGATTTTAATCAATCAGTGGCGCACCTGTGCTGCCAAAATTGCAACATGCCAGAAATTTATCTGAATACACACAAACTTTCAGACCACCACACCCATCAGCGTATATATATATATAAATATATATATATATATATATATATATATATATATATATATATATATATATATATAAATATATAAATATATATTTGTAAACTCTGTCTCTATGCTGTCTCTATGGTGCAGATGCAAGGTGTGAAAATAGACTGTTGGCAGGGTGTAAGATAGCAATGAGCATTGGCCCATAGTGTGATATGTATAAATGAAAGACATAGATGCAAAGCGTCTCTATTATTTTCTGTATTTATGTATTTATCTGTACTTGGAACTGAGCAATGAGTGGGCGTGTTTTAACATATTAGGGCAATTTTCCAAACAGGGATTAAGGCTAGTCTTGTACTACACACCATTTTAAATAGAGTTTTTTTAACTGAAAGGGAAAAGTCTAGGGCTAGGCTTCATTATGCCTGTATAATTCAAGGAAGAAAATGATATGCACAGAATGAATGAATATTTCAAATAGATTTATTTATTTATTATAGACCCCAGTGGAGGTCTGCCACCCTGCGTTCAGCTCGTGGTCTGTTCAGCTCCGCTGAAGTGACAGAGGGCCGTGTTAAAAAGTAAATGTTAAACTGAAATCCTATTTCAGTCAGTAAATGTTAGTATAAAAGCATATTTAAATGAGTTATTATGTGTATTGGGGTCAGTTTGTATAGAAGTATGCTTTTATTGTGAAGCACAGTGAGGCAGTGTTGAGGTCAGACTACTGAAGCCCAATAAAAAAAAAAAATAAAAAAAACTTTCTACTGTTTGACTGAACTGGTAGTCATGTGGATACAAAAGCTATGAGCTAACAGCTAGCAGAGTTTTAATGAGCATGTAGAGTTTATGTTGAGTTTAATTCAAGGTCACATCTGATGTGGAGTGAGTTTGAAACACATGCAGAATGAATATGACTCAGTCCTACTGTTCCAGAAACTATTTATATATCAGTTTTGGATATATCATCTGTTCATACTGAATAAAACATTGGCATTCATTCAAAAATCTACCAAAAAGTAGTTGTTGGAAATGCATGAAACTTTATATATGTGAATGCAAGGATGCTATATGTGACATGTGTTACAATATTAATGGATTAAAGGAGTGAAAAGATACGTTTATGGGGGAAACTGTACAGTTCATCTAGGAGATTCTTGTACCCTGTTGTGCCACCTCTAGCTTGAATACAAGATGAGATATGGTTGGACATGGTGGCATAAAGATTCCATCTGTTATCCAGCAGCACATTTATTGCAGTTGGGCTTGTAGATCCTGCACAATCTCAGCTTACTAAAGCTGGTGCCAAAGGTGGTCCAATAAATGCTTGACTGGCAATAAATCTGGCAACTAGAAAGTTCAGTAAAAAGGGGCAGTTTGGTGAAGATATTCCTAGGGAATGTGGATGAGCATCATCCTTTTGAAAAATGGTAGTTTAAAGGCTTATTATAAGATACAAGACATGTGACTGGAGGATGTCCAGGATGCGAATTGTTGTCAGTTGTTAGTGTCCCTTGTATCACTACTAGAAGTGACTGACTGTCGTGTGCAGTGACTCGCCAGATCGTCACACCAGCAGTTGGGCCAATGTCCCAATTCACAGCAAAGGCAGCAGTCAAACCCAACCATTGTCTGATTCCAAACCAATTTTGGATTCATCACTGAAAACAGTGTAATTTCATCACTAGCAGTCCAGGTTTCTCCTTCAACATGCCACTGCTAATGAAAGCAATGGTGGCTGGCTGAAGGATGGCCTAGATAGCAGGCAATTTGTCAAATCGACCAATCATCTTAATTCAGTACAAAGGTGTGCCCCCTCACAAAATCTGGCAACTGGGCAAAATGTCTTTTAATGAATTGTAGAGACATATGTAGCAGTCAACACTCTCTCACTAGGTGGTACACTACCCAAACATATGAAATTAAAATATTATATAAAGACCAATTGGTTCTTTTGGCAGTGTGGGCAGTGTGCCAAGTCCTGCTGGAAAATGAAATCCACATCTCCATAAAAGTTGTCAGCAGAGGGAAGCATGAAGTGCTGTAAGATTTTCTGGAAAACACTGCACTGACTTTAGACTTGATAAAACACAGTGGATCAACACCAGCAGATGACATGACTCTCCAAACCGTCACTGATCATCAGTAAATTTTACATTTCATTTGGAAATCAAGGGACCAGAGTCTGGAGGTCTAGTGTGAAGTTTCCACAATCATTGATGGTTTAGAGAGCCAGGTCCAAGTATATATAGATGCACTAGTATATACATAGAGAGCCAGACACACAGTATATACACTAGGGGTGTGTCATATTACATGGTATGCAAAGATTCAATAAGACACAATAAAAAAAACTTCATATTGTTATATCCCAATGTTCTTGAAAACATTTTCTATTTTGTATTTATTTTAATATTTATTGTGGTTTCTTTTAATTGTGTGTGCAGTGTTTATAAATAAATAAATATGCTTTATTAGAGTATTAAAGTTATATATTTTTATTTTGCTACACTACTATTATTTTACACAATATCAGGGTATTGGTAAGTTTGGTAAAGTTTTTTTATTATGTATATAAATATATATATATATACGTATATATATATATATATATATATATATATATATATATATATATATATATATATATATATATATATATATATATATATACGTATATATATATATATACGTATATATATATATATATATATATATATATATATATATATATATATATTTTTTTTTTTTTTTTTTATTATTTGTTTGTTTTTGCATTTCTACCGGATATATTTATATATTTATTCTAAAACATGAATATCTATTTTGTTGCAGTAGTATATGTAGTGATCAGCCATAATGAGGGATCTACATACAGGTGCATCTCAAAAAAATTGAATTTTATTAAACAGTTACTTTATTTCAGAAATTCACTTCAAAATGTAAAATGCATATATTATATAGATGTATTACACACAGAGTGATCTATAAGTTTATTTTTTCATTTATTGTTGATCATTATGGTTTACAACCACTGAAAACCCAAAAATCAGTGTCTCAAACCATTAGAATATTATATAAGACCAATTGGTACTTTTGGCAGTGTGGGCAGTGTGACATGTCCTGCTGGAAAATGAAATCCCCATCTCCATCTTTTTGCATTTCTACCGAATATATTAATATATTTATTCTAAAACATTAAAATCTATTTTGTTGCAGTAGTATATTGCTAAGAATATCATTATTGTGAAAATACCTTAAAATATTGTGATATTATTTTAGGTCCACATTGCCCACCAGTAATATATACATACTATATATATATATATATATATTCATAGCCTGTCTACACATGCAGTAGGTAGATAACTGCAGTACAAAATGCAGTACCTCACACACTGCAGAAGGCCTGAGGATTCACAACCCAAAACTAATATCAAGCTCAACACTGACAAACATCTTCTCCTGGGTGTTTTTTTTTCCTACTTATTTATTTGGTTTATCTGGGAGAGGCTCGGGTTCTAGAGCTGTTTTTGAAAGCAGCCGCGGAAATCTAATCGTCCTTCTAGTGTCAGAAACCTGCATCCACCCAGCTGCGTCCACACCGCCAGGGTCAAGCCCACCCCACATATTAAACTACATATGTCAACCGGAAGGACTGCAATAGCGGTTTTATGACCCTTTCATATGCCATAAATACCTATTTCATAAAGCTTTTGTGATATTACCAATATTAGAATGGGATGTGATGGTGCTGCGGATGAATTTACGGCAATAACTTAATCTTGCGCTCGCTGCTCTGACAGCTTATAACTGCAGCAGACCCGTTTATTTAGCCTTTAGCTCACAGTGGGATCTTAACTGAAGAGGTTTTTATTCACATAGAAAGCGGAGGTGTGGAGAGAACCTGGCTGAAATATCAAAAATAGCATTTTTATATGGGTATAGTTAATGGCCTGCTATTGCTAAGTTCACTTCTTTTGGTTTTCCATTTACCTAAAGACATTAGGTATCAGCTGGTTCTACTGTACAACCTTCTGAACCTTGTTATGGTCACCACACTCCTTTCCATGTAGTGATCAGCCATAAAAAGCCAATTGAAGGCAAGTGAATAACATTGATTACTGCATATAGTTACAGACCCTAGTGTGAAAAAAAAAAATGATTAAAGTATATTAAGCATTATTATGCTATAGTGCACTAAAGTTTTCTTGTTGCCTCATTATTAATCAGTATATTTAAAGAGTGCTAAAATGGAACAACTGTTTTGTACTTATTACACTTAAATTGTATAAAAATAGTCCAAAAATACTTACTTAAATTGTGCTAAGTGTACTTAACTGTACTAAAATGGAACTTTTTTTTTAAATATACTTAAGAACAATTTAAACATACTACTTTATGTATGTGACCACATATTTTAAACATGCTGACAGTAAAATTATAATGCATTTAATGAGTATTACAACTGTATCACTATTATACACCGAGTATGTTAGAAATGTACTAAGAATTGATGTTAAATATATTTACATTAGTGTACAAATATGATTCTTGTTCCTGTCCTTTGTAAGTAGGACACTTCTAGTATACTTTGTTCGGTATAAAAATATATTTTAATATGCTGTACTATAATTTCTAACATGTTTCAAATTTGCTTATTTTTTAAATTAGTAATAGTAATTTAATTTACTTTCTAAAAAATTACATGACACATTGTAGTTTAAGTGAACTACTGTAACAGTTGTTTTTAACACACTTTGCTAAAAATGTACAAAAGTATATTTGGAAATAAATATTTAAGAAATATATTTAATTACATTAAACTAAAAGTGTACTTCATAGTAGTCCATTTTTTAAATACACTATATTGTACTTTTTAAAGAGTATAATCAAAGTTTACTTTAAAACATTTGATGAAAGCGTATTATTAATGTACTTTTAATATATTTTAAGTAAATACATAAATCTGACAAAATAGACATTTCTCAATATGTTTTAAGTACAATACAACAGTTAGTTCTGACCTCTTATCTGATTGATTGAGAAGTGTTCTAACTCTGCTGATATTTGTGATAACAGCACAGCCTTCACACACTAAATCTGTATCACTCAGCGGTTCTGAGTATTGGCAAATACATACAAGACATTTATGTATCATCACCTCCAGCAGCAGCACCAGCAGCAGCATTAGCTTAGCATAACCTAGCACTCAGTCAAGGCACGCTCGCCCAAAGCCCGCATCGCTGGCTCATCTTTCGTGGAAAAAAACGGTACGGTAACCAGCCAGGCTAGGCTAAGCTAAGCTAGTGCTGAGTTAAAGCAAGGTATGCTAAGCTAACCAAAATCCTGCAGGTGCAGCTAGCCTGCCAGCAAGCTGACTAACACCACCCAGAAAAAAGGCAGAAATGCACGCAAAAACACACAGCTTTCACATTAAGACGATTCTGCAGAGCAGCAAAAAAGAGTTTCAGCGTTATTTCAAAGTCATAACCTTTACCAACACACTTAATTTTCACTGTTCATTACTTATTCCAAATGTTGATTTTAAGCTAACATTTGTGGTGTTAGCCTTATAAACCATACGCCATTTTGTAGTTACAGTACTGTTACAGTTTACTTGTTATGGATCTACTTTTAGGCAGAAGGTACAGTGCATATTAAAGCATATTCATTTTATATTTGTTTGAGGTTCTTTGATTTATTTTCTTCATTCATTTTCTAAAAAAAAAAAGAACCAAAATCCTACAACCAAATCCCAGCCATGATTTCATTTACAATAAACACTCTCCCTCTCATGTTCTATTGCTTAAACTAACAATTCAAGTATCTGAGACACATTAAGAGCCAAATTGCGATGGCTATATATGCCTGAGCTGGGACATTTTCAAAAGTGTACCAAGGAAGGTCTATTTGTAAACCAGTGGCAGGACCATAGGTACCCGAAGCATTCTCAGGACCTAACATTAGAGGTCTTGTGGTCCTTTGGAGTCCGTGCTATAACAAGCTAGAGCTGTTTTAGCAGTATGTGGTTTTAATGTTATGGCTGATCAGTTTATATCACAGTTTATATCTGGTGGGGTCTGTTTTAAATGAAGTTAATGAAGCCATTCACTATATAAAAGTCAAGGCTGAACTTTAATTAAAAACTAAAATGTATGAAATTCCAGCGACTCTTAAAACTATGTGCTGAGCTTGATGGTCTAATAAAAGGTGGAATTGAGCAGAATAACTGAGAGCAGCATCTCCACAGGGAATCTGTAAGATTTAAGTTAAGAGGTTAAGAAGATTTAAGATTATTTGAAATATGGATATCAGGTAAAAATACAGTTTTGCCCATATGATAATTAAAAATGGCAGTTTGAATGTAGTGTACCACTTTAAATGATCTCAAGCACCATACAAATCATTAATAATTATTAACAAGCAGTTCTAGCCTCATTTAAAGGGCAGAACGTACTCTGAAAGGGCATGGACAACTCATCCAGAAGGTCACAAAGAACCCAGAACAACCTTCAACATTTAAAGAACTGCAGGTCTACTAGGAGTCTGCGCTATTATGTTCCAAGGTGGATATAATAGCATTGTAAAGTTTTTATTATGGTATTTTAATTTATTGGAATGTTGGTACTATTGTGTTTCTAAAGGGGGTTTATTGTTGCAAGGTGGTTGATATGGTGTTGTGACATGATCCTTATGATATTGTAGTTTAGTCAGAATGTTGCTACCACCAGATATTGGTGCTGTTGTGTTGCTAGATGCTGGTGTGGTGTTGCAAGTTTGTTGATATGCCATTGTGATATGGTTCTTATGATATTCTAGGTTGAAATGTTGCTACTACTAAGAGTTGTGTTGCAAGATGGGTAGTATGATATTGCAAGGTGTTTGTTATGGTATTCCAAGTTATTGGATTGTTGGTACTATTGTGTTTCTAAATGGGTTTATTGTTGTAATGTGGTTGATGTGGTGTTGTGACATATTCTTATGATATTCTGATTCAGTCTGAATGCTACTACTACTAGCAGCAGGGGCAACATTCTGCTAGAACATTCAAGCTAGAATATCTTAAGAACCATGTATGTAACAACACCATATCAACCACCTTGTGACACCACACGCCCTCTACATACGCAACCTATTACATAGAGCATGCTAACAACGAGGAAAAAACAACAAGGGCATCAATAAAGAGTTAGCACCTGTGACACTATAGCAACCATACCGACCACCAGCCAAGCAACACCTCAGCAACCACCATACCCCATAAAAATATTGTCAGTTCTGACTTTTTCCAAACAGACAACAGGAAAGCTAGTCTGAGATAGTAACAGCACACATACACGCACACACACATGAAGTGGTATCATGTCATTCCCAGCTGAAATAGACATAGTTTTTTTCACTGCTGTAGGTTTTCTTGGGAGACTGTATTCAGCAGACTGGGACACACAGCCATGCTGCCTCTTCATGCTCTGCTGTCTCTTAATTAGAAAAAGTGCAGCTTAAGCATTTTTCACTGACTGCGTTTGGTTTATGTGAGTGTGTGAGTGTGTGTGTTTTCAGAAAATAGGGAATTCTAATTGAATGAGAAAAAGATTTCCTTCTTGAGCTGCTCTTGATGAAAGTGTTTTGGCCTCTGGTATTAATTCTATAATAGAAAACAGTCATAATAATTCAAATTAATATTTGTGCGGGTTTATGTACGACCCCTTCTTCATTTCCCCTTAAAATGTCAGAAATGTTAAATATCCACACAGCTTCAGAAATGGAATGATTCTTTCATCTGCCACCCACTATCAGGTCTTAATTTATGATTCATATCACCTTGCTACTTGTGAGCCTAAACCATGACACTACCTCCACTGTGTTTCATGGTTGAGCTGGAATGTTTGCGAACATAAACAGATCCTTTCTTCCTTTTTTTTTTTCGAAAATGTAGCCTTTCTATCACATATATCAATCTACATATCAATTTTTGTCCATGTCCATGAGCTTGTCTCTGTATTTCTTGGCAAATTCCAGCCTGGCCTTTCTATCCTTTTTGCTAATTAGTGGTTTTAATCTTCTTGCGAATACTCTGTATTTTTTTCATGCAAATTTTCTGCAAATTTTAGATTGTAATACCAATAGCAATCTTAATGTTTTTGTCATCAACTGCTATGTTTTTTTTTTTTCTTTGGCCTTCCTTTTTTAACACCAGTGCACCACTACACCAGTGATGACTTTCTTCTTCAGAATATTTCTCTTAGCTTCAAAGTTTCTTGTTTTTCACCCATAGGCAGTTTTATGGCTTTCATTTCATTTTGGATACTCCTCTAAATACAAATGCACAGTTTGCACAGACAAAACACAAATATGTTTGTTGTTTAAATACTGTAATCAATGTATCAGGACACACCTGGGCTAAGAAATACACCTGACATTCACATGTTGCAATACTTATTTTACTCACAATAAAAATAAATATACCTGCAAATAAATTATTGCTCTTTTTCTAATAATCATCTTTTAGTGAAGATATTCAAAAACTATTTGTCCTTATAGTTTAGCACTATTCTGTCAGGGTGTATGTGTGTGTGTGTGTGTGTGTGTGTGTGTGTGTGTTTTCCTTTTCTTCACCATTAGAGGGTGCTTGAGTTGTTTTTTGGTGTTAAACTAGTGAATCAGTTGCATACATAAAGTAGATTGATTAAATAAATAAATAAATGAATAAATACATAAATGCTAAAAATAATAATAATAATAAATGGACAAAAGTATTGGGACACCTGCTTGTGATAACTTTTGTTGTAAATTGAATTGAATTGAACCTGCTTACTCATTGTTTCTTCTGAAATTCAATTGAAGCCTTTCAATAGATTTTGGAGTATTGTTGTAAGACTTTGATTGCATGCAGCCACCAGAACATTAATTTAGATTTTTTTTTTACTTTAGATTTTAGAGCATTGTTGTGAGAATTTGATTGCATTTAGTGGCACAAGCACTAGTAAGATCAGGATGTTGGATATTATCCTAAAACTATTGGATGGAGCACCATCATTCCCCTGCTCCTCAGCTCAGTGCTGGGTGGGGGTTTCAGTAGGATGCAGGGCCGGTCCTGAGCAGACTGCAGCAGGCTGGAGCTCATCCTGCCCAGATACTGAGATACTAAACTTCAGTTGAGATGAAAGCTTTGCAGATGCTGAGATCTTCCCAGCAACAGTGTGATGCAAATAAATGCTCAGAAACACACAAGTGAGCATCACTCTCTCACACGCTCACTCACTCCCTTACTTCCTTACACCCCCCCACTCCATCCCACTCTCCATCTCTTCTCCTTCTCTCTCTATCTTTCTCTCTCTCACACACTCAAACACACTACAATGCATCGAGCACTGCTGCTTAACACGGCTTATTCATTATTCACCTCCTTTTTGACACTGCAAGAAGTATGAGCGAGAGATAGAGAGAGAGTGAGAGAGAGAGATAGAAAGAGAGAGAGAGTTAGTGGTGTTGAAGTGTTCCTTCAGGATGGGTAATTATGAGAAGAACATATGCACCTGTTCTCACATCAACACACCTCTGAGACTCTGACTCTGGGCCTGAGCCAAACAGAGAGAGGAAGAGGAAGAGCAAAAGAGAGGAAGAAGAATAGCTAGAGAAAAAAAAACATTTGGCATTTGGACAGTACTGGAAAAACAAACACACACACACACACACACATAGTTAAAATACAGTGACTGAGCTGATTATGATATTATCACTCATCATAGTCCAACAGTCACTCTCTCACACACACACACACACACACACACACACACAAGAGTGAGAGAGTTTGAAGTTTTCTCTTTGCCTTCCTCACATTAGTGCAGTGCCAGTGAAGAGATACTGGGCAGTGCCAGCCCACTGATGACTAAAATAGCCTCTCAGGAGACGCTGGCATCCCTGATTATCAGCTACAGCTACAAATACATCCATCCAGCTTAGCAAAACTTATACTAAATACTGCTCATAAAATATCCAATACAAATATACAAATATATACTATCAGAGCAGTCGACCACTCCATGCTCCGCCCACAAATATATACTTTCAGAGCAGTTGACCACTCCATGCTCTGTTCACAAATATCTACATTCAGATCAATCGACCGCTCCATGCTCCGCCCACAGATATATGCTTTCAGAGCAATCAACCACTCCATGCTCCACCCACAAATATAGACTTTTAGACCAATCGACCACTCCATGCTCCCTCCACAAATATATACTTTCAGACCAATCGACCACTCCATGCTCCACCCACAAATATATGTTTTCAGAGCAATCAACCACTCCATGCTCCACCCACAAATATATACTTTTAGACCAATCGACCACTCCATGCTCCACCCACAAATATATACTTTCTGAGCAGTTGACCACTTCATGCTCCGCCCACAAATATATACTTTCAGACCAATCGACCACTCCATGCTCCACCCACAAATATATGCTTTCAGAGCAATCAACCACTCCAAGCTCCTCCCACAAATATATACTTTTAGACTATATGTATATATCTTCATGCTTCACCATTTGTCCAAATTGGTAATACTTCTCTAGACATGCTGTGTGTGTTTTTTTGTGTGTGTTTTGTGTGTGTGCACGAGCACATTTGCACACTTGTCAGCAACGGGTGCAACTTAAATATCTGAATAATATATTTATTACAAGGAGTGTCCACAAACATTTGGACATGATAGTGTATACTTATATTAATTCATTTCAGGCCCTAATTCCGTTACGTTAATATGTTGAAAAATTACACATTAACAGACTGTAGCTTACTGAACATTATTTTTTAATAATGAAAGCATTGATCCCTTATATTACCATCATGGGTTTGCATTAAAGATAACACAGTGCATTTACTCGAATCAGTTATGTACACTATATTCACCAGGATAAAATCTGACATTTTTAAGCCATTATGCAGGAGGTGTGTGTGTGTGTGTGTGTGTGTGTGTGTGTGTGTGTGAGCTGGAGCATACTGTTTATCTCTGTGGTTAAAGTGTTTATGAGCTTGATTTGTCCTTGTGAGGCAGGAACGAGGAATAGCACAATCTGTTTAGCCTGCCTTGATCATAATGGACTATTTCAACAGAATAATTCATTTATGGCTGTGAATCTTTTAGGCGGGAGTGACAGCTGAGAGATAGCGGCTCTGTGGCCACGTGCTGCTCGGCTGCTGGGCTTTAAATCATTCCTGCTTTGTGAGCCACATTCCCCCTATCCAACCGTGTATCTACACCAGCTCAATTATTTATGCTGGGAGGAACGCATGTAGAGAACACTTACATGCAGCCTACTTACTTACACACACATACACACTCACACTAAAACACACACACACACATTGCTTGGAAATTCTGATGGAGTGATAGTGTCCTCAAGTGTCAGCTGTAGATGGCGAAAAAAAGAAACTATACCTCTTATTATAACTTTTATTTTTCACAAAATTAAATGTTTACTCTTGGCTGTTTACACTATAAATGTGATAATATAATTGTAATGTAACCCATATCAAAATGATGCACATTCGCAAGACATCACTTCTCATGAAGTTTTAGTTTCATATTTGCCAGCATCACAGGAAATCATCAGAGAGTTTCCTGTTCTGACACCTGGGCTTATCTCCAAAAATGTGGTCAAGCTTGCTTAACCCTTGTGTGGTGTTCATATTTTTGTTACTCGTTTACTTTGTTACTTGTATTCAATTTAGCAAAATTGAGCAATTTTTCATTAAAATGCTTTACACATGCATGCTTCACCTAAATTGCAAGCAATATAAACAGCTTACATGGTTAATATTTGCCCTTTACCTTTCTTATGTTACATTTCTTTCAAAATGTTTTTTAATAAAATGTAAAAGAAAGTGAATTTAACTCAAGATATGAGTAGAAAATTTGTTTAGTTTCAAATTTACAAATGAAGCAATGTTTAGTAGCCCTTGGCCAAACATACTGTATGTAATATAAATGTGTAGGGAGGGGGGTGTACAGTGTGTGTTTATCGAAAATGTGTTTTGATATACGTTTCAAACAAAAAATGAGCCAATGCCAATGAGTTTGAGTTAGAAAAAATATTTGAAATAATGAAAACGGGTCCCACAGACCCGAACACCACACAAGGGTTAAAAAAGGGCATAGGTCAATTCTTTGATTTGCATCTGTGGTTTCTCTATTTTTTTTTTTTTTTTGCACAGAGACATCACTCCAAATATTTAGGAGGTCTATTATCTTGTTTTCCCTGCACTTAAAACCCTCACCTGTACACTGAAGAAGGGTACAGACTAGGGGTCTAAGATAGCCAATACACTTAGATATGGAAATATTGTATTTTGTAACCTATATTGATTCTAAAAATCACATATTGTGCCGGTATTTTTTTAATTGTTTGCTTAAAGTAACAAAATAAATCATAATGTATTTACATATTAATGTTTTACTGTAATTGTGTAATTGTAACACCTGTTTTGTTATACAAATAGCATTTCAGGAAAAGAGACTGTGAGAGGGAAAGAAATAAAGAATAAGAGAGAGAGAGAGAGAGAGAGAGAGAGAGAGAGAGAGAGAATAAAAATTGTAAAAATGAGTGAAAAAGAAAAAAGGGAATCATGGATGAAATTAGAAGAAAGAGTGTAAGAGTCAATGAGAGAAAATGAACACGGTCAGAGAAAGATGGACATAAATAAGGGGAAGAGAGAGACATTTGAGAAGGTAAGAATGACAGATTGAGAAAGAGAGAGATAAGAATAAAAAGGGTGAGAGGCACAGAAAGAATGAAAAGAGGGAAATATGGGGAGAAGTAAAGAGAGAGAAAGGAAGAAGAAACAGACAGAAACATGCAGAGAGAGAGAGTGAGAGAGAGAATTCCTTCCTATGGTATAATGAGCATTGCACTGATTCAACCTATTCTCACTACCAACCAACTACAGCCTGTGCTGCAGAGAGAGAGAGGAAAGGGAGAGAGAGAGAGAGAGAGAGAGAGAGAGAGAGAGAGAGAGAGAGAGAGAGAATAAAAATTGTAAAAATGAGTGAATGAGTGAAACAGAAAAAAGGGAATCATGGATGAAATTAGAAGAAAGAGTGTAAGAGTCAATGAGAGAAAAGGAACATGGACAGAGAAAGATGGACATAAATAAGGGGAATAAGAGAAGGGGAAGAGAGACACTTGAGAAGGTAAGAATGACAGATTGAGAAAGAGAGAGATAAGAATAAAAAGGGTGAGAATTAAAGAGAGAGAAAGGAAGAAGAAACAGACAGAAAGATGAGTGAAACATGCAGAGAGAGAGAGAATTCCTTCCTATGGTATAATGAGCATTGCACTGATTCAACCTATTCTCACTACCAACCAACTACAGCCTGTGCTGCAGAGAGAGAGAGAGAGGAAAGGGAGAGAGAGAGAATGAGAGAGAGAAACAGAGAGAGAGAGAAAGAGAGAGAGAGAGACAGAGAGAGTAGTTTAGGTTTGACTGGTCTTTTGCATTATGCGATGATCAACGCAAACTCCCCGTGCAGTTGGGCAGACAGCGGGACTGACCTGCATTTCATTAGTTGGCTGCAGCCGTACATAAATGAATAGAAATTGAAATATAAATTAGTCCTAATCATCAGTCTTGGACTAGAGAGAGAGAGTGAGCGTGTGAGAGAAAGAGAGAGATAGAGAGTGAGCGTGCGAGTGAGAAAGAGAGAGAGAGAGAGAGAGAGAGAGAGAGAGAGAGAGGTAAAGAGTAGTATAATGAGAGGAGGTACACAGGGAGAGATGCCCATCTGCATACTGTGTCCTGAACGTCCTCTGAAAACTTAAAGGAAAGGAGCCGCTGAAAATCCATTACAGGAAACATGTCCCTCGTCCCCGCTTCCACTCCGTCTCTGTCCCTGTCTTTAATCTGCTGCTGCTGCTGCTGTTCTCGAGTGGAGAACAGCGCTCCATCTCTCACTCTCTGCTCCTCTGTTTTCCTCACTGTTCATTTTACCACACTCTCATACACCTCACACTACCCAAATATCACTATTGGACACGGCAAGCTACACTATATGAACAAAAGTATTGGGACATCATTGTTTCTTCCATAATCAAAGCGTATCATGCTTCTGTTGGAGTGTCATGGACAGAACTGACTCTACTGTACTGTACTGTACTCTACTGTCCATGGAAGGCTTTCTACTTTTGGCTTATATATATATATATATATGTCACATTAACTCACCTCAACATGCCTTTTGCAGTCATTTAGTCATCCTCCGTGGGCAATACTAAAATCACTATTACAAACTGTACAGCGGGCAAGACATTCATTGTTTTTCTAACTTTTACCAGACATGGATATACTTTAGAGTAGTCAGAGGTGAAATGAGTTTTGAAGGGATCCATGATGCTCCTGAACGCATCCTATCCAGTAGGGAGAAAAAAAAAAAACACTGCCCGCCCACACTACAAACTGATTGGCTGACTCACAGACTGTTTGTAGAGAACATGCCAATCAGAACCCTCTCTGTTTTGCATGTGCTTCATGAATATGCACACAAGGGGAGCTCCTTTCTCTCCCTCTTCCTTTCTTTCACACACACAATTAGGGAAATAAAAGTCTGTGTCGACTTGCAGGCATCAGGGAGCCGTTATTGATATGCGGCAGACTACCGCAGCTCCCGGGAGACTTGGGAAGTCTGCACACCATAGGTGTGGTGCCAATAGGTTAATTCTTCATCTACTCCAGCGTGTCATATTCTATTGGCAAAACAAGCTGTGCAGGTGTCTGTATCAGTCAATAAGTACAACTTTATTAGAAGGCATTTTGCTTCTTGTGTGAGAATATGGATTTAAAAGAAGAGATATATAGTGTGATTTGCTTTTAATGCAGTGTAAGTAAAAGGCAATGTGAATGAAACTCTCCCCACCAGAAGGGGGAGCATTGTAGCACAAAATACCAGTCTTGCATAATGTTGCTTTAAATCAATTCAATGTAAAGCATGATGTTTGCAATATACCAGTTGTTTCATTGTTAAACCAATCAGCCATAACATTAAAACCACTTATTATCTTGTCCTACTGGCATCTATCAAGGAGGTGATCTTCATATTATGCAGCAAGTGAGCAGTCAGCACTTGAACTTGTGGTGGTGTGGTGTGGAGAAGATGTGATGGATGGAAGAGTGGGATTGAGCTGTGTGTATGTGTGCGAGAGAGAGAGAGAGAGAGAGAGAGAGAGAGAAAAAGAGAGAAAGAAATATAAAGAGAGATAAATGGACAGATAGAATACTATATCATTGCCTTCCTGTAGGTCATGGTGTTGTCGTGTTGCTTGCAGCTACAGTGTCTCGGGTAGATTGGGTCATATTTCACTGCTTTATTCATGCCCAAATACAAAGCACTGGGAAGCGCTCCCACTTCTACCTGATACCATTCAGAGTCCTGCCTGCTACCCAGACCACTTCATATATATTGTGAAGTGTATTGTTTCTAGTGTATAGATAAAAGTCAATGCAATAGATGAATCTAGAATCTTGAAAAAAAAAAAGAAAATCATACAGTACATGCCCTATATCCATAATGAAGTATTTCTGCAATATGGAGTATATTTGATTGCTGTGTGACGGGTACAAGATTCTCAGTAAATAGATTAGATAAATCTAGTAAAGACCTACTAAAATTGTGCTAAGTATTATATATACTTCATGTATTTATCCCCATATTTTAAATATGCTTACAGTACAATTATAATATATTTAATGAGTATTACAACTGTATCACTATTGTACATTTTTATTGTACAGGTTTATTAGGAATGTACATAGAAATGATGTTAAATATATGTGATCTATTTACATGAGAGTACAAATATGCTTCTTGTTCATGTCTTTTGTAAGTAGCACACTTCTAGTATACTTCGGTGGGTATGAAATATATTTTAATATACTGTACTACAATTTTTAGTGTGTTACAAATTTACTTACGTTTTTAAATGTAATATTTTAATTAACATGATACATTATACTTTAAGTGAACTACTGTAACAGCTGTTTTTAACACACATTGCTAAAAATGTACAAAAAGTATATTTGGAAATAAGTGTTTTAGAAGTATAATAAATTACATAAAACTAAAAGCGTACTTCATAGTGATATATTTTTTTTAAATGCACTATATTGTACTTAAAAAAGTATGATCAAGGTTTACTTTCAAACATTTGATGAAAGCATAATATTAATGTACTTTTACTATATTTTAAGTAAGTACATAAATCTGTTAGTATATTTACAGGATACTTGTGTTGAAATAATAGTAAATCTGGGTAATAGTGTAAATCAGAGTAAACTGCACCTGAACAGCCATTTAGTTTAGGTATGAGGATTATATTAGATAGATGGGTCGGCTCAAGGTTGGATCATGTTCCCATCAGAAATGAACTGCTTTGGAGTTCACTTGGGACCAGAACAAGACCCCTCTAACTCTAACAAGCTTTTGGTCCACAACTGTTTTTTTTTTTTATTTCACACCTGCTGAAATGAACTGCAAGAGTAAAACTGATCCAGAGTCTGTTTAAACTGAAATAACCAGTGCTGGTGTAAAAACACCTTCAAAATGTAATAGTCTGTTGGTTTTGCCGTGGTCTATGAACCAGGTGTCTTGGTGCATTAGATATGAATTAGGTTTAGGATCAACCAACAGTCTGTATGCAATCTGATGCAAGAGACACTGAGCAAACTATAAAAGTTGCATGCAGTCATTTAAAACTAGGAAATAAAAACAGCATTACATAACCCGTCTGCTGGTTAATTTATCGGGCAGTGTTATTCATAAAATATTAAAGCTAAAGGAGGAAGGAAATTCAGTGAAATATGTTACCAGTGTTTTACACAGTAGTTTCTGACGTTTTAACTGAAGGTCAGTGTACATTTTAATTTAAATTTAATTTCTTATGGTCCATTCATCATGAAACAATGGCAAAATTCACATTGTATGAGAATGTGTAAATCAGGAATGATGACAATATGTATCATAATATAAGATTCCATAAGCTTCAATAGATTAAAGTTCAGATATCTAATTCTCTTAATCATGGG
This sequence comes from Astyanax mexicanus, assembly GCF_023375975.1. NCBI lineage: Eukaryota > Metazoa > Chordata > Actinopteri > Characiformes > Acestrorhamphidae > Astyanax > Astyanax mexicanus. The sequence goes on along the minus strand of NC_064416.1, from coordinate 15,012,888 downwards.
TGTTTTTTTCTATAATTTTGTTTCAATTTTTTTTCCTATTTTGTCCCCAATTCACACGGCCAATTATTACCTAACCCACTCATTAGGACTAACCCTATCACTAGTGATGCCCCAACACACCAGGAGGGTGAAGACTAACACATGCTTCCTCCGATACATGTGAGGTCAGCCACCACTTCTTTTCGAGCTGCTGCTGATGCAGCATTGCCGAGCAGAATCACAGCACGCTTGGAGGAAAGTGCAGCGACTCGGTTCTGATACATCAGCTCACAGACGCCCTGTGCTGCAGGCATCACCCTTTACTGATGTGGGGAGAGAGCGCCATCTACCCACCCGGAGGGAGCAGGGCCAATTTTGCTCCCTCTGAGTGCGAAGCTGCATGAGCTGTGGTTCAAATGGGCAATCTCCCGCTCATAGTGGCAGTGCTTTTGACCGCTGGACCACTCAGCGCCAACTTGTTAAACAGAGTTAAAAAAAACAAATTACAGTTTACATGTAAAATATATGTTAAAACTTTGCCTCCATGGGAAAAACGCCAGTTACATGATTTAAAGCAGTACAGTCAGTGTATATAGTGCATTACTTTATCAGAGAGGAAATGGTCTGGGATGGAATGGTATTGTGTTGGTAATGCAGAGGGTGTTGCGGAGCTGACAGTGAGGGTCTTTTGTCTGAACAGAATAACAATACCAGCTCTCTATTAAATCAGAACCCTGAGAATCTCCTGCTTTATGTTTCAAATCCCTTCAGGACCTTCTGGAACAAGTCCACCGCGAACAAGTGACACACACACACACACACACACACATACACACCCTCTCTCACTCACACTAAACTGATTCTTTTTATCTTAGTCCCACATAACACCGCAAGGTCATCATTGCCTCTTCCCATTGTGATGTTAATGGCTTTTACTCGTGTTTAGTAACCTGAAAGTCACAGTCTTCACACGGGGGCTTTAATCACTCCAGTGGTGCTGCGGTAATTGTTTTAGTGCAGTTGTGTCGTGAGCCTGCTGTGGAGAGGATCAATTGAGCTCAATGAAGCTCAAATTGAGATCACCATCGAGGTCAAACCCATCCTTCTTCCGCTTTGATCTTACAGTAGGTAAAAGAGTGCTTTCGCCAGGAATGCAGTTCACACCGTTACTTTAAAACCACTGACAGCCATGCCATAATATAGAAACCACTGACAGGTGAAGTGAATAACTTAAAAAAATTATGATGAGTTTCTTTCATTTTACCAAATTAAAAACCTCTGCAATATAATCAAGAGGAAGATGGATGATCACAAGCCATCAAATCAAGCTGAACTGTTTGATTTTTTTATCCAAAAGCAGTGTGTAAGACTGGCGGAGGAGAGCATGATGCCAAGACGCATAAAAACTGTGATTAAAAACCAGGGCTATTCCACCAAATATAGGTGTCTGAACTCTCAAAACCTTATGAATATCAACTTGTTTTTTTTTTTTTTTTTTTGCATTATTTGAGATCTGAAAGCTCTGCATCTTTTTTGTTATTTCAGCCATTTCTCATTTTCTGCAAATAAATCCTCTAAATGACAATATTTTTATTTGGAATTTGGGAGAAATGTCTGTCGTTTATAGAATAAAACAACAATGTTCAGTTTACTCAAACATAAACCTCCTTGTTTCTACAGTATATTCATTATCATGGAGATTTTAAACACTGCATCCATTTCTAGCAGCTCCACTATGTAGATAAAGTAAAGTTGGAGACAGAAGATCATCCTCTAGTCCTTGGTCTGTGGTAACAGGGCATTTCCCAACAGAAAGCTCCTACAGGATTCTGTTGGCTGGATATTTCTGGATGTTGGTCTATTCTTATTCTAGCAGTGACACTGTGGTGTTTAAAAACAACAGCAGCACTGCTTGTGTCTGATCCACTCAAATGCCACTGTCTTTACTCTATGTTGTTCTTTTAGAGTCCTGACCATTGAAGAACAGGATGAAAGGAGAATATATACTATATAAAAACAGATGTGACCACTTCAGTTTCTGAATTAATTTTCGGATTTTGCTGTGTCTAGGTATATGTTTAAGGAAAATTAACATTTTTTTTATTCTTTAAACTACAGACAAAATTTCTTCGTAATTCCAAATAAAATATTGTCATTTAGAGCATTTATTTGCAGAAAATGAGAAATGTCTGAAATAACAAAAAAGATGCAGAGCTTTCAGACCTCAAGTAATGCAAAGAAAACAAGTTCATATTCATAAAGTTTAAGAGTTCAGAAATCAATATTTGGTTTTAAATCACAGTTTTCATTCATCTTGGCATGTTCTCCTCCACCAGTCTTACACACTGCTTTTGACCTTTACTCCTGGTGCAAAAAATCAAGCAGTTCAGTCTGGTTTGATGGTTTGTGATCTTCCTCTTGTGATCTTCCTCTTGATTATATTCCAGATGTTTTCAATTTGGTAAAACCAATGAAACTCATAATTTTTAAGTGGTCTCTTATTTTTTTTTTCCAGAGCTGTATATGCTTAGCTTATAAATCTGATTAAATAGACAATACATGTTGAAAAAGGACACATTAGTATTCTGATATCATAGTATTTTATGAACTGGATGAACTGTGCACAGTTGTGGTGATTGGAATGATAGTTGACTGATTGCAATTTTCTCTGTTAATGGAGAACAGAAGGACCTGGACATCAAAAAATTGCATTTCTTTAAGAACACCCCCGCCAAGACCAGATGCTTTGCCAGCCAGTAAAAAATGGGCTAAAATGAGCTAAAGAGTCAAAAGACTCCCTTCTGTTCAGCTTCTTAAATCATTATTACATCTAAATCAGTATTTTCCTCCCAACAAATAAATCACTGATTGTTCTATTAACTTGTCATGAAGGAGATATGAACTCTGTGCTGAGGAACTGTGATATATAATTCTGGCAGGCGTCTGAAATACTGAAGCTATAAAGGTAAAAAAGAGAGAGAGAAAGAGCAGAGTTGAGCTTTATTCCACATCACTGTGCAGGTTATGGTTTCAGACTCATCTGAAATGGGAAAATCTGTGTGAAATGCATTTGTCCATGCTGATAAGCCTGCGTTGCTCATCATCTCCTGAGGGCAAGGCTGCTCTGCCTCCTCCAGGCAACGGTTTATGAGTTACTATTGCAAACACAGCTCTAAGCACTGTGCACTGTGCTCTTTCGTGTTTACAGACTGGTAGCACTTTTTGGTGGTTTGAATCGGAAGTGCCATTTCCAAAAGAAGGCTAAAGTGGGATGCATCTTTAGAGGGACAAGTTTATGTAAAAAAAAAAAACTCTTCTGGATTGTTACTGGTCAAAACTCTACAGTAGCTCTGAGGGAAAGAGCTTGAATGATGCCACTGATGAGCAGTAGTTCTGTTTTGAAATGATGGCTTCACCAGTGGAGACCCTAATCCACCCTCCACCCCAACACAGGCAGGGTGAATAACTCCCTACCATTGGAACCACCACAACAACTACAACTAAGGATGAATCTACAGGGGTTGGAAAATGAAACTAAAACACCTGATTTTAGACCACAATAATTTATTGTTTCTTGCACAGTTCTGGTGGAAACAGGAGAGTTGAGGTGCACATTGAATTCTGCTGTGATTTGTTCAGCCGTGGTTTTATGTTTTTTTTGGATACAATCCGGGTTAGCACCCGAACATCCCTTTCAGACAGCTTCCTCTTGCATCCACAGTTAATCCTGTTGGATGTGGTTCTTTCTTCTTGGTGGTATGCTGGCATTACCCTGGATACCGTGGCTCTTGATATATCACAAAGACTTTTGAACTCTGATATGTCACCCATAATGTTGTGTGCATTGCAATATTTTGATCAGAACTGTGCTCTTACCCTGCTAATTGAACCTTCACACGTGAAACATGCAATTAATGACAGGTGTTTCAACCCTTGTAGAACAATCATTGGTGTACAAAAAGTTACATAGTATAGGAGAGGAGTGTTTAACATATTGCCTAAAGGCCACAACCAGAAGGATAAAGGTTTTCCTTATTAATGTTTTAACAATAACAACTATTTATTTGATCCAGATGCTTAATAATAGAAATTGACTCTGACAGGCACAGACCGGGAAACAATCAGGTGCAAACTCAAGTACAATCTATTGTAACCAATCTATTTCAGCTGGAGGTGGAACAGCATAGAGTCTCTCTTGAGTTTTTCTCTGGTCAAGAACTCAGAACTAATTAGATGCAGAACTAATCAGAATCTTCATTTTGGAAAAAGGCAGAACTTCCAAACAGTAAACATGGCATGAGTCCATTAAGGAAACTGCTACAGTTTAAATAATGTTAATGCTCGCATTCAGACAGCGTTTTTTTACTGCTACTTCATGAACGTAGAACCTAATGTTCTCTAGAAATGTTAGCTAGCACCATAAGAGCACTGTGCTAACCCCTTAACAGGCCAGGATTTTTGTCAGTTTTCTGCCTGACATTATACCACTAAATCCTGAGGATTTCTGTTCAAGCATTACATAAAAAGCTTTCATGATTGATTGAAGGAACATTACTAAAAAGCATAATTGTTCTTGTAATAGAAAATCTAAAAAATATTTAAGTAAATCTGCTAATGTCAAAATATAATGATTAAAATCATAAAACTGGCTCTTTCCTGAACTACATTTTAAAATCAATATTTTCCTGAATAAAAATTAGTTCATGTCCTAAAAACCTTTAGTTTCATTATGTTTGTCTAGTTTTTATGTCTGTTTTCAAACATGCAGAATTTGGGTTGATTTTTATAACTGATCTGGAATTATTAAGTGGATCAGAGAGTGATCAAGCAGCTCCTCCAAATGTCCTGTAGGAGATTTCAAAGCCCTCATTTTCTGAATATAAATAAGTTATTTTGCTGCAAACTATCACCTACACCTGTAGCCTGTATACAGGACAAGGCATTTTAAGGGGTTAATAATTACAGGGTTAAAACAAACATTGCTTTGTTTTTCAGTCTGGTTCTATATTGAACCATAGTAATTACAGTAAAATTATTATTTAGATGACGCCACTGACTGATCATGTGCATAAACAGCAGTTCAAAAAGAGGTGTTCACATGACTTCACATGTTTTGGAGGAGGCAGGTGGCTGCTCTTACCCATCTAGTTTTGGGATCACTCCAAGTGATAGCAGAAGTTCTAGTGAGTGGGTGGATTAATTGGTTCAGCAAAACTAAGGGAGAAATTTTGATAAAAAAAAAATATATATATATTTTATCATATTGACTTTTGAAACTGTGGAAATGTTCACTTTGAGCCCCTTAACCATGGAAAAAGCACTGAAATGCATTGCCACTCATGTCTTATTGCAGTGTTTTTTTCCTTTTGTTTCCCCATTTGTAGATGTAGGTCAGGGAAAAGTGCAGTAAGTACCACACATCTTTTATTCACATGTTGTCTGAAGCGGGGCTGTATAGGACTTTCTTCTGTTGCTTTTTTAATAGTATTAAGTATTAAGGGTGTGACGAGACACTAATCTCACAAGACAAGACGAGACACGATACTGGGTTCATGAGAACGAGAGGAGACGAGATTTAAAAAAAAATTAAAGAAAACTTAAAATAAAAAAAAAAATAGAAAAATAAAGTTTTATTTGACAAAATCACATAAACAGACTGCTTTCTCTCACAAATTGAAAATGAATAAAAAATAATTAAAAATTAAAATTAAAACTTTTCTTGGTCCTATATAGTGCAAACAATATGTGCAATTCACACTCAGTCATATTAAGACTATGGTGTCTGTTTTTCTCCTGAGTGTCTTGTAATTTTACTATGTATAACCCTAACCAGTCATATTAAGACTATAGTTACTTTATTACCATGTATTGTTTCCACTGGGAAGCCAAAATGCAGCCAGATATACGATTTAAAAGTAGCGGGAGCATCTTCTATGTGAATATGCAAATTTTCCTCTTTTGCTGAGAGATGCTCTAACTGCTCCGCCGCCACACTTGCCGACATTGCTACTGTGTTGCCAGATCCCTCTGAAAAAGTCCTTACTAAACTATCATCACATTTAAATCTTGCGAGATCTCGTGTTACAAGATCTCGTCACGCTCCTAGTATTAAGCGTGTTGCATGAATAAGATATTGATTAATAATCCTATTTGTTTAAAACTGGAGGGTAAATATAGTTTTATAAAAACACACATGATATAAAATGGATTTAATTTGAAGTATATCACTTATTCTTATTAAAGATCTAACATCAGTGCAGAATGTGATTACTGCAGCGGTTTGCTGTTGGGAAGTGAAGGTTTAAATGGAGCTGTGGGATCGGGGGGTTATGCTGTGTTAGTTTTTTTGCTGAGTGTGAACGCAGCTGAATTAGTTCCAGCTCATCTGTTAGTATGAGACTGAATACGCAGAGAAATGCTTCATCATATACAAAACTGAATCTCTGAATGCTTTAGTTCCTCCCTGTGCTAGGGGTGTGACCATATGCAAATGTGTATCACAATGTGTATAATATGCATTAGGGGTGCAGCAAAACACATATTATTAGTTTTGATATGATTTTTAAATCAGAGAGAAAGATTTATTTAAAATTTTCAAGATTTTATGCTAATATGGTAATGTGATACATGCTGCTGAGGGGTATGTACACTCAAATTAATTATTATTTGTTCTACAAAAGATAAATTCTATGTATTTGAATTAAATGTAAAATGTTAATGCAACTGTAATGTATAATTTCAAATATTGTTTGTCTCCATTACATTCATTTAACATGAGTGATTCCAGTAATTAATTTAATGAAGGAATAATGGGGTGCAATATTTTAAATATAGTTTAACACCAATTATTCAATTTACTTCATGTTAAATCAACATGTATTACAATTTTATCTAGTTTTGTAGCAATGAGCAAGAGCATTAAATTAACCACAGAATATAAAATTGAATTTATAAACGAATACAGTTTACTCTTCATCACTCAATCTAAACTTAGAACAAAAAGTACATGTGCTCCAAAAACTGCAGTGGCACGTAGCAAACACCCCAGCGTTCCACTGTGTTTTTATGGGTGACTTAAAAAACTGTTTTGCATTGAAGCGCTCAACTTAGTGGACAAGACTTAATATAAATTTAATTTACTTTAATTTAAATTTAATTTGTACACTGTTGGTACAGTGCTGATGAGTCAGCTGAATTTCTGCGATTACTTCAAAACTAGCGCAAACCCGGGTTTGTGTTACCTCTAAAATAGTCATAGAAATTCAGCTGATTTGAGAGAGACACCGTAGTTAAATGTTGGGCGTGCGTTTCCACAGAGATCCATGTAAACAAAACAGTGAGTGGAAATGGAGGAGCTACTGAACGTGATGTCACGTGACCAAAAAAGCCTAAAAACTCACTGGTCCTCCTGTTTTTTAAATTGCAGTCTGAATCCAAGAGTTTTATCACTAAGTAGAGGTGTAAAATATTTTCACTGACATCCTCGCAAGAACCCCGTCTGGATAGGGCTTTAGTAGTATCATTTTTTTTCAGTTTACTACCTAGAAATTAGCTGTACAGAACTTTAAAAATCCATGATCTGACTTAGCATTTGCATTTGTTTAACAAAAGCGTGGCTTCTTGTATTTGTGTACATCTCACATCCCATTCGATCAACTGTGGTTTTCTCTGTACTTGATATGGATTTAATATAATGTCATGCTGTCAAAATGTTTTGTTGAATGTTCAACTGTGAAGCTGTGAAACAAACCATAATTAAACATTACAGCCAAGTGCCAATTCTGAGCCATCTAAGGGTTAAAGCAGTGGCCCTCTTCTCCACCTGGATGGTAGAGTGAGTATAGATTAGATAAAGCTGACTGTAGGATAAAAAGATGAAATAAAGTGACTAAACACACACTCACACTCAGTTTCTCTCTGCTCTAACACACTCAATTACGCTCATCAGATAATTACTGAGGCTCCTCTCAGCTTAATCAGGTATGTCGTTGGGTGTGGGGGGATGGGGGGTGAGGGGGGGGGGGGGTTCAGACAGCAGGGTGTGCCGGCTGTATTGATTAGTTATATTATAGCTGGAGGACGCTGGCTTCTGTTATCCAACATCTCTAATAAGAGATGCTGCACTGTCTGCGAGGATGCTGCTTTCTCTTTACTGCTTCTCTTTTGTCTTGTCTGTGTGTATGAGTCTGTGTGTGTGAGAGAGAGAAAGAGAGATTCCCTGATGCTCACTCTATTCCTCATCTTTGTCTTGTTAATGTCGGGGTCTCTGATAAAGTAAAAGCTACACGCACAAGTTCAAAGCTCTATTTGATGTATTTTCTTTATGAAGCAGCAGAACATATTTCTCTCTTGTTTATCTCTCTCTCTCTCTCTCTCTTTCTCTCTCTCTATCACTCACACACACACACACACACACACTGTATTTTTTGTATCTGTGCCGCTCTACTCTCTATTTCTACATCTTTTCTCTCTCTCTCTGTCTCTCTCTCTTTGACTCATTCTTCCTCTATCTCTGTCTTTCTTTCAAATTATTATATTATTACTCTTTTCCTAATTCTTCCTGTATTTCCTCTCTTCTTTCTTAATTTTCTCTTTTTCTGCCTCTTTCTCTCTATCCCACACACCTGTGGTGCGCAGTTAATATAGTGGGCTCTCCTTCTGCAGCACCCCACCCCCTCGACCAACACATACATTAATATTACAATAACTACATATTCTCTCTTGACTTAGTTATATGAACTTAATACACCTTTACAGCCCACAAATACATGTTGCTACAAGTACAGCTGTTTAACAAAGATCACTATATGCCTACAGCAGCCAAAACATTAAGTACACACAACAACTCACCAGTCAGGTGGCCTATTATTGTGAATTAGTTTTACATTGAAGGGCAGCCTTGAAAAAGGCTTTTTTTTAGTTAGATATGACACAATATCTGTCTGATTTGAAGTTGCAAATCCATGATAGTTTGCTAGCTATTGAACTAATCCATCATGTGCTCTGTTTTACCACTAACCAACGCATAGCCCCTTCATCAGAGCGCTGAAAAGGGGTTAGACAGCCATGGCCCTGCCCCTGGAGTGAAAATGATGAATCTGATTGGTTAGATTGTCCTACAACTTTGCTAATAGCCTCAATACTACACCCTTTAAGAATCAGTAGAAGGGGCATGCAGACACAGGGGCAGAAGCCATTTTAAAAAGCAGTTCTGATTGGTCAGTATCGAAAAACACAGAAAAACACAGACTAATGCTTTAAATTAATTGCTGTTTTTTTAGTTAATTTATGAAATACATTCTTATACTTGCAATAACTAATATATATATATATTTTTTTTTTCTAATTAAATATTGTGTATTGATTTACTTGCACCTATCATCACCCCTTCTCTGAAGGGTTAAAAGAGCCTCACTGCACACCACTACCACATATTATCACTCAATACCATGTTTTACTTTCTCACTGTGGTTTCTATTTTCTCTCCCTCTTTCCTCATTTGTTTCTCTTTCTGTCTCATTTTGTCTGTTTCTCTTTATTTTTTACTTACTTTCTTTTTCTTTATTTCTCCTGTATTGTCTTCAGTCTTTCTTCCTGTATTTCCCTTCACTGTCCTTCTTGTTCTCCAGTTTCTCCGAATTCTGGATTAATTTCTCTTTTTTGTCATTCTGTCTGTCCTATCCCTTTCTTCCCTCTTTTCTCTAGCTATGTCAAAAAGTTGCACAGTTTTGCACAAAGGGAGAGAGAAAGAGAGAGAGAGAGAGAGAGAGAGAGAGAGAGTTCATTATTAATGCAGAGGGAAAGGTAAGGGGTTGATGGGTCACAGTGCTTTGAGTATTGATACAGAAATGGTCCAGGGAGCAGCTTTGTTTGAACGCTGAAGCCGGTTTGTTCTTACTGTGCAGCTGAAGACCCAGCGTGTGATTGAGGAGTGTGAGAGTGCTGTAAGGAGGAGTGTAAAGAGCGAGGCAGAGGAGTGTTAGTGCTGTAAGGAGGAGAAAGTGCTGTAAGGAGCAGTGCGAGAGTGCTATGAGAAGGACTGAGAGTGCTATGAGGAGTGTAAATAGTGAGGTGGAGGAGTGTGAGAGTGCTATAAGCAGAAGTGTGAGTGTTGTAAGGAGAAGTGTAAAGAGTGAGGTGGAGGAGTGAGAGAGAGTGCTGTAAGGAGGAGTGAGAGAGAGTGCTGTAAGGAGGAGTGTAAAGAGTGAGGTGGAGTGAGAGAGAGTGCTGTAAGGAGGAGTGAGAGAGAGTGCTGTAAGGAGGAGTGTAAAGAGTGAGGTGGAGGAGTGAGAGAGAGTGCTGTAAGGGGGAGTGTCAGATAGTGCTGTAAGGAGGAGTGAGAGAGAGAGAGTTATGTGAGGAGGAGTGAAAGAGAGTGAGGTGGAGGAGTGAGAGAGAGAGAGAGTGCTGTAAGGAGGAGTGAGAGAGAGTGAGGTGGAGGAGTGAGAGAGTGAGGTGGAGGAGTGAGAGAGAGTGCTGTAAGGAGGAGTGAGAGAGAGTGAGGTAGAGGAGAGAGAGAGAGTGCTGTAAGGATGAGTGTAAAGAGTGAGGTGGAGGAGTGAGAGAGACAGTGCTGTAAGGAGGAGTGAGAGAGAGAGTGCTGTAAAGAGGAGTGAGAGAGTGAGATAGAGGAGAGAGAGAGTGCTGTAAGGAGGAGTGAGAGAGACAGTGCTGTAAGGAGGAGTGAGAGAGAGTGAGGTAGAGGAGAGAGAGAGTGCTGTAAGGAGGAGTGAGAGAGTGAGGTGGAGGAGTGTGAGAGAGAGTGAGGTAGAGGAGAGAGAGAGAGAGTGCTGTAAGGAGGAGTGAGTGAGAGTGCTGGAAGGAGTAGTGAGAGAGAGTGCTGTAAGGAGGAGTGAGTGAGAGTGCTGGAAGGAGTAGTGTAAAGAGTGAGACAGAGGAGTGAGAGAGAGAGTGCTGTAAGGAGGAGTGAGAGAGTGCTGTAAGGAGGAGTATAAAGAGTGAGGTGGAGGAGTGAGAGAGGGCTGTAAGGAGGAGTGTGAGAGGGCTGTAAGGAGCAGTGTAAAGAGTGAGACAGAGGACTGAGAGAGAGTGCTGTAAGGAGGAGTGTAAAGAGTGAGGTGGAGGAGTGAGAGAGGGCTGTAAGGAGGAGTGTGAGAGGGCTGTAAGGAGCAGTGTAAAGAGTGAGACAGAGGACTGAGAGAGAGTGCTGTAAGGAGGAGTGTAAAGAGTGAGGTGGAGGAGTGTGAGAGGGCTGTAAGGAGCAGTGTAAAGAGTGAGACAGAGGAGTGAGAGAGAGAGTGCTGTAAGGAGGAGTGAGAGAGAGAGTGCTGTAAGGAGGAGTGAGAGAGTGCTGTAAGGAGGAGTGTAAAGAGTGAGGTGGAGGAGTGAGAGAGGGCTGTAAGGAGGAGTGTGAGAGGGCTGTAAGGAGCAGCGTAAAGAGTGAGACAGAGGACTGAGAGAGACTGCTGTAAGGAGGAGTGTAAAGAGTGAGACAGAGGAGTGAGAGAGAGAGTGCTGTGGAGAAAGGACGCGACAGGCTGAAGAGGAGAGATAGCAGCGCGAGAGATTGATGTTAGCAGTCACACACCTGTGATTGAAGTGACTCTGCTTTCCTCTCTGATAAAGGAGCTGTGAAATCGCTTTCGCAATCTGAATGAAGCAGATTTTATAAGGCTGCTTTTAGCCTTTATGAATCATGCTCTGAATTCAGTTTGAGGAAATTAATTATGTTCACATTATTAGGTGGGTGTATTATTATGTAGTGTAGTGATTAAATCACAATATTCCATTCTTATTTTACTAATAGTGCTTTTATGTTAATATAAAAACTATACGTACACTAATAAATGCATTCAGCTACTTTAACTTGCCCCCCGTTGCTGACACAGATGTGCAAATTCACACACAATTCGCATAGCTTGTTTAGTTAAGTTAGTAAAAAAATACTGTCAATTAACCAGGAATTTGTGCAGAAGATAAACTAAACATGAATCTGTTGGCACCATGACTATTGCCTGACGTAGGGAAGATGGATATAAAGCATCTCAAGCACTGAGCTGTGGAACAGTGTAAGTTGAAGTATAAAGAGATAAAGAGTGCACTAAATATTCCTTAGCCAAAATTATTAGGCTAAATTATTTAGCCAAATTCGAGAAAACAACCCAATAATTTATAAAGAATAATGAAACAATCAAGAGGAAGGGTGCTCTTTGTATATTAATTGTTTTTTTTTTTTTGTTGTTTGTTTTAAATAAAATTCAGCCAATCAAAATACGTTTTATAAAGATGTGCACTTACTGCTGAGCCAAAATATCTCCACAACTTGATGCTCCCTCCCCCATGCTTCACAGCTGGGATAGTGTTTTTTCGAACATTTTTTTCTGGTTTACATTGATGATCCCTAATAAATAAAATAATAGCTGTTACCCTTTGCTTTAACTGATTTAAAGTAAACTTGCACATTGTGGTCATTTCATTCTTGTCAACAGGAAATGAGGTGATTGGTAAATGTGGAATCCCTATTGAATCCCCTTCTAGTAGAAACTTTTATTTTATTTATTTATTTATTTATTTATTTATTTTTCATAACACTAAGTACTTTTACTTATGCCTACTGCATGTTTTTTTGCACAGCATTTTCTTATATGGCTGTATTTTAAATATAAAATTATTCAATGTTTTTCACAATTGGTTTTTTTAGCTGTTTTTGTATGTTTGTCACATCGGCACACACATGCATGTCTGTAGTTACTGCTAAGCATTGTGAAAACGTGTCCTCTCACTCTGAGTGTATATTGATTATTCTGATCGAATTCATTATTGATTTATGTATTACTCATTAATTATTTAGGGAATTCCAGCAGTGAGCGGAGTCTTAGAGAAGAACGATGCTGACGTTTTATGCTTTTCCCATTTGTTTGGTGTGAGAGAGGTAATTAAAGCCCACAGTCAGCAGGTGTAATTGTCTTCTCCTCGGTGAGCTCCACGGAATTATAAAGATCAGCTGTTATGTTTCGCTTAAATTGATTCAAACCAACCTTGCCCAATGGACTCATTTAATCCCTGTAAACAAAAGATGTAATTGGTTAATGCGGAATCCCCATTGACTTCCACTGAAAAACACATGCTCCCAAAACTACTTGTTTCCAGTCAAAATGAACTTGGTAAAATAAACACTGTGTTTTATCTCCAGAGTTTACATTCTTCAGAATATGCTGAGAATATTCCATATATAGTGCCATATAATGTGTATTTAATGTTTCGAATCAGTTGAATCTGTTCATTCTTTCTGCATATTCTAGTGCTAAAGTTGCTTCATGCTGTGAAATGAACTATTTACATTAAACAGAAGAAATATGAGAGGAAAAATGATCGACTGGAAAAATTGGTACTGGCTGATTTTCAGCCAAATATGCATAAAGCTGATGTTTCTCTAATTAGCCAGTTCTCGTATTTGCAACTTTGATTACAGCAGCTCTGCTTGAGGTTATTTAGTTAAAAGACTGGCTGCAGAATCTCATTAAAGCTAACATTATACCCTGTTGCTAACGCCGTTACTTTTTTTCAGTAACGAGTAATCTAACTAATTACTCTGACTGTAACTATAACGCCGTTACCATTTCCGACACCCCGTTACTGCACGTTACTTTAGCCGCTCTATGAACTTTTTTTTTTTATTTCGCTTTGCCCTGGTTAACCCCTCCTCTGTCCGGTGAACTTGAGCTTCTGGCCGCTGTGCCTGTGGTTTGGCGTGGTGAAGTGAGGCACAATTGTGACGATTTACGTGCTCTAATTAATTCAGTGATTGCCGTGGACAGCCCAAGTTCCGAATTAAGGACGTTAAACTCTTTTTAGCTGCTCCGGTTTTTGTGGTGCTGCTGCTTTCTCTTTTAGAGAAAGCTCCTATTAGCTCCTATTTTTTATTTTATATAAAGCTCTGATGTGATAATCACAATGCTGCTAAGTAACCAATTATTATTGTTCACTAAAGCGAACAAAATAGCGAAAACTGAAAGTGAAAAAAACATTTGTGTTAACTGAATCTAATAAAAAAGGTAATTAAAAGGAAAAAACATAACTATCTCGAACTGTATTTTGTGTTTATAAAACTAACTAAAACGACCTGAAATTACAGATAGAATACCCTCATTTTCGTGTTTAATTTATTTATAAGCGCTGTTGTACAGCGGAGTTGTACAGCGGGCGGTGTTGTACCGAGCGCGCGGCACCTCGTGGTCCTTTAGTTCTTGTGTAAAGCGCTCGCGCTAGCAAGCCCACCCTAAAAACTTACTGAACAGAAAAAATAAAAACAAAATAAAATTAAACTATAATAAAAATGAAAACTGTAATCACGTAGCTCTGGGCGCACGTGAACGCCTCCGCGTTTGACTTGCAGCATTGTGTGTAGCTGTTCTTAAAATCATTTAAATTAAATAATAGTTCTATGCTTTTATGTTACAGTGTTAATTAACATAATTCTGATTATATTTCGCTCATTCAGTCAGCCCAAAAACAGACAGTTTATGGGGCGGATCGGGTCAGGCTCATAATGACAGTTTATGGTTCGGGCTTGGGCAGAACGTGCACGGGCTCGGCTGGGTCGGGTCGGATTTTTTGGGCACGATCTAAGCTCTATTCTCTTTTGGTGAAGCTGTTATATTAATACCATTTTAACGGGCATTAAATTGTTGTTTTTGTCCATTATTTTGTTTTGTTTATATATACATATTTCCTTTGAGTGTGGCTTGGTTTGTTTAATTTCATCCCCAGACGCGTTTTTCATTTTTTTCCGTTTTTTTCAGTATTACAAGTTTTAGTAATTTTCTTTGGTTCTGTGGAGAATTTCGTTTTGTTATTTTGAAATTCGTTAGATTATATTTTTGTCAACATTTTGGGTTTATTTTCGTTTGTTATTTTTCTAATAATAATAGTAAATGCATAATTGATTTCCTTTTTTTTTTGACGGGCGAGTAATAAAAAGTAACGCATAGTTACTTTTACTGGTAACTAATTACTTTTATAGTGGAGTAACTCCGTTAGTAACTCAGTTACTTTTTTGGAGAAGTAAGGAGTAACTATAACTAATTACTTTTTCAAAGTAACGTGCCCAACACTGTATTTGAGTAAAATAAACCTTGTTGTTTTATTCTATAAACTACGAACAACATTTCTCCCATATTACAAATAAAAATATTGTCATTTAGAGCATTTATTTGCAGAAAATGAGAAATGGCTGAAAAAAAATGCAGAGCTTTCAGACCTCAAATAATGCAAAGAAAACACTATATATTTAATTTATGTAAAGTTTTAAGAGTTTAGAAATCAATATTTGGTGGAATAACCTTGGTTTTTATTCACAGTTTTCATGCATCTTGGGATGTTCTCCTCCACCAGTCTTACACACTGCTTTCGGATAACTTTATGCCTTTACTCCTGGTGCAAAAATTCAAGCAGTTCAGCTTGGTTTGATGGCTTGTGACATAGACTTTTTATAGCTGGACAGAGCATCGTCTCTCAAAAGTGAAGCCACTACAGGTCGGGCGCCCCCTGTTGTTCGGTTGCAGAAAGCTGTGTACTCCCCCCCCCCCCCCCATCCCCATAGTTTTCAATGGCAAAACAGACAAATTTCAATCACGTTTTTTTTTTTTCTATTATACTGTAATTATACCTCCTTTATTTAAATGCAACAGCTAGTGTAACCTCTGCTTATATTGTCAAAGTTTTATATCCCCACAGAATTTGTTATTCAGCTCTATTCAAAAAGGTGTGGTTATTGCAAAAGGGCTGGGTTACACCTAGCCGGGGTGGGACCAATAACTGTATGGGTGGGACTATAGACTGTGTATAGCTCTGTGGAGGCAGCCCTCAGGGGCGGGGTTATTTAAATGAGTAGGCGGTCTTTCCACAGTCTTTCAAAAATCATCATTTTAATAAGAGACTATAAGTGGTCTCTTATATTTTTTTTTTTCCTGTGCTGTAGATACCCCTCTTAAGAGTGCACCATTCAGCCCATACATACTCAACAAGTACTTTATTAGGAAAACTGCTGTTACACCCCACCAGGGTCAAGGTTATACATAATGTTCATTCAGAGATGCTTTTCTCTGCACCAAAGTTGTATTATCTGAGCTATTAAAAGCGTTTTAAGCTTCAACCTGTCTGGCTATTCTCTGTTGCCCACTCTCAACTCTTCAACTAGGCATTTCATTTTGTAGAACTGGATGAGGTTTCTTTATTACACCCATCTGAGTAACTTCAGAGAATGCTGTTTTGAAAATCCCTGGAGATCAGCCATTCTAGGAAATACCAACAAAAATACCACACTCAAAATGACAATTTACTTTTTTTTTACACATTCTGGCATGATGGTGATCAAGTTAAGTTAAAAGTTAAACATTTGCATCAAATTCTTGCAGGCATTAAATTTAAACAGGGGGAACAGGTTGTATGATCTTTAGTTAACTAGACAGTGACTTTTCTGTGGTCTGACTTCAGCTACTTTCTTTTTAAATGAAACATTGACTGATCTAATGATGTATATGTTTTGTGTGTTTCTGTTGTAGAAATGTATGAAGTTTAACGTGGAGTCACCGATCTGGCTGTCCAAGCAGCGTATACTTTGCACACTGAACCAGAGCCTGAAAGATGTGCTGAACTATGGTCTGTTCCTGCCTGCGTACAACGGCAAGGCTGGAAAATTTCTGGATGAGCAGCGCACACTGAAGGAGTATCCTCTACCCGCCATCACTCCTATACCATACCTGGAGGTAAGAGTACTGATTTATTACCTTATATCACCACTGATTGAAAACAC
The DNA here is from genome assembly GCF_023375975.1 of Astyanax mexicanus. Classification (NCBI taxonomy): domain Eukaryota; kingdom Metazoa; phylum Chordata; class Actinopteri; order Characiformes; family Acestrorhamphidae; genus Astyanax; species Astyanax mexicanus. The sequence continues at coordinate 14,996,135 of NC_064416.1, read as the reverse complement.
ACTCACTGACTAACCTCACTAAGACAAACCTTTGCTCATTGGAGCCATAAAGTTAATATGTTTTATAGATGTTGCATTAAAAATGATGCTGAATTTCATGCTAAAGCTGAAAAGGTTTCCTTCTGATAACTTCTTTCCACATAGGCCTTTATACTGCACAGTAGAATTGTGTACCACCACTCCAGAGTCTATTAAACCTCTTTAAGAAGATTCTGATTTGCCTCTCAAAGTAGGGATGCAGTGATAATTCATTTTTGCCTTTGGGCCTATTCAAGCACCTTAATTCTGACTATATTATTACCAATCTACTAATAAACACTAACAAAAAACTTTATTTTTATTAAATGGTTCATATGAGACATCATAAAATGATTTTTGTTCAGTAGCATTCTTTAAACTATTTTTAAACTTTGCTAACTGAAATAATGTCATATGTATTTTCTTGTCTGGACAGTCTATTTTTTTTTCATAATTGAAGCTCTTTGTCTCACACCTTCCTTACCGAGAAAATGTGTGTCTGTCATAATTTTAACGCTGTTAAAGAAACAAACATACCAACTGCAAATTCTAGAAACATAGCTAGTTAGCCAGTTGCTGTTTCTCCGCTCAAGCTGGCTGGCATCAAGTGATGAGTGTTGTCATTGTCATGGTCACATGTACACTAAGCGATACTACACATCATGTTTATATATATATATATATATATATATTTTTTTTTTAGTCCCAATCCCTTGAGTTCCTTTTGCATTGTTGTGCATGTGGAAATGCTCTTACTTTCACTACTAAACATATCCCTAGATTCTAGTTGGTCTGGCACAAGTCTGGCACTTTACTTAGAGCGCACAAAGACCTGTTATAATACATTATAATGACAATAACTAATATTATATTTTAGACAATAATACTTCATGAGTGGTTAAAATATATTTATAGGATTATTTAGGGTGTGTTTATAAGTTAGAAGCTTTTTTTATCATAAAAACAGTCTGTAAGATGGGACTGAGTTTCTTGGTATTGACGTATAACATGTTATAAACACAGCTATTAATGATTCATAATTACAGATCATGATGCATAATAAACATGGCTATGATGAATTATACATTTTATAAATATGTATAGCCATGTTTACAATGTCTTATGAATGCATTATAATGTGTTATGAGTATGTTTATAGTAATATAATACAGGAAATTGACAAATCCTGCACCTAACAGCTGGGGTTATGCATAGGGCTCAGCCAGGATCTACTACTCACTCAACTAACAACAATAGCAAAACCACCACAATCTGATACTGGCTCGACAAGAATCCAGAAGCACAGCCTAACACTATGTTCATGGTCCATTGCCTCAACTGCCAAGTAACAGACCTACCAAAAAATAACCTATGAACACATAGAATCCCTCCTTAATCTAAGCTCACTTCCTTTAACTATGGCAACAACACACTTACCTAAGCACAATCACACACAATAAATCACATTATAAGTTGCGTGAGCAGAACACAGCAACCACTACCATCTGATACTGGCTCGACAAGAATCCAGAAGCATAGCGAACTATGTTCATGGTCCGTGCCTCAACTGCCAAGTACTCAGACGTCTACAAAAACTCATGAGACAAATTATTACAAGAGCAGGACCACACCAATCCCCTTCATCCAAACTCTAACACAAACTTCAGTGCAATAGAGTCTTATAGAGATGACATTCATAGAAAGTGCTACCGATACATTTTCTTTCTACATCGTTGTTTAACAAGCTACTCACTGCATCAGTTAGAGTTAAATAACTTGTGGCCAGTTGAAACATAATCACCCGTGCATTTACAGTAGTATCCAATGGAAGGCTCTTACCTATTTGCTTAGTTAAATCCAGGTGTTGACCTTTTCTTGGCCAGGCTGTGTATGTAATACATATGAGACAAATGCTCTCTGAGAAAGGAGATGAATCAGGTCAGGCAGTTCGACTACAGAAACACAGTCTGCAGCTGACATATCCTCATCCACAGTCGTCTACAGTACAAACACAAACTCACACAGCCTGTATTGATTGTGATTTTTCCTTTGAGGTTGTGTGTGTGACAGTTGGACAGCTAAAGATAACAGATCACACCGAACATCAAAGCCATTGACAACAAAGTGGGTGCTCCTGGATTTGTATGTGTCTATGAGTGCCTGTGTGTGAATTACCAGAAGCTGGAGCTACACTTGGACAAAAGTATTGGGACACCTGCTCGTGTATTGTTTCTAATAAAACCAAAAAAAGAGAATTTACCCTGCTTTTGTTGGACTACCTGTCTCTACTGTCTATGGAAGGCTTCCTACTTGATTTTGGAACATTGCTGTGTGGATTTTATTGTATTTAGTAAGCAGCAAGGTCAGGATGTTGCATGATCAACAGCCCCAACCCTTTCCAACTCATCTAAGTGTTGCACTTTTGAACAAAGTTGACTCCAAAGTCCTTTTCTTTGTTTTTTCTTGCAACTTTGTTTTCCTTTGTTCGGTTTTAGAGCTGTTTTTACACAAAACCATTAGCACCACTCCTTCTAGCTCATTCTACTGAAGCTCTCCCTCTCTCTCTTTCTTCCAGAAGCTTCTTAACTCTCCTACATAGAGCCCCTCCTCTCATAAGCACCTCCTTAGTAACCTGTAACCCCACCCACAGCAATATTAACAATAATACACTCTCAGAAAAAAGGGTACCTTATAGTACCTATTAGGGTACAATCGCTTGTCACTGTGGCAGTACCATCTTAGGGTACAGATATGTACTTCTAGGGAACAAATGTGTACCCTTGTATTTTGTACCTGAGGGGGACGAGTTTGTACCCTAGGACCCAAAGTTGTACCTTATCCACAACATGGTCACAGGTACAAATACAGTACCTTTTTGAATGGTACATATTTGTACCCACAGGGTACTGCCACAGTGACAAGACCAACTGTACCTTAAAAATGACAATGCTGTACCTTTCAAAAGACAATTTTGTACCTTTAAAAAGACAATTTTGTACCATTAAAAAATTAAACATAGAAAGTTTTATTCCAGTTTATTAAAGGTTAAAGCCACTGACTTAATAAAAATGTTGCATGTAAGCAGTTCATTATACAGTAAAACAACCAACATATCAGCATACAACATACACAGCCATCAGTGAAATTAAAATGAAAATGTAATGGCATACATGTATAAGAGTGAAAATGCTAGTTATAAAATATCAACAATAAAAAAATATTTAAACTTTGGAAACAACATTAAAAACAAAAACCTTCAACTCTGCCTGGAGGACTTGACAATTGGTTATATTAGGCTTACATTCATTGTAATTAAACAGTACAAAGTAAAAACATTTACCTAGCCCATAAAAAACAGTGTAGATAACTCACAATGAATAAGAACATAACTCATATCAACATTTAACTAAATAACATCCATCTAATATCAGAATCACTGCTCAGGTCAATGCTGATTTTCATATTCAAGCTTTAAAAGGTGAACACTGGTGTGAAATGGACTTGGGGTATAGTAAAATATGATTACGAGTACTAACTTTTGAAGAATTAGCACTATAGGTATAGGGCATAGTGTTTTCACCATTAACAAGCTCAAAGCAGCGCCACACTTAATTGGTAGAATTCTGAGAGCCCTGACATTTAAAACAAGGTATTGAGAACTGAGAACGCAAGTGAAGTTTATTAAAAAGATATATAAGACCCTAAAGAAAAATTATGTAGCATAAAGCTACTTCTCCAGATGCCACCATTTTAAAGTTAGGTTATGGCAAGTTGCCTGTCAAATTTTAAAACCTTTTGAGCTACGTTTGTAATTTATTGTTGTTTGTATTTATTCTCATGTAGATAGTCACCAGATAATTTCAACAATAGATGTAATTCATGCACTTCCACAAACTTCCTTTTGCAAGCTGTTAAACTAGCCTACCCATTTGTTCGTACTCAACATGTTTCACGACACCCCAAGTGCATTTCACACCAGAGTTTTCATTTAAGCGCTTGCATACACTACTCTTCACTTTAGCATCACCCAAATTCACATATATGAATGTCTGCATACCACTAACAAACGTCCATCGGCCATGTATGTGTCAAGTGGCTGAGAGTCAGATTCATCCTCTGGGAGTACACAAACCCAATCAGGGTCATATGCAACCTCATATGCATGAAAGTGTGCATCAAATGATAATGGAAGTAGTAACTTCCCACACAAAAGCCACACAGTGTCCACATTTAGAATGTATTTCACTTGAAAAAATAAGGGAATATTTTCAGTATGTACAAAGCCAATTACAAATACATCCCTAACAGCATACTTGACATTGTCAAGTTTTACTTCTGTTACACGCTGAAGTGTCTTCCCAGACAAATCTGTATCTTTCAGTGCCCTGTGGTAAAGATGTAAACTGTGTGTCCACACTTACACCGGACATTTTTTCATAATCTCCCAACAAGTTTTTTGAAGAAAATTCCCAGCACTGTTTAAGCTGGTGACGTTTGCTTAGAGTTACAGGAATATTAATAAAATTCCTACATGTCCTGGCCACAGTTTTAAAGTACTGTTGCTTGCTTTCAAAACGCATGCACCAAAGTGAGCGCAAGGGTCCATATGACAAAAGAAGCCTTGAATAATGTATAAGATAATGACATTTAGGTGTTATTACATCTTTACCAAATACATAACTTAACTCTGACAGGAAGTCTTTGACAACAGCATCAAGTACAGGAAGGAATTCTCTGTTAATTACAGGTGCAAGAACAATATCTACTATTTCTCTGCATAAAAGAAACACACCCCAATACCTACAACTGGATGGTATACGATGGCCTACCAAAAAAGGCAAGAGTTTAAAGAGACACCATTTTTGTGCAGCTGACCCACTAATACTAGAATTTTGCAATATTTTTTCAGAGATTTCAGCAGGTTTATTTTTTTTTTTGTCATTTTTACCCAATGAAATGTGTTTTAATTCTTCATTAACTTCTTGTATTGTTATATGTTTCTCACAATGAGCTTTACATAAAACAAGTCTCATTACCAATGGTATTACTCCTTCTAGTAAGTCGTGCATGATGTCAGCAGGTAGTGATGTTGTAACATCAAAATAATCAAGTTCATTAAAAGGACAACTACGCTGTACACCATATATTGCACTGTTTGCTGAATTCTCCCTCATACAGTCCAGGTGATATCTATGGACATCAGCAGTTCTCAAAATAAAGTGGTCCTCACTGAAGTGTTCCTTCTTATTTGAATGGGTTGCCATGCAATAGCGACAAATTCGTCCAGAATTAAATGACATTTTGAATCCACCAATCATATGAGCAGACAAATTATCTCCAGAGATGGTAGCCAACGCAGCATGTACTTTGTAGTTGTGGTCACCAAAGGTTACAACAAAACCTTCAGTTGCAAGTACTTTTAAATCATCAATTAATGGTTTCAGAACAGCGTCCATATTTGTTTGTTTAAACAGTGCATTTCTGATCAACAGAGCCAGATGAATGTGCTTTACCTTAGACCTGTACTTGCAACCAATATTGCCTACAGTGTAGTAAAAGGCACAGAGTTTGTGTTTTGTTTTTTTGGAACCTAGTGGATTAACCACTTCAAACTCGTCTTCATAAAAATGCAAACGCAGCGCTTCTGGATTGACAGAGAAAAATGGATGTTGTTTAAAGAACAAACCATCTTGATAATCCTTCAACACATGTTCATCTCTTTTTTGCATACTGAGTGCTTGCATATGATCCCATATATCTTCGTGACTACAATATTTTTTTAAAACATCAATTACTGGTACATAAGCATAACTTCCAATTTCCTGGCCTGACAGATCTTTTACTTTATACTGCACAGGTTCAGTCATTCCCAAGTTAGATTTGCAATATTCTTCTAGCAAATATTCTGAGCGTATTTTTGAGGCATCCTCAAAAAAATCAGCAGATTTTAAAAGTTCCAATAGCTCAGGACAATCTTCAACACTGAAACCATTCTGCTGGAGATGATAAGAAATTATGGAATCATAGTGTTCCTTAAAATCACTAAACAAATTCTTAATATCATCAAGAATGTCCTGTTGAACAGATTTTGGTAGAACATTCTTTTCTCTGCATTTTAATGTGAAATTAACAAGATTCTCCCTGAAATGTGTTAGTAATTCCTTTTTGTTTGGCAGTACATGCACATCTGTAGCATCTTTCTCTAAAGTTACTTCTTCTGAAGATACACCACTGACATCTTCAGCATCATTTTGAATATGTGGCAAAATCTGCGTTTTATGTTTTCTGTAGACATGCCTCCTAAAAGACTCATATTTGGTAAAAGTTCTTTGACAGTTATCAAGACCACAACTTACACTAAAATCTGATTGGTGCGAGTGAATTAACCCAATATGCTGTACCAATTTCAACAACGTGAAAAATCTGCGTGAGCAGATAGGACAACAATACGGCTGTGGCATTCTCTATTATGCCAAAAGGTTAATGATCCTAGTAAGAGCAGTTGGCAGTGGCTTGTCACCAGCTTCAGACACTTTGAGCACATGTCTTTGGATAAATGTTAGCGTATTCCTGATGTGAGGGGGGTAGGCCAGGTTGAAAGTGAAGTAGGCATAGAATGCTGCAAGAATGGCATCCTCCACACTCACAGTTCTGCATATTTCTAAACCCTCCATTTTAACAACAGCAGCATTCCTTCTTTCGCAGAAGACCTTCTTCCAGTCACAGGAATCCAGTAGTTGAACAATGGGATATGGTGTGGCAGGTTCCTCCTATGCAAAAATTAAGGATTTTTAGTTCAGCCATCCAAAAACAATGACAAGCCCTTATAGTAAAGTCACTTCACTTTGCGACCGTGTTGACAAAGCCACGTGTGTATGTACTGCCCCTCTATACATAAAAAAAAACAGCATCCTTAACCTTAAAACATTGTTCCATTGTTGCTCATCAATAATTGTTGATTAATTGTAGTGGTAGATACAATGTGGATTCAATGATAAAATTTGAGGTCAAACTGCTAAGCACTTTTTATTCACTACTAACTGGAATAAAAAAAAAATGGAATTTACCAACTACATAAGGGAGAAAATGTTATTAATTTGCATCATGCTTATCTTAGATTTAGCCTTTCATTAATTTTTATTCATTTCAATCTTTTTACGTGAGATGGACAGGGTGAAATGTTCATTAAAAAGCCAAATGTTTATTCTGCTACACATTGATGCTAGCTTTAACAGTTAGTAGGTTAGTAGTTTTGCTTTGGAACTTCAGCTTGTTTGAGCATAACTGGTTGCCATAATACAAAAGCTAAATTACCTGGACATTGCTCTAGACCTAGGACCTTCTGAAGTAAAGAACACTCCTGACCCACATCTGAACATAAAGTGATTATCTTAAACAATAACAATTTATCCACCCTTACTACCAAAACCTTCAGATATTATAGGGCTTTTACAATAACTCTACGGAAGAGTCCACACAATCTCTACTAATGAATTGCAGATTCATAAAATCTAAAATTAATACTATATGTTTTTCAGAAGCCATATAGTTGATATCCAGATTGGCTCTGCTATGGTGGCTTGCTAATATGTTCTTCCCTGAAAAAAAATACTGTTACTGTGATTTGGTAAAATAAACATGGTTTGGGTACAATTTGAGTAAAAAATGAACTATTGTGGTAAGTGCATCCTGAAAAAAAATAAATATCAAATAAATACCTTTCCCAGTGATATATAGTTCTCCAGCTTCTCTTTGAAGACTGTAGGCAGGAGTATAAGTGCAGCTTTAAAGTCCATTCCTTAAATGGAAAGATCACACAGGAAAAGCTGGCATTAAATTACAAAAGTACATAAATGGCTGCGAACTTTGACTTGACCAGAAAAAAACAATACATCCTTAAACCCACCAAGGTTCATATACACATGCATAAATATTAACTGAAATACCATGTCAAATTGCACACTGAGCAAGATAACTTGTAAAACATACCAATTGTGTCTTCAACAAGTGCCTCTCCTCTCGAGTCCGCATATGCTTTTTCAATTGTAGATTTTCCTCGCAACAGCTTCAGCAGACTGGGAACCATCTCACTGAAGTTCTCACGGAAGCACAGATTTAGGTCAGTGACTTTGTGTATTCGCCCGACTTCCTGACACAACTGCAAGAGACCATTACGAAACAATTAAGTAAACAAAATCAATGCATGAAATCAAAAATAAATTTAATTTAATTCCAGCTTGACATGTATACTTGAATCATAGTCAGCAATTCCACATTTGTTACTGAGAAATAGAACAGTACTCTCACCAAGCTGCTACAGTTTAAAATCATATTGCTTTATGGTACACATTTATTTTTCAAACATCAATTTTTAGAAAAATGGGCAAATAAAAGGTTTAATATGCACTGTATTGAAATAAGATACAGTAAACCGCACAAACTATAGTTTAGTTTCTAACTCACGCCAGTGGCTGTTCGAAGGAAGGGGTATTTTTCAATAGCTTGTGCAGTCATCATGCCGTGTGTGATCTCTCTTCTTCTCCAATGAAACGTCCGAGTCATTCGTTCATTGACTACTGCATTGTCTGGTTGTGTCCTCTGGTACTGTTCTTGTAGAATCTTTACATGAGCATCCACTGAGATGGATTCTTCACCAACAACATCTGGTTGCTGGACCTACCAAAGGACAGTTGTTAAATACATTCACACAAGCACAAGTTAAAAAGACATTTCTGCATTTAGAAGTGGCAGTCATGTCTAACTTAATTACTACTGTACATCCCGAATTCTGCCCAAGTATAGTATATTTATTTTATTGTAGTCAGAGACTACAATAAAACAATAATAATAATAATAATAATAATAATAATAATAATAATAATAATAATAATAATAATAATAATAATAATAAAAACATTTAAATCTTACCGATGGACTATCAATTCTTTGACAAGTTGTTTCTGGTGGCTTGTGTCTCTTGACAACATGGCCAAATCGTTCTTTAAACCTCTTTACCTCTTCATCACTGACAAGGGGAGCACGTTCACTTTTGAATTTTCTTTTTAAGGACATGTGCCAGGTATGCTAGAGAAAGGAAATTAAAAAACCTTAAGACTACTTGTTCCTGTTTTGAAACACTAAGGCTGTCCAAAAAAATATCCAAATAGATGATTTCAGTTCCAGCCTTAATCAGATCTTATAATGATTAGAACTGTTGTATTTTTACTACAAAATATAAGTATTTTAAAATTCAGAACACAAGGCACAACATACTTACATATCCATTGCCCTCCACATCTCTCAAGAAGGGAAACTTTAAGATGAGAGCTTTGGCCACATTCACATAGTCACAGTTTGATGGATACCTATAACAAAATTACACTATACAGTAAGGCTGCAAAAAAAAACAAAAAAAACAAATGAACTAATCATTCAGCATCTATGTACTTACAGTGTGTATTGTGCCATTGCCTCTTGTAAAACTCGAACTATGTTATGCCGGTCAGTGCTGTTTTTGTGACATGGCGCTTTGTTTTCCAAACTTTTCTGCAAGTCCTTAGGAAACTTTGGTATTTCAAAGACACTGGGGAACTGTTTTTTTTTTGATGTACCAGGCACATGACTGCAAAATAAAATGTAATTATATTATATCTCTCTCTCTCACACACACACACACACACAGTACAGGCTAAAAGTTTGGACACACCTTTATATAAATTAATACTTAAATTACATCAGCATCAGTACTAAAAAAAAAAAAAAAAAAAAAAAAAACACTGGCCTTTCAGGAAGAAGGGGCGAAGCCTGGCTCTCAGAGAGATTTTCTTTTCGCACAGTATCCAACTCCATCGGGCGGATAAGACTCATGAATTTAGCTTGCTTTTTGAAAGATCCTGGAAATAACTGAGACACCATGTGGTCTGTTAAACCACAGTGAACAGTTTCTCCATCAACCTCATACTCTGAAAAGTAAAAAAAAAAATAATAATAATTCAAATGTACATATTCATGCACAAGTCACCACAAAGAATAAGAACTAAACATATTGCCCAAGCCTGGCACTACTTTTTAAGCAGTTGCATCTTTATATGAACATTTTAGTTATCATAAATAAATGAAAAACATTTCCCCCCAAACTTGGATAAAACATAGGATAAACAAATCAGGAAGCCATTTTCTCTCTCTCGGAAAATTGCCCCCACGTCTGGAAAATGTGGAATAACGTCCCCGAGTCCTACAACACAGACTGGCACCACTAGCTAGCTAACTAGTTAACTAGTTATCAACTTATTAACACTACCCCTGCTTAAAATGGTTTTACAAAAGTACTGAACATTGATTTAAGCGGTGCAACAAGTCTCCCTCGCCCAGATCTCTACTCTATCTCTCCCTCCCTCTCCCTCTCTCTGAGCGGGAATTTTCTCCCCACGCGCCTTCCAAAGTGAGCGGTTGTAAAAAATTCCCTTAGCCCTTCAGCTAGTTAGCTGTGGCTAACAGACCAAATACTGCATTATCTACACAACTCATGCATACAATTATCTAACTCTACACTTTGTGAAGGGACAAGCATTTTTTGGCGCCAATAACTAAGGTTCCCTCACAAAAATGGGGTCTGCAAGCTAGATAGCTAGCTAGCTAACTTAAATACGGTGGCAGAGAAAGCCCAACGCAGTGCAAATTGAAAAGCGCTGCAAAAGCACAAAACACATCCATCAAAATTACAACACAGACGCAGCAAATAGAAAAACGCGCTGCAAATAGAAAAACGCGCTGCAAATAGAACCACAACACAACGGAAGTGAGTCACAACACAACGGAATTTTCCCGGGGGACCTTAAAAGATGCTGTACCAGCTAAGCTGCGTCTTCAGTAACGTCTCGGACTTCACTATGTGTACAAAGGACAATAAGTGGCAAACAAGGCGTTTTGTGAAGCAGAACTTTTAATAATATGCACACAACCGTGGTAATCACAGGTAATAAACATAACTTACTTTTCAGAAGCTTGTTTGCCACTTATTGTCCTTTGTATACAGCTGGTACAGCATCTTTTAAGGTCCCCCGGGAAAATTCCGTTGTGTTGTGACTCACTTCCGTTGTGTTGTGGTTGTATTTGCAGGGCGTTTTTCTATTTGCTGCGCCTGTGTTGTAATTTTGATGGATGTGTTTTGTGCTTTTTTTACAAAATAATTTTATAGTAAATACAAAAATTAAATAAGGAAAGTATTTCACATCTTATTATGAATCATATGTTCTTAGTTGTTACATTTCATATTCATCTAAATAAACACAATGTAACCTAATCTTTTTGTTTATATGATTGTATGAACTTGCCACACACTCAAAGCAAAGAAGGTGCTTTAGTATTTAAAATATAAGGCTTCAAATGACTACAAAGTTTATTCATTTTTTGCTCATTTGTTAACGCCTATCTTTAACATTTTATGTTCATTGTTATAGAGTGTACTGTATAAAGGATTTTGTATGTACTCTACAAAAATGCAGATATGATTCTAGTAAACTATTTTAAAACAAAAATGCTTAAATATTTTAGAAGGATCAGCTGTTAATGTATTTAAATAAATTCCTAATGCAAGTAATATAACATAAAAAAACATGAACTACTTGTAAGTACTTTTGTGTACTTTTCAATGCTTTGTACCTTTAAAGGTACTGAACAGTACTATGCAGGGTCAAACATGTACCATTAAAAGTACAGTTGTTGATGGGGTACATATTTGTTCTTCAAAGTACAGTATTTGTACCCTCATGTACCTTTATTTCTGAGAGTGTAGGAAAAACAAATAGACCATATTTAAAGCAGAAAAGGCAACAGAAATACATGTAAAGTAAAATATAATTCTGTCCGACAACTTAAATATGCCTCAGTGGGGTATAACTAAAATATCGTTATAAACTGGTATTTATTAAGTGACAACACAAGCAGTATTAGATGGAGCACTACACATAATTCCAAATAACACAGTTCACCACTTCTCCACAACTCAATGTTGTGTTGCTTGTGTGTATGTGTGTGTGCATTTGCACATCCGTGTCAGAAATAGGCAATAGGCTTAATATACCTGAATGCATTCATTACAAGGGGTGTCCACAAACATTTGGGCAAAAAATATATATAGTGTAATTAATGCTGGAAGTGTCTGAGAACTTGTAATGGCATCCCCTTTCTCAACTCCCTTTCCCTCAGTGAGAGCAGTTGGGGAATACTATTATCATTTTACTTGATTTATCACTTTAATTAAGATTGTAGGTCCAGAGAGAGAGCGAAAAAAGGAGGGAGAGCGAGTGACTGAGTGAGTGAGTAAGTTAAGGAATAAGAGAGAGAGAGAGAGAGAGAGAGAGAGAGAGAGAGAAAGAGAAAGATGTATGAAGCTGCAAGGGCTGAAGCCTTCCACACTTTTTACTCAATGCCCTTCTCCATATTTCTACCAAAGATATGGTGCATTAGAGCTTGTTGTTATTTTGAATCTGAAGTGCAGTTTACACCGAGTATACATTTTTGTTTGTTAAAAATGTATACAATGTGTTGTGCTGGTATAAGTGGATCAGATACAGCAGTGCTGCTGGTGTTTTTAAACACCTTTAAACAATGTCCTCCACTCTATTAGACACTCCTACCTACAGCTGCTTCACCATGTAGAAAAAGTAAAGTCAGAAACAGAAGCTCTGAATATGTTGCTGCACAGTTTACAGTGTTGATCATCCTCTAGTGCTTCTCCAGTGGTCACACAACACTGCCCACAGGATGATGCTCACAGGATGCTGCCTACAGGAAGCTGTTTGTGAACTGTTCTCAGTCCAACAAGAACACTGAGGTGTTTTAATGGCGCTTTCAAAGTTTTAGGTTGTTTCTGTAGTTTAAATCAGTTGAGGAGTTAGTTTGCTTAGCACGTTTCCTCCTCAATTTGTTTTGTTTTCACACAAGCACAAACCTAAACACATTAAAATGTGCTCCAATATGGGGTGCCGAGTGGTCTAGCAGTCTAAAATGCCGCCATTATAATCGGTAGATCGCTGATTCGAATCCTGGTCATGTAGCTTGCCATCAACTGCTGAAGCCCTGAGAGAGCACAATTGGCCTTGCTCTCACTGGGTGGGTAGATGGCGCTCGTAGTTTGTTGTGGGTAGATGGTTCTCTTTCCCCTCATCACTCCAAAGGGTGATGTCGAACAGTACAAGGCGTCTGTGAGCTGATGTATCAGAACCGAGTCGCTGCGCTTTCCTCCGAGTGCGCTGTGATGCTACTCGGCAATGATGCATCAGCAGCAGTTCGAAAAGAGGTGGTGTCTGGCTTCACATGTGCTAGTCTTCACCCTCCTGGTGTTGTGGCATCACCTGTGATGGGAAATGTACAGTCTGGGTTGGACAATTGGCCTAGCTAAATGTGCTCCAACAAAGCATGTGAGCCTGCTGGATTCTCTGATTGGTCATGTGTCTGATCCACAGGAACCAGCACAACACACACTACTAACACACCACCACCATGCCCATGTGACTGAATAACCCACCACTGCTGCTCTATGGTGGTCTTGACATACTATGAACGTTTGCAGAGAAAAAGGAGGACATCAGTCTGTAATTCTAGAACTAGTTGTGCTTAGTTGGTTAAAAAAACTGATAAAATAATGGATCTATGTAACGCTGCTTTGTGACAACTTTTGTTGTTAAAAAGCGCTATATAAATAAAATTGAATTGACTTGAATTAAATTGGATAGCAGGGGCAACGGTCATAATGTTATATTAGATCTGTGTATCTGTAAAGGGAAGGAACACAAACATGAGCATTTCCATAGAATAACCCTAATGTAAAGCTTAAAACAAAACAGAGTGGAAGTGGTGAGTGTGTGAGTATGTGAGTGTATTGCCACGTGTTTTGTGAATATATGTGTGTATGTGTGTGTGTGTGTGTGTGTAGCTGGCCCCCTCTGCACGTGAGTGGGCCACAGCTGGACACATTGCCAATCAGTGCCAGTGGCAAAGCAGTGACACGCCTCGTACAGTAGGAGCCCGGCTTCGTGGTTTTAGTTCCCATTATGCCATAAAAGCAGATTTATCGACACGTGAGCCTCTCTATAGATCTCCCGCACACGCCGCTGACAAATCGGCCCGCAGCCTGGCCAGAGATAGATTAGAAGCTAGATAGATGGTTAGATGAAGTGAGTGGGCAGTTCCAGCTTCCTGGGATGGATAGAGGAGATGGAACTGGGATGGGTGAACGTATGTACAGAGAGCTCTGTCAGTGGAGGAGAGGTTGAGAGGGAGGGCTGGGGACCGGTCCAGGCCGCGAGGCTGAAGGGCTGACTGAGCCTGTTCACGTGAGTGTGAGCGGGCAGCACAGCAGTGGTCAATAGAGCTGGTGGCACTCTGGGTCTGACTGGTCTTACAGTATGAGCAGCAATATGATGCTGGTAGTAATGGTGGGAACGCTGCTAATGGTTCTAATGGTGCTAATGATGTTCGGGTCCTGATGGCAGTCAGGTGCAGGGCAGGGGTGTTCTGGGTGGTGCTGAGAATCCTGGTCTCGGCGCGCTGGTACTGCTACTGTGATCGGCAGAAGACACACATAACCCGACTGCCGGCTCCTGTGGTGAGTGATTGACTGTATGTTTGCAGTGTCTATCAGGGTCTGCTATTGTTATGTTGAAGAAGAAGTTTCTGTTAGTTTCTGTTAGGCTTCTACATGTTTTTTTAATATCAGTATATAAATATATTGCAATAGAAAATGTTTCAATAGAAATACAGCATAAACAGAAATAAACATTTTTGAATGCATTTTATTAATATCCCACCGAGATCCACACTGAGCCAGCAGCTACTGTATATAGCAGGGGTCTCCAAAATGTTTTTTTTGGGGGCTCGAAGAAGAAATATATTTGAATTCACGGGCCACAGACTCTGTAATGACAAATAACAAATAATGAAATATACCACTTTAAATAATACAATAATTTACACACCATTTTACTTGACTTATTATCTTTATCTATCTTTGACAGTGTTGTGTAAACTTAATGTTATGATGTCTTTTAATATTAGACTCCTTAATTACGGCAACTTTTAGACTCTTTTGCTCTTTTTCTGTGCTATAACTGAACACTCTCGGCACTCTTAGACTATTTGGCCCGTTTTTCTGCGCTACAACTGCACACTCTCTCGGCTTTTAGACTCTTTGGCCCGTTTTTCTGCACTACAACTGCACACTCTCTCGGCTTTTAGACTCTTTGGCCCGTTTTTCTGCGCTACAACTGCGCACTCTCTCGGCTTTTAGACTCTTTGGTCTGTTTCCAGCGCTACAACTGAGCACTTCCTCCACTTTTAGACACTTTGGCCCGTTTCTGACACCTAGCGTTCAAACTTTAAATCTCACATTATAAAAACCTACTTAACAGTGGGCTGACTTTCATTCTATTTCTAAAATACCTCACCGTAGTTTGGACACCCCTGGTATATAGGTATTCTAAACTTCATAATTGAGGACCAGAGTAACCTCCAGCTACAATACCCTACAGGCACATAACAGTATTAGACATTATCCTGACGTAAATGTTTTGTTATCTGATGTCAGGACCAAAATTAAACCTGAAATGAACGTCTATTGATGTCGGTGGCCAGCTGGAAATATATATATATATATATATATATATATATATATATATATATATATATATATATATATATATATATATATATATATATATGGACTTGTCATCAAATTTCAGAGAGTAATCAAGCTCAGAAAAAAAAAAAAAAAACATTAATTCCAACCAACTGTCAGCTATTTGACTTTACCACCATTAATGTTGATTTAACACTGGCAAATTTATTATATTATACATGGTAAAAAAAAAAAAAAAAACTTTTTTTTACTTGTAAGATTTATAAATGTATGCTTTATATATATTTGTTTTAGTTTTAGTTCGTTTAACAAAGTATATGTTTATGGATTAATGTTTATTAGCGTTAAAGTTTTTAGAAATATTTAGCTTCCTTATACCCTCACAAATACTGTACAAAGCAAAGCAAAAATAAATAAATAAATAAATTCGGCCTACTTGATGCCCAAGTCCTCCCACCTCAATGGTTTATCTATTATAAATACCCCCAATTTGTCCCCAGTGTCATCTTTAAAAATCTAAAATCTATGCTTGCCTGGTTATACTGATGACTTTTTATCTGTTTAGAAAAAAAATCTTTGCTGTATGGTTAATTTAAAGGAACTTGGTACTATATAGCATCAGAAAAAGGGTGCAAAGAGTCAAATATTTTGTTTAGTACTGCAAAGAAACCTTCACTGCTCAGTTTAAAGAAGGATTATCCAAACAATACTGGTGATTTGTGCATTGGGAAAACAGTAGCAGACTTTGAAAAAAAGTAAAAAAAAATCTAAATAAAATTTAAGGTGTATCAGTCTTGAATCTCCAACAAAAAATGAAAATCTTCAAGCTTCGGAAACGAAGCATGTCTTGGCCTGGGCTGAGGGGAGCATTCCGTAAACTTTTCAAAAAAATTTCATTAATGATGAATTGAGTTAAGTCAAAAAGGTGGTTACAGGTGTGCTAAAGGAACCAAATGGATCGTATGCCCAGTTGCCAAACCAGTAAAATCAGAAAAAAGCTTTTGCTTTTTTCCATTGAATTTGCACAAAGGAGTTCTGGAGAATTTGCAGCTTATAAAATAAGTGGTTTAGAGTGCAAATGTAAAATATTTTAACATATGAATCCCTCACACAGGACTTTCTGTATTCAGGGAATTAAGAGTAATATATCACTTTGTTTCAGTCAGCTTTTAACTTGCCGGTTTTTGCTGGCCTGGCTGCAGTAATTTTATGCTGCTTGTTGCTCTTTAGGATGTGCCAACTTTACTACAGATAAATTAATTACAAGCTGTGTTTCATGTGTCACTCCTCTGTGTTCCTCTCCACTTCTTTTAACCTGCTCAACTACAATCCCCATAATCCACCTCTTTTGAAGGACTCTTTTGGTCACAATCCCCATCCACACTCATAGTGCTGATTTGTGTCACCTGTGCCTAATTATCTGTGTGTATATATATATATATATATATATATATATATATATATATATATATATATATATATATATATATATATATATATATATATATGTCTACTGGTCATATTTGTTGTGAAGTATTGCCAGTCATTCAAATTGTAAACTTAGTTGGGTTTTTTTTTGTGTGTTTTTCAGTCTGATCATTGGTCTCTGCCTGTTTTTCTGTGTTTTTCTGTTTCTGGTTCTGTTTCTTGATTTGTTTTCCTGGATTTTTTTCAGGATCTTTTTTTGGCACCCTGTTTTTGTTTTTTCTTGTCTGTTGAGGTTAGCTTTGTTCCTGTGCTACTACTCACCTATAGTTCTATTTACTCAATTAGACCTTTTCATCTGCAAGTGTCTGGTCAGTCCATCAAGCTTTACATTATGACAAATGTTATGAATAAATAAAAATGCTCTTGTTGCCGAATGCAATCAAATCCTCACAGCAATGCTGTAAAATCTAGTAGAGAGCCTTCTAGACACTTCTCTGGACAGTAGAGACTGTTTGTAGCTTGTAAAGATTCAAAAGAAACAATGATGGAGTCCCAGTGAGTCAGGTGTCCCAATACTTTTGTCCATTTTGTCATTCTGTTGAATAGTGTAAACTGCACCTAATGTAGCAATTAGCATTAAAAAAGATACTTCAAATCCCTGATTTTGGTCTTTTATTCTGCAGTTTCGCTACAAGAGACGCGTGTACACACAGACCCACCTGGATGACAAGCAGCTGTCGAAACTGCACACAAAGGTAAGGAATGAGGGTTTCTGTTCTTCTTTTTCTCACTTCTTTACCGAGTTCTCTCTGTTCTTTTTGCCTAAAGTGGTAAAAAGTGGTTAGCTAGCAGGGTTCCTTTACACTGCACATTCCTTCAGGACTGGATGTTCCTTTAAGCTGAGTTTCTGATGTATGTCACTGTGAGAGCGCTCTCTCTCTCTCTTCTCTCTTTTTTTCTCTCTCTCTCTCTTTCATGCTCCTGCAGATATTCTATACCATTTGACCTGTCCTTTTTCTGCTTGGTACTGCGGTGGGCAGATTTCTGCTGAACTAGGGGATAAAGATTGTTTGAGGAGATGAAGATGAAGGAATGTCAGGGTGATGCTGCTGCATTTGTTCATATCCATGTGCTTATCATCTTTGAAGAATGTTAAATATTAGATATTGCTGGCAAACAGTAGCAGCGGTATGATGGTGATGATAATGATGTACCAGCAGTAATAACAGACGCTGTTGGCCGCTTGGATAAAATGTTGGTAATGTGATTTTTTTTTTTTCTATCATGTTGAAATATCCAGGGAAGATCAGTCCGAGAGTCCTCAGGCCATCTAATCTGAAGAGCCTGAGTTATACCGTTAATCAGAATGACTCATTACTGCAATGAATGAAAATCAATTTTGGCCAAATACCAATTTCAGAATCATCATCTCCAGTGGAAACTCCTGCGCGGACCAATTTCATTTACACATGCTGTACCTTCAGTAGATGGGCTAATGGGGTTTCTGTGTGTGAGCGTTTTGCTGCTTCATCTGAAAAAAAAAAAAACTCTCAGCTGTCCAAGTGCTTGTGAATTTATGGGTCACAAATGAACACTAGTGACTTAATTGGGCCGTTTTGCAACCAGCTGATGTGGCACTGGTATAAAGCCCAGTCCCTCGATAATTCAGTCTCTGAAATGTAAACACATCATTTCATTTTATACTTACAGGTCTAATACAACTTCACCACTTAGCCCTACTCCTCTGTTTTGTGTGTGCATATCTAAAGACTGAACTTCTGGTTATACCAGCAAAACCATCTTTTCAACACAACTTCTCTGTAACCACCGACTCTCTCTCTCTCTCACCGACAAAGGTTGCTAGGAACCTGGGTGTCATGGTTGATGACCAGCTTCTCTTCACGCACCATGTGGCCTCATTTACTCGATCCTGCAGCTTCGCGCTTTATAACATCAGAAATATTTGACCGTTTCTGACGCAACAGGCCACTCAACTCCTGGTACAAGCAGTGGTCATCTCACGCCTCGACTACTGCAATGCCATACTAACTGGCCTCCCGGCCTGCGTAGTAAAACCACTCCAAATGATCCAGAATGCAGCAGCACGTCTGGTCTTCAACCAGCCAAAACGGGCTCATGTCACCCCGCTGCTCATTGAGCTCCACTGGCTACCGGTTGCTGCTCGCATCAAATTCAAAGCGCTTACAATCGCCTACAAGGTGATGACAGAACAGCTCCTTCCTACCTGCACTCACTCCTGACTGTTCTCATACAGAGTTCCCCAATGGTGGAACAAACTACCTTTTACTACCAGATCAAGAGAATCTCTCACTATCTTTAATAAACTCCTGAAGACAGAGCTCTTCAAAGAGCACTTACTCTCCTAACGCCTCTAACACACTAACTACTTCTAACCCCATTTCCTTCTTCCCCTCCTTTACTCCTCCATCCCATTATTTCCCTTCGACCTCCTTTAGGCCCCAGCTAAAGATGTTTTTACCTTTAACTTCTATTACGTTTGTACTTCATTATTGTAAGTTGCTTTGGACAAAAGCGTCTGCCAAATGTAATGTAATGTAATGTAATCTAGGGATAGGGTGTCCTGATTCTTGTTGGAACAACAGAGTTGTTAAAAATGAAAATAACCGCTGTATTATCTTTAATGTAGTTTAATGTAGTTGTAATGTATTATAGTAATTTCTTCATAACAAACAAAACTAGCTATGTTGTTAACTAGGTAATTAAAGGTTCCATTCCACCTTAAAAGGATGCAGCAGTGTTATTCTGGCAGTTCTGATGTTGCTGCATGATTTAAGGTGGAATGTAAAAGTTCTAACAAGAAGCAAAAAGAGAACTTAATCACACAGTCTCTGAGGAATTAGAGGTGGATAATAATAAACAACTGTGTATTCTTCACTAAGAAAAAAAACGTTTTTTTTACGTCATATCAGGTTCTTTAAAGGTTTTCCCATTTCTTAAGAGGAGGATGATTTCTGCCACTTCTATTTGTAAGCCAGTTCCAAATGCGAAGGGGCACACTTGAAACAAAGTGCAGACCTATAGGATTTTTTTAGACTGGTTGTGATAAGAGCCAGAGCTCCACTGAATCTACCACGGGTCTTCTAAAGTTGTATACTCTATGCCATGCTGATAATAAAACACCTTGCCAGTGTTTTATATATAAATATGCTTCAGGTCAAAAGCTTTTCTTCAACTCTTGTTAAATACTGTCTCTGTGTCAAAGACCAAGACTCAAGTCGCATATTGACTCGAGTCCAAGTCTTGGACTCTAGACAAATGCTGACGCTCCAGCTCAATAAGATTTTGACAGACATTAGTTATGTGTAGACTCAGTCATAGACATGGGCTCAATTTGCATGATGACTTCAGTAAGAGACTTAAACTTACGGTCATACTGTATATTGGTTTAAGCTGAAGACTCACACTCTAGACATACTGTATGCTGACTGAAATCCGAATTTTGACATGAGTTGCTTGAGTCAATTCAAGCCTAAGGTTTAGACTCCATAATGTCAAAAACTTGGGGGCATATTTTAGCGATCTTTAACTCTAGATCTATAGCTATAGAATCCTATAGATAGGATCGGGCAGCTGAGTGTTGACCGAGTGTTGACAGGGGTTAAATCAGTCAGTGGCGCACCTGTGTTTCTTGCCTATTTACCTGAAAACACCTTATTCCAGACCACCACGCACATGGCCGTAAATATATTCCTAAACTCCAACTCCTTTATTTTAATGGCGCAGGTGCCAGGCATGGAAATAGATTGTTGACAGGGTGTAAGATAGCAACATGTATGTTTAGATAGCATAGTCACACCTTGAACAAGGTGTACGATAGGGCCTTTGGACTTGAGTTGTGTGTTGACCAATCAACTTGGTCTCCAGTCACACCTATAATTAATTTAAAACAGAGGCTTGGTTTGAGACACTTGGTCAAAGACGCAGGCTGTGTGTTGATAAGTGAAAGATTTAAGTCGCATATCGACTTGGACTTTAGACAGGTGTTGTCTCAAGTCAGAGGTTTCATTCATTTTGCATTTTAACTTGAGTCTAAGACTTGGATTGAAGGCAAATTCAAATTCTGACTTTAATTAGAGTTTTGGAAATGAGATATTTGTTAAAATAGCCAGAGTAATCTTATGTTGACTTAAGTAAAAGACCTTAACTTGAGAAAGTTAAGTCGCATGTTGACTCAACATGGATATGGAGTGAAATGACTCTGCCTTAAGGCTGAAGACTTTGAGAACAAGATTTAACAAAACCTTGATAAAAGTAAATGCAGTTTATTATGGATAGTGTAGCAAATTTACTGTAGTTATCATATACAAAAACAAATATTGACTCAGATTAGCATGAAGTGCTACATCTTTAAAAGGACCTAAGCTCCATAAAAGCCAGCTTTGTCTGTTGTATACATCCTGTGAAATGCAGTTGCTTTATGTTGCATTTCTATGGACATAACAAAACATTTGTACATACAGAATTTAAATGGAGTACTTTGCATCCATTATGTGATTTTTATTTTTATTTTTTTCTGAGACTGGAGGAACGTGTTTAGAGTCTTCATTGTGTTTATCGTGGGCACGGTGAGCAGGTATAACCTGCAAAGCGGATCATTTACGCATTTCGCATTTCTGCACATGCAAATTAGTGTCTTTTATTGGTGTTAATAAATCAGGCCCCGGGGCCGCCCGTGTAATGAGAGGTTTAATGTACGACACTCTGAATGCGAATAGTTCTTATCTCGTTTAAGAGTCTGAGCAGCGAGACTCAGCTAAAGCTGCACAGAGTACAGCTCACTTCCTAATGGAATAACTCTCTGATCCTGATACTCGGGCGCTGGTAATGATTGGACGGGAGCAGCAGTAGTGTTTAGTTGCTGGACTGCGCCATCTCTTGCCCGCATGGGAGGGGGGTCAAGCTGAGGAGAGGATGGACTCCATGACCGCTAATCCTCTTATCTCATTGACATACTGCTTTTCATTTGTTGTATTGACCTCGCCTGCTGGGTACTCACACATACACACACTTGTCAGTTTGCAGCAGAGTGGTGTGTGTGTGTGTGTGTGTGTGTGTGTGTGTGTGTGGGTGGGTGTGCTATGATGTGTATTGAGGTTACGCATTAGCCTGCGTACAGTTACAGTTACAGTTACAGTTGTTCTCTGCCATCCAGTCTGATGAATCTACTGTACCATCTACATTGCAGTAGTGATGGGTAATGTGATGGGATGTTATTGTTAATGTGATAACAGATCATTTTTAGGTTTAGGTTTTAGGTTTTTTTTGCAAAGAAAAAAATGCCCTGCTTTCTGACTACCAGGTCACGTGGCCACACCCCCTTTTTCCCAGGGACATGCAACCCTACTCTAACATGTGTATAATCAATGAGGGGTGTGAACATTCAAATGAAAAGATTTTAATTAGATTGGCTAATGATCTGATATTGATTTATGATACATGTGACTTTACCTTTCTAATATACATACAGCTCTGGAAAAAAATTAGAGATCCCTAAAAATGTTGATTCTTTGATTTTACCAAATTGAAACCCTCTATGATATAATCAAGAGTAAGATGGATGATCACAAGCCATCAAACCAAGCTGAACTGCTTGAATTTTTCCACCAGAAGCGTAAAGCATAAAGTATTTCAAAAGCAGTGTGTAAGATTGGTGGAGGAGAACATGATGCCAAGATGCATGAAAACTGTTATTAAAAACCAGGGTTATTTCAACAAATATTGATTTCTGAACTCTTAAAACTTTATGAATATGAACCTAATTTGAAAGCTCTGCATATTTTTTTTTACATTTTCTGCAAATAAATGCTCTAAATGACAATATATTGGGAGAAATGTTGTCTGTATTTCATAGAATAAAACAACAATGTTTATTTTACTTTTAAGTTGTCTCTTATTTTTTTTTCCAGAGCAGAAAAGGAAAAATATTTTTAATAATGTTTAGTGGAAGTCTGTATGAAAACAGTCATTTTGGAGCACTTCTATTGGTCTATTTATAATGAAACCACAAAGATACACAGTTTTTGCTGGGCAGTGGGAATATAAATGCCTACATCATTATTTGTCACTATCTAGTAGATACTAAAGGTGTAAAACAATATCATTGTCTGTAATTGTTTGTAGTTGTTGACCCAAATCAGAGATAGGGACTTAATTTAATGTCTGACTCAAGTCAGAGATTTGAAATCTGTTCACATTCTGACTTCTGCCAGACAAAAAGGCTCAGGCTTAAATAACTTGCATATTGAATAGGACCTGAAGTTTAGAACTTAGTTTTTATTTGACACATTTATAGATTTAGTTTGACTCTATTTTGAATGTTGTCTCAGGTCAGAGATTTTTGCTCCAGTCACATGTTGATTTGAGTCAGAGATTTTGACTCTAGTCAGAGATTTGGATTATAGTTGCCTGATGATTTGTGTCATAGACTTTGACATCTTGCATGAAAAAAGTTATATTTTTACAGAAGGCTACCAACTGTGTGTGTGTGTGTGTGTGTGTGTGTGGGTTGTCATAAGATGGACATGTAGTAGAAAGAGCTCTTTCTTCTGCTGAGACAAAAACGTCTTAGTTCAGAAGAATCTGATCTTATCAAAGCTTATTAATGCATTACTGCTCATACACATTTCCCTGCAGTCATGCCCTCAGTGCTGGTACACACACACACACACACACTCTCTCACACACACACACTCTCTCACACACACACAGACACACACACATAGACACACAGTCTTCAGCCATCACCTGGACACTCTCACCTGACCAGCATTTAGAGGCCATCCTGACTAGCATTAGTGGCAACCCTAATGCAATAGAGCTGTGTATCAGAGAGAGAGAGAGAGAGAGAGAGAAGAGAAGAGAGAGAGAGAGAGAGAGAGAGAGAGAGAGAGAGAGAGAGAGAGAGAGAGAGAGAGAAAGGAGAAGAGACACACAGGTGGTGCTGGAGAAAGCTGAAGGAAGCTCAACTCCTCTTTCACACTTCACGGAGGAGCTGTTTGTGTGTGTGTGTGTGGGGGGGGGTGTGAATTAAAGAGCCAGATGCTCGTTTAGCGCTATTTTAGCTCTCCTGTCTGAGTGCATGTCAGACATGCAAATGAGCCCGAACTTAAACTTGTCCAAAAGCATGCTGGAACAGGCCGTTCCCATTAATCAGGGGTGAGGAGCTGAGGGCAGGAGTCCAGCACTGTTTGGATTGGTCTCTGCTGTAACACACAGACTACACTGGAGCTGACAATTAGGTGGGCTCATCTAGGTGGGCTTGAGCAGGAGAAGCACAAAACCCAGGAACCCAGGAACCCAGCCACTGGAGTTCTACCCCTACTGTAAAATCTTCTTAATGAGGGCTCTTCAAATGCTTCTACGTTATCCAATTCTTCTTCTTCTTGTTTTTCTTCTTCTTCTTCTTCTTCTTCTTGTTTTCTTCTTCTTCTTTTTTCTTTTTCTTCTTTGTCTTCTTCTTTTTCTTCTTCTTCTTCTTTTTGTTTTCTTCTACTTCTTTTTCTTTTTCTTCTTCTTCTTCTTCTTCTTCTTCTTCTTCTTCTTCTTCTTCTTCTTCTTCTTCTTCTTCTTCTTCTTCTTCTTCTTCTTCCACCCTGTTACTGTATGTGTGTGTATGTGTGCGTGCGCGTGTTGTCATATGATGGACAAGTGGTTGAAGCTTCTTCTTCTTCTTCTTCTTGTTTTTTTCCTTTTTCTTCTTCTTCTTCTTCTTCTTCATTTTCCTTTTCTTCTTATTCATCTTCTTCTTCTTTTTCTTCCTCTTCTTTTTGTTTTCTTCTTTTTCTTCTTCTTCTTCTTCTTCTTCTTCTTCTTCTTCTTTTCAAGTTTTCAAGCAGTTAACACATTCCAACTCCAAGTTGATTGACAGTCACATTCTGTGTAAGCCAGGCTTGTGTATACAGGTGTTTGATTGGATCTCCCCCCATTTCTACACCCAGACTAGACTAGACAAACTGTTTGTGTGCATGTACACATATGTTTCAGCAATGGTAGCTGAACGCATTCATTAGAAGGGTTGTCCACACACATCTGGACACGTTATACATTTTTTAGCAGTTCTCTTTTTCTGCTTTTCCTAGTATTAGAGCTGCAGTTGTAGCAGAAACATCAAAAGCACCAAACTAAAGCTGTGACTGTAATGTTTCAGCTGATCAGTCTAGAATCTGTTCTTCAGTTCCTCTGTTTGAGAGCTGTTTGAATTTAGGAGTTGAATCACCCTCGGGGCTTACCGTAGGGAGCTACGATCTGTCAGAATGATCAAATGTAGCAAAAAAAAGAGATCATAGCAAGTGAAATCTTTTTCAATCTAGTCTATGTATCTGATATTTCTTATTTTTACACTGTTGTACAGATATCATAAGTCTATTTAACATTTTTATGAACTGTTTAGCTTTTTAATAAAGTTTTGATTTATTGATAAAAAGCTTAATCATCTTTATATATTTATTATATACAGCTCTGGAAAAGAAAAAAATATTTTCTTTGATTTTACCAAATTGAAAACCTCTGGAAAAGAATCAAGAGGAAGATGGATGATCACAAGCCATCAAACCAAGCTGAACTGCTTGGATTTTGGCACCAGGAGTGGCATAAAGTTATCCAAAAGCAGTGTGTAAGACTGGTGGAGGAGAAAATGCCAAGACACATGAAAACTGTGATTAAAAAACAGGGTTATTCCACCAAATATTGAATTCTGAACTCTTAAAACTTTTTCAGAAACTGAAGTGGTCTCCAAATTTTCCCA
Source organism: Astyanax mexicanus (assembly GCF_023375975.1). NCBI lineage: Eukaryota > Metazoa > Chordata > Actinopteri > Characiformes > Acestrorhamphidae > Astyanax > Astyanax mexicanus. Next base: position 14,970,267 of record NC_064416.1, on the reverse strand, counting down.
GAGCTGTATTCATGACGCCATGTGTTCTTGAGTATATGGATTGGACACAGCTAAAACACATAAAAATGCAAGTGTAAATGTAGTCTGTGACCTTGTTTATACCTGGTCACTTCATGAGATTAGTACCTGGATTGTATTCTAATAAAATTTTCTTCAAATGACTGAAATCCATTTGCTGCAATATTATAACAGGCGTTTTGGTTGTAGTAGGATAGGAGTTTAAATTGTACTGGGAGGAGATTTGGCTGTAAAATGCATCTTACGGTGACGGAATGTGTGTCTAACATTTATATAACGTGGCTCACAAGTGTCTCAGACTACTTTGTGAAGTGATTTGAGTTAATGTGTCAAATTTCTGTCTGTTTTAAACGTGTCGTGAGTATTGTTACGCTTGCATTTTTATGTGGCTTTTTTCTAATCTAGATATATAATCCAAGACTGATATACTGAACAGATAAAGTGACCATGTGTAAAAAAAATGTGTATAAGACATTTATACTGGTTATAATCACTTAAACCAAATAAACATACAGTAATGTATAATAAGATATCTTCTAGTATTCATTTAATAATCTAAAAATGGAAAATGCTAGAGATATGTAGACTTCCTATGTCGATTTAGGAAGATTTGACTTTGTGCAGGACAGAGCAGGGGTGATGCTTTGTCTTGGGGGAACCTGGAAGTTACACCAAGCAGCCCCACCATGTGCAGCAGATCCTTTAAGTCCTTTAAGTTGTGAGGTGAGACCTAGATGAGCATCAGTGAGCCCTGGGCATCAAATACTCTGTTGCTGGTTTACTCGTTTCCCTTCCTTGGAGCACTTTTGGTGGGTTGTGCCCTGCTGAATTGTGGAAGCTCCACAGGGACCATAGACTTGAACTCTCTCTTGCTCTCTCTCTATCTCTCTCTCTCTTTCTTGCTTGCTTGCAGTAAGATTTACCTAAAACTGCCTGCAGGAAGCAGCATCTGCAGTCTGTCTGTGTGTCTGTTTGTGTGTTTGTGAAAGAGAGAGAGAGAGAGAAAGAGAGAAAGAGAGAAAGAGAGAGAGAGAGAGAGAGAGAGAGAGAGAGAGAGAGAGAGAGGGAGTTCTGTACTGAACGCAGAGGAGCTCCTAGACCAAGTCAGGGTTTGGTAGTCTCGAAGTACGTGCACTGTCTACAAAGTGGAGTCTCTAGAATTTGTGTGTGTAAGTGTGTGTGTGTGTGTGTGTGTAAATGTGTGTTTGGACTTTCCTCTGTTTTCAACATCCATCTCAGCTCTCTCCCAGTGCTCTCTCTCTCTCCCTCTCTCGCAATCGCTCTCTCTCTCTCTCTCTCTCTCTCTCTCACTTTTTCTATAGCAAAGCCTGAATGAACACAAACCCATTACTAGCAGCCACTGAAAGCAGACGACTGTATGAGTCATTCCACTGACTACTCATGAAAGAGAGAGAGGGAGAGAGAGAGGGAGAGAGAGAGAGAGGGAGAGAAAGAATGGATGAAGACAGATGTGTGGGATAGAGTGAGAGATTTCCTTTTATCCTTGTTTTTGTTGTGCAGTTTGAAGGTGTTTGTTGTATCTGCGTGGGTGTTGGGAATACCTCTCTCTCTCTCTCTCTCTCTCTCTCTCTCTCTCTCTTTCTCTTCCTTTCTCTCATTTTTAATACAGCACAATATACACTATGGGTTAGTTTCCCAGACAGGGATTAAGCTTAGTTGTAGACTATATTCTATATTTTCAGTTCATGTAAGATTAATCCCTGTCTGGGAAACTGCCTCTATATTGTTTATCCAGTATTATATGCCCTACTGTCACCATGCCTAATGTCAGGTGTGGGCTAGAGGAGTATATATATCTTGTTAAGTATGACCTGTGGAAAACAAGGACAGGAATGACTACTGACCAACAGTTTGTTCCAGGTAAGACTTTAATGTTTTGATGACTTTTCTTTATGTAATATTTTAAACATTTTCAATAAAACAGGATAAAAATACCAAAAAAAATGTAGGCTAAAGGCTCGAAAAAAAGGAGGCACCAAATGTCATTGCGTCAAGTCAAGTTACGTCAAGTTCTTCGCAATAACATCCAGGGAATCGCCAAGCCACCTATCTATACATTGTCTTGCACATCATTGTCACGTCAAGTGTACCTCCTTTAAGATCTATGAGGAAACCTGCAGTGTGCGGAAAGTGTTCCTGGAGAAAAAGATCAGGGAAGCCATCAACTACACTGAGCACGCCAAGAAAAACAAAAAAACAATGTGGTGTACACCATGAAGCACCAGGGATGCACTCTGTATGGCTTTGGAGGTTTTAAACGCTCATTTAGAACAATGCTTAGAATAATGGCTCTTTAAAAACAATATAAACCCCCCAGCATTAATCTGTAGAGCATTGGAAGGAACTGTGTTCTCTGATAGTTAGGAGTGCCAGATAGATGCGATCTTACATTTCCTGACACTACTCAATTTAGTGTTTCTCTTGTGTACAGGAAATACATCAAGTGTATGTATATGTACATAAGGCATTACTACCCACAGTGGACAGTACAGTGGTAATGGTAATGATCATGACTGGTGGTGTCTGGCTAGGTTAGTCCAAGGGACTCTTGCTGAAAAGCCTCCAGATGCAAGTTCCACAGGACAGTGCAGCATTCTTTAGCTTCTGTGGGGACGTGGCAAAAGTCATGGGACAGGGTACTAGTCTTGTGGAGTAAAGGTGTGAGTGCATATACTGTGATAAATAGTCAGAGTGCGTTTTATGGAGTAAAGGTGTTATTTTGTGGAATTGGCAGAGTTGGGCCAAGCCCAACAAAGAGAGAAAGGAAGTGTGTGCGTGTGTGTGTGTTAGACTGATACACATACAGAGAGAGAGAGAGAGAGAGAGAGAGAGAGAGAGAGAGAGACAGATTGTGAGAGAGATAGACAGTCCGAGGCAAAGACAGACAGAGAATGGCTTTCTGTTTGCCATTTTCTCTGTGGGCGGGGCTTAGGGCAAATCGGTTCCGGTCACTGGGCATGGTGCAGGTGACTGCGTGCCAGTGTGTGTGTGTCCCAGTGTGCACTGTGGGGCACAGTGGGATAATACCCACCTAGACATAAACACTGAGAGAGAGAGTGTATGTGTGAGAGAGAGAGAGAGAGAGAGAGAGATAGTGAGAGGCATAGAGAGAGAGACAGCTAGACAGATTTCCGTCGACCCCGGGCAGTCTTTCCCCCCTTTTCAATAGCCGCCACTCCCTCGCTCCCTATTTCTCTCCACAAACGAGCGCTAAGCCTATCTCTCCTCCCTCTTTTTCTCTTTCGCTCTCTCTCTCTCTCTCTCTCTCTCGCTCACCCTCCCTTCCTCTCCGCTCCCTTTCCATCGCTGCATCCTGCAAAAATCAGCCCCTTCCTCACACCATGCATGTGTGTGTATTTGAGTGAGTGTGTGAGTGAGTGGCACTCTGGAGAGAGGTGAGCACGGTGGAGAGAGAGAGACAGAGAGGGAGAGGAAGCTAGAGAGAGAAGTGGAGTAGAGGTGGAGTGGATGGAGGGATAGGTGAGGGGGCATGTGGAGGATGAGAGTGTGTTGAGTGGAGGAGGAGGAGGAGGAGGAGGAGAATGGGGGGATCGCTCGGAACGAAAGAAGGCAGAGAGAGGAAGGACAGGAAGGCACGCAAGGACGTCAAGAAGTCCAAAATCAACAGTAAGGTATCCACTCTCGCTCTCTCTACCTCTTTGTCTTCCTCCTCTCTTTCGCTCACTCTGTCTCTCTCTGTCTTTCCTGCTGTCCCCTCTGTCTCATTTTCTCCAGTCCATGCATGAGTGTGTCTGCTGCACTGCATTCCCACAGCGAGTGTGTGTGTGTGAGGGTGTGTGTGTGTGTGTGTGTCTGGCATGTTAATGTGTGAAAGTGAGAACAATGCTGCAGAAGGCTGTAATAGGCACAGTCTCTCATACACACAAACACACACACACACACACACACACAGTCTCAGTCATGCTGTCTATGTGAAACACACACACACACACACACAGACGGATATGCATGCACACGCTGCTGTTTGGTGTGCAGATCAGTAGATCTGACTTTGGACTGAAGCAGTAATCCTCCGTTCAGTACGGCTGCTGGAGCATGTGGCAGCAGCGAGAATAAGAGAGTGTGTGTGAGAGCGTGTGTGAGAGTGTGTGTAACAGAGTGAGAGAGTGGCGGGAGTACAGAAGGAAGAAGAGGAAAACTTTCCCGTGTCCTGCATTCCGATGCTGCTTCAGACTGGCAGACTGGCAGAACCCAGTGCTTTAATGGAGTGGATTGATGCTGGTTAATAAGCAGCTCGATGGTCAGTGAGGAAGGCAGATGAGCAACTGTGTGGACCAGGCTGTAACGCTGATGACCCGTCACTCTGACCGTCTGTTACACAGGGCAGGATGACCAACACACGTGTTTATACCATATACTACATACTACAGACATGTACATACTATTCACTGTATGCTACACCCTTGCATATACTATGTACTGTATGCTACATATGCATACACACTATACTCTATATACTAAACACATGCATACTATTGTATATACTACTCATGCATACATGCTATATACTTGCTACAGATTGCAACCTACATTATACTGTGTCGTACACACTGACACATACTACAGTATATACTATATTCTGCATGTGCATGCATACTATACCCTAGATACACTAGGGTTTCCCAACCTTTTGCAATCCGCCCACTTAACCCACCCCAAAACAGTTCACAGTTTAAATACAAATACAGCACATCCATTATTTCTTATTTTTTTGTTTATGTGCAAATGAAGCCTAGTGCTAGTTACTCACTTTTTTTTCGGACACTCCTTCATTTGTAGATGATCCAGCATCAGGGACTTTTGTTGTCTTTAAGAAAAAGGACAATATTCTCCAATAATAAACCAATCAGCAAATCTTAAATCAAATTTGCTGAACTGTCTATATACAGGAACAATAGGGACAAAAAGTTTATCTATAAAATTAATTAGCAATAAATAATTATGACATATTATGTACTATAAACTATATACAACACATTCATATATGATATTTTTCGGGAACACTTTTCAATAAAGGTACATTAATTAACAATACTTATGACAGAATGTCTCAACTAACTATTCACAAACTATAGTTGAGTATTATTAATCATCAAAAATGTATGAACAAATGTCTCAATTCACTATTTTTGATCATTAAAATTTTGTTTTAATTAGTGTTAATTAATAATTAGTTGAGATATTACTTAACCCATTACTGTAACCCTTATTGTAAAGTGTTACCCATTTTTTTTCTTACTATATACTATTTACCACACACACCTTACACACTTTATCATACTGCATACTACACCTGTGCACACTGTATACAACTTACAGCACAGCTGTACTGTACATACTATAGATTTGCTTTAGACATGCTATGTACATATTGCATACTACACACCTTCTCATGCTACATGCTACACACTACATGTGTGTGTACATAATGCATGCTACATACACCATGCATGTAAATACTATATATATATATATATATATATATATATATATATATATAATGTATGCTTTAATGTATTACACATACTACATTTTACACACAATTAAATACCATATAACACACACTATAGATCTGCGCATACATGCTTTACAATACTACACATTACACATACTATATGAAACATACTGTATTCATACACTATACTTACTATACTACAAGCTGTTCATTTTAAATACTGCTAATACATATTTCTTCTGAGGTTTCTTCTTTTTTTGTTGAATTAACTCAACAGTTAAATCTCAACTTTCCAGGACTGCCTTTTTTTTACTAGATTTTGGAACATTTCTCTAAGGATTTCATTGCATTCTGTGACAGGTGCTTTAGTGAATTCAAGGTGTTCGACAATGATCAACACCTTATTTCAACCCAAATGCACTGCATGGAGCAACACAGTGCCACAGCTCCACTGCTCGTTACTGAGGGCTTTATACCACTCTGGTCCATGCCTGGCATTAGGCACAATATATACAGCATATTATTTAATATCTACTATTAATTATGAATAATATAATTGCATAGTAACGTTTTAACAGATTTCTGCTTAATCTGCTGAAACTCATCGCTGCTATGCCGAGTGGAAGACAGTGTCCTGTAGTTAACAGGAGATGAATGGAGCATTGATTGGCTGTAAGGTGACTCATTTCTGGTTGCTCAGTGAAGACTACTGTATGCAGTGCTTAGAGAACTCTTATAAAGGCTTTCTGAAATTTTGTGGGCTACAACCTGAGAGCTCATAAAAGTCTGTGATCCTCTGTCTGACGATATTGAGCGCATGAATGTCTGAATTCTGAATCGGGTTTTATTACACTGAGCTCTGGACAGCATCTGGAGATCTCTGATAAGTAACCAATGAGGTGCTGCTCCTTCCGCCTCAGCTTTCTTAATGTAGCTTCTGTAATTAGCTGCCTGTCCATCTTGTCCAGTCTTTGATACCCGTGTGTATCATATTTGTGCTAGAGTGTATTATCTCAATATATGAGCACATGCTGTTAATGGCTGTGTGTATTATGTTAATATTCTTGTATGTGTGTGTGTGTGTGTGTGTGGTTGGCAATGGCAGTGTGTATTGTGTTGATTATAGTGTGTGAGCTGTTAATGTCAGTGTGTATTGTATTAATATTGGGGTCTATTATTTCTGTACCATTTTATGTTGCTTTCATATATATGTATAGTATGTACAGTTCTGGAAAAAAAAAATAAGATACCACTTAAAAATGTTGAGTTTCTTTGATTTTACCAAATTGGAAACCTCTAAAATATATTAAAGAGGAAGTTGGATGATCACAAGCCATCAAATCAAGCTGAACTGCTTGAATTTTTGCACCAGGAGTGGCATAAAGTTATCCAAAAGCAGTGTGTAAGACTGGTGGAGGAGAACACGCCATGATGCATAAAGGTGTGATTAAAAACCAGGATTATTCCATCAAATATTGATTTCTGAACTCTTAAAACGTAATGAATATGAACTTGTTTTCTTTGCATTATTTGAGTTAATTATTTGAAAGTTCTGCATCTTTTTTGTTATTTCAGCCATTGCTCATTTTCTGCAAATAAATGCTCCAAATAACAATATTTTTATTTGGAATTTGGGAGAAATGTTTTCAGTGGTTTATAAAATAAAACAACAATTTACTGAGCTTATATAAATGTGTAAGTTTCTAATGGCAGCATGTATTGTATTTGTATCAGTATATATCATATTTTTCCAGTAGTGTGTACTGTGTAAATATCAGTGTGTATATGATTGGAAATGGCAGTGTGTATTGTGCTATTATCACTGTGCATCTTATTCATTCCAGTATGATGCTCCCTTATGGACACAGATAACACAGAATTTGCTTTGCATTTTGGATATTTGCTTGCAGTATGTATTATTCATTTCTTGGTTCTGTCATGTATTTGTATCAGCATCAGCACTCAGATACAGATAGATTTTTGATAGAAATAGTGCTATATTATTATTATTATTATTATTATTATTATTATTATTATTATTATTATTATTATTATTATTATTATTATTATTATTATTATTGTTATTATTATTATATTTTGGAGTATCTAACCCTAACTCTAAGCCTAACTTCAACCAAGAATAAACCCTAAACCTCGTCCTAACCCAAACCTTATCCAAAACCTTAGATATTTAGTGGAATGTGCTTTAAGAATCTATGAGGCATCTATAATGGACCATCCAAGTAAATTGTCACCTATTTTTGCAATTCATTTTATGAAGTTATCATGTTATATTTTTAATTCAGCGTGTTTGCTTGTAAATTGTGGTGCTTAGACTATACAATAGATTTTAGGATATAAAGTCAGTTGGTAATCATGTCCTATACAGTCCATTGCTGGGACGGTCCTGATGAGAGCCAGTTTCATCATAACATTTTTGATTGTTTTTGTGACTGTACTTGAGGATACTTTAGAAGTTCTTGATTTATTTCTGTACTTAGTTGAGTAGTTATTGCCATAATATGGATTAGAACATTACTCAGATTCACAACGTTACAACTGATGCTCTCAATCACATTAAAAGGCAAGAAATTCAAACTCTTCACAAATTCAGCACAGCTGTTAACTGAAAGCTTTTCCAGTTGACTTCAGGTGCTGTCTTTTTGATTTTAAAACAACATATTCACTTTACGGTTGGGCAATATTGCAATATTAATATAAATTGTGATAGAAAATATTTCAGTAATGGTGATACAATGTTTTTGCTGAATATTTTTATTTAATTTACTATTAATATACTAATATCACTTAGAAACTGTCTTAGAAATCAAGCCCTTTTAAGCAATGTTTGCCATTGACCTGTCAGCAACTGCTAGTAAGTAATACAGCTCAGAAAAAAAAAAAAAAACAGTTAACATAATGGCTAATATGCTCCAAGTCTGCCATGTCCACCTGTTACTATCATGGCTAACATGCTATTTTAGCTTCAGTGTAACATTTAGACAAAATTCATGATAACAAACAGCAGTATTCACCATATCTAACTGATGCAGTGCTATTAACCTGTCATCAACTGTTAATGAGTAATCCAGCTCGGAATAACAGTTATCATCTTGACACATTAACTCTTGATGAGTTCAGCACAGCTGTTAACTGAAAGATATTACAGATGGCTCTAGGTGCTGTCTTCTGAGCAAGAGGTGCTACTTTTAAGAACCTAAAATATAAAAAACCTATTCTGGATTGTTTAACACTTTTTTGTTTTCTAAATAGTTCCATATGTTTTTCTTCATAGTTTGGATGACTTTTAGTGTTAATCTACAATGCAAAGCCTTTTTTTAAATAATGAAAAAACACTAAATTTAAGATTTGCCCAAAGTTTTGCCTGGTACTGTATGTAGATATACTATAGTTGCTCTAAATTGTCTGTGTACTTTTGTAGATGTGTCAGAATCACAAGCCATTCATTGTGATAAGCATCATATTGACTGGTTCTTGCCAATACACATCCCTAGTTTGCTGATAAACCAACCAGTAAAATGTCACAGCCTTACGCATGTCAGTGAACATTCAATTATCCTGATTCCTTATCAATACAAGCCCAACTGGCAGCTCCAGTAGGCTTAAAAGCAGATTAATATAGGTATACTGTAAATGGTCTACATTCTGTACAGTGTTTTGTTCAATCTGCTATGTGTAAAATGTGTGTTCCATGTTGGAAAATGTCAAAACTAATAGTTTATTGTATTTCCTAGCTCTGATTTTCACCCTAAAAGTCAGAGTTTCTTGTCTAAACTGTGTTTTTGTGTGTGCATGTATGGTTCAGAGAGTTGGGGGCATGAACATAACCATTTCATTTCTTCTTTTTGAGCGCAGCGTGGTGGGGTTAATAGAGCATAAACACCGTATACGCTATACAGCTCTTATATTCTACCATCCTGACCCCATTCATATCCTCCACTGACTCCATTTCTCCCAGTCTGTTCAGTGCACTCTGCAGCGTAAGCCCACAGGTCACACTGCAGTTTCATACACCAGGGAACTGGTTGATGTAAGAGAAGAAAAATGAGTTTGTTATGTCCACTTATATAGAGATTGGATAACACAGCATGTTAAACTCAGTAGTCTCTTATATTTACTTGAGGGTTGAACAATAATGCAATATTAATAGATGGTGTGATAGAAAATGTTTCAGTAATGGTGATCTAATTTTTTTAGCTGAATATTTTTATTTCATTTACTAATAATATACTAATATCAGATAGATGCAGGTGTTCTACAGCCAAATATAGCCCTTTTAAAATAGAACTCTGGTGTAAAATGGACTTTTGTTGTAGTAAAACATGATAAAAACACTTATCTTTGATGAATAGCACACCTCCGTTCTCCCACAGCTTTCCAAGATACATAAATTTCAACAGTTTGTCCAAACACCCTTCAGACTGGGCGATACGGGGCATAATTTGCCACGATAAATCGCCTTTTCCTCCGCTATCCAGCTCAAAGTAGCTTCAAACCTCCTTGCTAGAATCCAAAGAGCCCTGACATTTAAAATGAGGCATTAATAGCTTAAAAAGTGCACAAGAAGCTTATTAAAAAACACTGTTTATACCCCTTAACGCGAGCTTCAGCTCTGAGCACCACCATATTTGTATTGATAAATTGATTATATCATAGACATATATATCTCCATTTTTGTAGATTTTTAGTTTACTACATAATTTGAACAGACAAACTGTCACTTACACTGTGCCAAAATTTCTTGATGAACGGACCAATAGAAACTCTTCAAAACGACCTAAAAAAAATATTTTTACATTGACGTCCATTGAAAGTTTAAAAGGTTTTTTCTGTTTTGGAGATAAGTGTTTTTCATTGGACAGCGACAATATACATAGACTCCAGGCGCCAAGAGGCAGGCTATGTGGAGGCTATGTATATATATATATGTCTGTTATTTTCAGTTCAGTGATGGCGACGCACTTGGCAGCCACACTCCAAGCCTGCAGAGACTGGCTGTTAGCAATGGAGCTAAATCTCTCCAACACTGCCAAGCCCAGCTCCTGTGTCTTTCAGCAACAAGGCTTTAACTGACTGAGTCTGTCTGTTAGCATTGCAGTGAAGGGTAACATTTTCTATGAATGTCATCTCTATAAGACTCTATAAACATACTCATAACACATTATAACGCATTCATAAACATGGCTATACATATTTATAAAAATGTATGATTCATCATAGCCATGTTTATAAATGCATCATGACCTGTGATTATAATGCTGTGATAATAAAGCGGTGTTTATAACATGTTATACATCAATACCAAGAAACTCAGTCCCTGCTTGCAGACTGTATTATGACTAAAAAAAGCTGCTTCCAACGTATATATATATATATAAACACACCCTCAGTAATCCTATAAATATATTTTCAACCACTGATAAATTATTCTTGCCTTGAACATAATATTAATAATAGTAAATTTTAATGTATTATAACAGGTCTTGTGCGCTCTAAGTAAAGTGCCAGACTTGCATTGTGGGACTACATTATTAACGATATATATATACACTATTTTAACATATATATTATAAGCACATCTTATAATGTATTATGATCACAATTCATAATGCTTAATAAACATGGCTATAATGGGTTGTGAATTTTTATAAATATTTAAAGCCATGTTTGTTATGCCTTATGATTGCATTATAATATGTTATGAATGTGGTTATAGAGTCTAATAGAGATGACATTCATAGAAAGTGTTACCCAGTGAAGCTCCTGTTCTAGTACACTCTGCTGAGTCTGTCTGAAGCAAACAAAGGATTCATCAGGCCAGATAATATTAATGCATAGACTTGAAATTATTGAACTATTGAATACATTGAATAAAATGTAGTAAATATGGTCAAATATTTAAATTTAGATGTATGGCATTTAACTGATGCTCTTATCCAGAGTGACTTTCTTATTACAGAGTTGCACCAATGTAGTGTTAGGAGTCTTGTCCAAGGACTCTTATTGGTGTAGTGCACCATTCAGTTATCCAGGCATGGAATTGAACCGCAGTTTCCTACACAATGTGGCAGTTAGCTTACTGGCAGGTAGTGATGTTGTCCACTGCACCACACCAAGTTAGCTCACTGGCATGTGTAACTGTCTCTTATATACTTTGTCATTTTTTCAGGCAATTAAAAGTACATGAATTATAAAAACATCCCACAAAGTATTAAAGATACTGTATACACTATTTACGTAACCTTTTACTGACTAACATTCATTATAGAGCACCACTATCAGTTTACTGCTTTCAAGCTGAGCAGAACGTGCAGAACACAATAGATCTTTTAGCCTAACAGTGTCAGTGCATTATGACGTATACTATATATGATGGAATCTATACTGTTCATATGAATAAAGCAAAATTTTGCAATATATTGTCATACACATTTGGCCGTATTGGCCAGTCCTTATTCATGCATATACTGTACGTATATATATATATATATATATATATATATATATATATATATATATATATATATATATATATATATATATATATATATATATATATGAAGAGTTTGGTTCCAAAACGCTATAAATCCATTTTTATCAATTTGATTAAAATGTGTTTTCTTTAGCAAGAAAGTTGTAGGCTGAAAACCATCATTTTCTGTTTCAAACTATCAAATACCATAGTAAGGTTAAAATAACACAAACAAATCAAATCAAGATTTTAATATTTAAAGATTTATTTTTAAAAAATAATTCTTTTTTTCGCAAAACGCAATAAATCCATGCCATGTTTTTTTTTTTCAAAATGTCTTATATATCCTTTGGCATCAATAGAATATTTTTTTTTACTAAAAATGTGCAAAATACAATAATAAATAACAGTAAATTGTACATCTGAATATAATAGTTTGACCATTGGGCCTAAAAACACAAATTTCAAAACATTTCTTTTCGAAAAAGTGCAAAATTTCATTAAAGAACAAGACATTAACACTATAAAATCCCCAAAATCACGTTACATTAATGTGCTGTAGTGTAATGTAGTGTAGTGTAGTGTAGTATAGTGTGTGTGTGTGTGTGTGTGAACTGCAGATGACAGCGGGCATTTCCCCCCCTCCTGAATGCCTCATTTTCTTTACCTTTTCACGTCCATGAGACTTTCTCTTTTTTTCAATAACTGCTTCACGAACAGGCTCCTCTATACCATCAAAACCGATCATTTTTGCGGACTTTGAGAGTGAAAAACGAAAGTTAAAGTAGGCTACACGAAATGCCGGCACGCTCAACAGGGTGCGTGCTATGATGTTTACATTCTATAGCTCGTGGAATGCTGCACTGTGATTCGATGAGGGGAGATGTGGCGTTCTGCGGGAAAACAAGACTGGCATTTGTTGCATTTTGGAAAGAAAGAGAGAAAGCAGGGCAGTATTACACGGCGGATGTGGCGTTTTGATGAAAATTGAATATTGGCTTTTTTTAAGAGTGGTCACATAACATTCTGATTCTGGCTCTAACTCATTTTTTTTTTAAACGGCGTTTATCGTGTTTTGGAATCAAATATATATATATATATATATATATATATATATATATATATATATTCATAAAATTAGTCGTGGTATAAACTCTATTATCAGAATTAAACATCCAAAAGCAGTGTACACATCGGGACCACAAACACACACAAAGTGCAGTTGCACTGTCCCAGGCCTCTTTTATAGGACTTGCCCTGAGGGCCACCATTAGACAGTGTAATGAAGCTTCAGTGAACAGCATCCATCAGAACACTGATACAGCAGCTGGAGCTACAGCAGCTGAACACACACGGCTCGGCACGTTTCAGGTCATTCTTGCCTCGCTGTACAACATACAGCCCACATAGTGCTACACACACACACATATACACACACACACTCACACACTCAGCCCACAGTGAGGCCGAGCTTTAGTACTCCAAGTGCTTCACTCCATTAGTGAACAGCAGAAGCTAGAGTGTGTGTTGATAGACCATGTAATGAATGAGCTTAAGTGGCTGCTGTAGTAATTATCCTCTCTTCTTCAGTCCTCTGCTCCACATGCGTGTGCATGCAGTGTCAGAACGGGGTAGGGACTGATATTGATGCATTTGCTGCCCATTGGAATGAGGTCACTTTAGCCTGGGTCACTGCAGGGCTTTCTTATAGATAGGCTTGTTAACAAATCTGGAGGTTTTAAATTGTTTTGGGACTAATTTTGTATGGATATGCTTAGAATTGGTCAGTTTAGGCGGATTTTTTAAATGGATTTTTACTTTCTAGACCTTGTCTGACTTACTAGCTTTCCCAAAAAAGTACCAAGAGGTCCTAAACAGTCAAAAAGAACCATAGAAGCCATAGTAAAGCAAGCATGAAACATCTGGCCTGTGAGGTTGTTTGAACTATAATGAACAATAATGAAAAAAATAAAAATAAAATAAAATGCTTCTCTGGTGAGCTTTTTTTTTTACATTCCTCCCCTGTCTCTCTCTCTGTCGCGCACGGCGTGACTTTAGTTTCCACCAGTTCTCGTTTTTCCACCCATACTTGGGCTCCCTATCCCCTTATAAGGGTGTTTTTTTCCCAGCTGTGTCCCAATTCACTAGCCAGGGCAGTGATAGTGTATTGGATCGTGACCCTGATTACACTGGTTTGATCCCGTGTGAGCGGTGTGTTTATTTATTTATTTTTTTTGTTTCTTTCTTCTTAAGTTTATCTGCTTTGAGATCAACTGTTCTGCAATTGGGTTCAACAACCCTCTGGGTTGAAGAGCTACTAGTCTGTACCACTCCATCCCATTACACTTCATTTTCCAAAACAGCCAAAACGGCCAATTTTAATTTCCGACCCCTGCAGTAAGGTATTGACCATCCTTAGTGCTTTTCTTACTCTTAGTAACAAGCAATATACTAGACACATGAAATATGTCTATATATTTGTGGATACCCCTTTTAAAAATGCATATTTAATTAAATAAATACTTTAAATTGCACCTATTGGTTTTGGGCATTGGGCCGAGGAGCAGTGGAACTGTGTTTTCTGGACTGATGCTCGTGCAGCCAATACTTGGGGAGTTGGGGATGTTGGGGAGTTGGGGATGAGTTGGAGATGAGGTGAGGTGATCCAACATCCTGATCTTATTAACATTCTTGTCGCTTGCCAAATCAATTGCTTGCTCACAATCAGATCCTCACAGCAATGTTCCAAAATCTAGTAGAAACCTTCTCTGGACATCAGAGGATTTTTACACCAACAAAAGCAGGATAAACATTTGATCAACCTTGATTTCAGAAGGAACATTACACAAACAGGCGTTCCAATACCTATAGTGTCTTGTATGAGGTACCACAGCAGAGTGAAAGCCAAAGATTTTATTATATCTGTTAGATGGTGTAATTTGTCTATCAATGCCAGTGCCATGGTGAAAAATTACACTGTGATGTAATGGGTGGGCGGCACACATGACTGGGTAGTAGATGTAGTGTAGAGCAGGACTGGGATTTTGAGACAAATATTCGCTTTAACAGACAAACCACAAGTACTTGACACACAAAATGTGGTGTACCTAAAACATGACTTTAGACTTTTTTTTTGCAGAACAGGTTAAATCTTACTTGTTTAAATGTATTTATTAATTTGTTGATTTTATAGCGAGAAGTTCAGAACTTGATCAAAAGTTGAAATAAAATAGATAGCAGATTTCTTTTCTCAAAATCATTAATTGACATAAATTAGCTATAGAGTGAACAGTATTAAGAGCACAGCCAACACACAGTCAGCAGGTCAGGAAATGATGCTTGTTCTTACAGCCTACAACACAGAGACCAGGCAGTTAATCATAATATAAAATCTACAAGTTTACCTAAGGTAGATCTGGGTTAAATGACTACACACTGATGGTGAGTGTCAGAAAATGGGGGCACACCCAGTATGCAAACAAATTGTGCCAGAAGCCAGTGGAAAAGAAGCTGTCAGTGGCGACAGACTAAACTTAGTTATTATTGAGGTAAATATGTTTAGAAATATCCAGTTTTATGTAAAACAGACATCATTCATTTGAGTTTAAACAATTTATAGGTATTACCCATAGACTGTATATAGCTGGACAGAGCATCGTTTCTCAAAAGTGAAGCCACCACAGGTTGGGCGCCCCCTGCTGTTCGGTTTCAGAAAGCTGTGTAGCCCCACCCATCCCCATAGGTTTCAATGGCACCAATGGCACTTTTTTTTCTAATATACTGTAATTCTACCTCCTTTATGTAAATGCAACAGCTAGTGTAACCTCTGCTTATATTGTCAAATTATTATATCCCCACATAATTCGTTTTAAAAACGTTATTCAGCTCTATTTTAAAAAAGGTGTGGTTATTGTAAAAGGGCTGGTTATGGGTGGGACCAATAACAGACCGTCAGCTCCGCTCTGCTCCACTCTGCTCCGCTCTGCAGCCTGTGACCGCGAGGCAGCCCTCAGGGGCGGGGTTATTTAAATGAGTAGGCTGTCTCTCCTCAGTCTTTCTCCCTCCTCTGGTCTCTACTGCGCAGACTCGGGTATCAGGATCGCCAACATGGCGGAAGATTTTGGCTTCATTTTCATTGAATGAATGGGAACAGCGACACGGCGTCCATCTTTTTTTACAGTCTCTGGTATTACCACCCATGACCCTAATGATTGTGACCGGCAGCATCTGGCTAGAATTGTTGGTGGGAATCCAGAACCTGGTAATCCAGACAAGCGACAAGCGGCAGAAATCACATCCACATTTAATGCAGTGAAGTGTTATGTCAGTACTATAAGTGTTATGTAGCTTCTATAGGACATGGCAAAAAAAAAAAAAAAAAAAACACAATGCTAGTTCTTGTCTAACAGTTCCTGCTGGTATGTAAATATAAATATGGCACCAGAATCTATTAATATAACATGTATTATAATAATAGACCCTTAAGAGATTACTAACTGAGGATGGTTGACGTCTGTCTTTGGCAGTTCCTACATTTTTGGAGTGTAAAACTACAAGCAGCCTGTGCACTTCTGTTAAAAACCCTGCAGAGAACCTTTAAAGCATTTGCAGTTCCTCCAAATGCTGGATGAGGTCTGGATACCAATGTTCTCACTGATTCACCATGAAAGAAAAGAGGCAATCAGTGAGAAGAGAGAGGACATCTGTTGTACTGGACGGGAACAATAAGGTGGCTGCGCTACAAACTGAACAACCCACAGTAAAACCCTCAGTCTGAAGTATGCCTGATGAATCCTGAATCAGAGAGAGGGTTTAGGGCTGTTTTTTGTGGATGGGAGTTCCACGTTTTTGGAACACAGATGATGAAAGCAGCTCCATCATTTCTTCTCACAAGACTACATGCGTGCGGAGCTTAATAAGCCTTTTTGAAGCAGTTTTTTTTGTTTGTGAAAACATTTATTTAGGTTTGAGGGATTTCCAGTAATGAATCCACTTCGCTGTTGCAGTCCAGTACAACAGATGTTCTTCTTTTTCTTCTTACTGAGTGTTTGATAGTGAGTCAGTGAGAGACTAGCTTTTGTAATTTTTTATTGAGACCACAGTACATACTGTACAGTCATGTGAAACATTAGACTATGAAAACTATGAAAAGCTTTTCCTTTTTTTGAACATATTTATGAGTTCAACGTTACATTAATAGGGCCCTACAACCAGTGGCACTACATTTAAGTTTAACATTGTTTTAGTCCTGTGGAGTGGGTTGGGTGGTGTTTGAAATGAAAGGATTTTGGCTCCTGCTCATAAATATTCATACATGCAAACATATCGCCTCTGATAGGCTAACATCACTTAAACATTTTAAAATGAAGGCATTTTTACACTAATAACAGCCTTACCAATCTCTCATGTTACTTTACAGCATGTGTAATGCTCTGCTAAGTGCAGTCCAGCAACTGACATAGTCTTAGAGTCTCTGTAAAACGTAAAATCCACTGGAGATCCTATATAAACCTATAGTTAGACACAGAGGTCGGTAGTCTAGGTCCAGATAGTAAGCAGCAGAGACCCTCAGGCAGTTGGATCTTTACTTTTAACTAGTGTAAATGGAACTTTTTTAAAACACACCTTCCTTTCTCAATTGTACTTCGCAGGGGGGTATCCTGTAATATTGCATTATTACAGGACACTAGAGCTGGGCGATTAATCGATTTTATAGAATAATTCGATTTAACAGTTAAGGACGATGTGTTTTTATGAAAATCGATTTTCTCTGAGTTTTAATTTTCACCACCGACGCTCCCCTGAGCTTAGCCCCACCCCTCTCTCCCTCCCTCCCGCACACACACACACACACAACATGACACGACTAGCGACAAATCTAGCGAGTTTTTGCGGTGTTATTGGAGACTTTTGGCGACTCTGAGATAAACACATATAAATATAAAAGTGTCTTCAGTGTGACACGAAAAAAAAAAAAACTCACTGAATTTAACTCACACAGTCTCAGTCAGTCACTCACCTCATTCACCACGTAGCCTGTCACTCACCTCGTCCACAGTGTCTCCCTCTTTGTAAAAAACTATTCAACAATTTGTCTACAATTGTCTACAAACTTAAGAAAGCTAAAAAAAAATTAATAAAATAAAAAACTGCTCTTATAATGACATTTAACAACACGGCAAAAAAAAAAACGGATTTATGTAATTTACGTAAAAATAAAGTTATTTTGAGACGTGACTGCCTATTTAAAAAGCAACAGAAGTTGTTTATTTGTTGGAGTTCATTTGTATCATTTCTAACATATTTAAAATGTTTTTTACTCACTTGTTTCTCTCTCACAATGTTAATCCTTTACAGCAAAAACATGCATTATGCAAATTAGGTATGACATCATTTAGCGACTTCTAGCGACTTTTAGAAGATTTTAGTAGGGGAAAAAATCTATTTAAATTGAAAATCGGATAAAAAAAAAAATCAACGTTTTTTTTGGGGGACCATATCGCCCAGCTCTACAGGACACCATTAAGAACCTCTATGACTCAATGCCAAGATGTCTGGAATGTTATTTTGCTCATATTTGCTCACATTTAAATGGCAAATGCATAAGACCTGCCAATGAATTGTCCTTCTGAAACCTGTCAAATACCATTTATACAAACTGTTTGTAGTTAATACCTTACTGTTCTGTCAAGAGGACATTATGGGCTTTCCACAGAGGTCACAGCTGTGGGGGAGTGGCCAACAGAGAACACAAACTTTCTTTTCATAAGGCCGTCCATTGCACCCGTTAATTTATTTATTTTTTGGCGGATATTATGTTCCTATGGCTAATACATCAGGGCTTTCTGCCTCCAATTTCTACCCAGTTTCCTTATTTCAGTAAGCAGATGTCTGAGTGAGGCCCAAAGGATTTTATTGAGAATTGTGGACGGGGTGTCAGACTTAGAGCTGTCAGGAGATGAAGCAGAGGGGGCCGGGCAGTAGAGCAGTAAGGTGAAATGTCAGTGGAGCACCTGTCAGCTTGCCAGGAGTGTGAACAGAAACTACTGATATTGTGGTTAATCCAAATGACCAGTCTTTTGGAACAATTTAAGACCACACTTCTGGATTTTGAGAGAAAACTGAACACATTACATTGAAGAAATGCCTTTTAAAAAAACATTTGGAAAAATAATTAATGGAAAAGAAATATTATGAAGTGATCATGTGCAAGAAAGAATGTCTTGTTGCATCACCTGTCTAAAGCACATTGTTCTAGAAGTCCTGGTGTGTTCTCTGGCAAAGATGAGATGAAAAATGTCATGAAAAATGAACAAACCAAAAATAGTCATGAAAAATGAACATATTTGCACATATGGACATTTGAAACAGGTTGTGTGTAGAAAATATACCCTGAAAAATCAGACAGCTGGAAGAATTCTGCATGGAGGAGTGGGAATTTCCCAGCAAAAGTCAGAAACTGGTAGATGATTATAAGAAACATGTAATTGTGGTTATTTCAGCCATAGGATAAAAAAAAAAACATCTATTAGGCCATATTTTGTACTACTGTTTCATTTCTTCATTTGTTTTGTTTATTACAAGTTATAACTTATGTTTAAAAGCACAATTTTCTACAGTTCCATTTGTTTATTTCCATACATTTTGTTTTGTGGACAGTGAAACCCTTACCAGATTTAACAGCATCTTCACCCTTAGGTCTGAAGGTCTCATATCTGGCTATGGTGATCCTCTCACTTCCGCAATCAAGATCAATCCAAGCTGAATATCTAAGGTTTAAAAAAGACAGGGTCCTCCAACATCTGCTTTTACCATGTTCTCAACATCTGCAACTGATGTGCTGCACCTGATTGTAATTTTAGAGTTATTAAGTAGTAATACATGTAGGGGTATCCCATTTTTTCTGTATTTGAATACATGTACTTTTATAGACAGCTTTTATTTATTTAACTGATGAACTCCTTGTTCAAAGTGGCAGCGCTTAGCCTGCTGGACCACTCAGAGCCCTGACAGCTTTTGATTTAGGATTTAGGATGTTCAGTTTTATTTGTTTAGCTATGTAACTTAGTTCTCTCAGTTTTGTTCAGATGAAGATCAATGCCAATGTCCATATGTTTGAATATGTTGAAAAAAACAATGTATTTCACAGGGTGTGCTATTTTTTTTTTTCTTTCATAACTGTATAGCATATGCTGCTGTAAAGTCTGTACAGCGTCCTGCTGTCTGTGTGTCTGTACACACTCATCCGTGCATGTGTGTCAGCACGCAGTTGAGTTTTGTCTAAAGGAGGCTTCACTACTGAAATTCCATTAAGACAAATGGATCACTCCGGGAGCCGTCAATCAAGCGTGGAGTGAAGCAGTCTCATGGAAAATGGAGCAATAACTCAGCACTAACTCACTGTGGGACAGCGTGTAGACACTTCACTGGCTGCGAGGGAATGCTTCAGCCGGAGTAATGGGAACTGTACTGTTACTGCTGCTGTCACACATGGCATATTTATACAACTTTGTTTTGGGTTGGTAGGCAAGTGCAAGCTTGTTCACTTGTTCAGCTCCTGCACGATATACAATATACCGTATACTGTGACACCTGCTTATTCACTGTTTCTCCTGAAATCAAGAGTTCTGGACTGCGTCCAGAAACTTTTGCTACGCCTCTTGCTACTGTGTCTTTCCTAGTCTTTCTTTGTCTGTTTATTTCCCCTGTGTTTCTGCACGTGGCTCTGTGTTTTTTTCCTGTGTCTTACCTGTGTTCTCCCACGTGACTGTTATCAGTAGCTCCGCCCCCGTTCGCCAGGTTTCTTCCATTTCTGTTTCCCTCTGTGTGTATTTATACCTCAGCGTTTTCTGTTATCCTTGTCAGTTGTTGTACGTTGTTACATCTGTTAAGTTGTTGGTTTTCCTTGTAGTCCTTGTTTCTATGTTTTGTTTTTTTTCTGTTTCATAGTATGTTATCTTGTTTATCTTGTTTAGTAATAAATTTCTTGCGTTTGTGTCCGCCTCCGCGTCCTCTCCCTGCTCGCACCTGACATCGTCTCCTCTTTCTTTCCTACTAAATAGAAAGAAGGAGCAGTTGTAATCGGACAAATGGGACAGCTGATCCCTTTCAATACAATGTTGACGACTGATAAACTGATTAAGCCAATGACAGCGCTCGTTCTTAGCTGCCCAGCCAATCACAGCTGCTGCAAAACATCAGCAACTACAGTTTCTCTGATTTTGCTATTTATAGGTAGTTGTTTGAGTAAAATGAATATTGTTGTTTTATTCTATAAACTACAGACAACATTTCTCCCAAATTCCAAATAAAATATTGTCATTTAGAGCATTTATTTGCAGAAAATGAAAAATGATTGAATTAACAAAAAAAAAAGACCTCAAATATCGAAAAGAAAATTAATAAAGATTTAAGAGTTCAGAAATTAATATTTGGTGGAATAACCCTGGTTTTTAATCACAGTTTTCATGCATCTTGGCATCATGTTCTCCTCCACCAGTCTTACACACTGCTTTTGGATAGCTTTATGCTTTTACTCCTGGTGCAAAAATTCAAACAGTTTAGCTTGGTTTGATGGCTTGTGATCATTCGTCTTCCTCTTGATTATCTTCCAGAGGATTTCAATGTGGTAAAACCAAACAGAAACTCATCATTTTTAAGTGGTCTCTAATTTTTTTCCAGAGCTGTGTACGATGGAATAACAATGTTAAAAGGTCTGCCAGAGGTTATCTTCTTGATATTGTTTGGAAGGTCTATGAATGAGTAGTCCACAGAAGAAAAAAAAAAATGATGGACCATTTGATGGAGCTTCTACAGCATCCAGCTGAGACTCTCTCTCTCGTTATATCTGGAGGGTGAAGCTTTCTGGTGGGTGCAGCTGGTGCAGGCAGCAGGTGAGCAGGGGGTACTCAATCAATGTCTATCCAGCGTCAGCATCAAACGAGACAGCTGGAGAATTTGGAAATCCTTGAAATTCCTGCTGGGCTGGAGAAAGATCTAGCAGGAGCTGGAACAACTCAGAAAATCAAAGAAATAACAGAGAAGCAGGACGTTCCACCAAAATAGCTCACAAGAGTTCACAAGACATCTGAAAGTGTCCTGTGGTATGTGGCACCAAGACTTACATTGGCAGCAAAACCAGTTCACTGGTACTCCTACTGGTGCACTTAGGTATTAGCTATTAACCACTGCATACTGGAAAACCCCTACAAACTAGACCTGCTTCATAGTTGGGGATGTTCTGACCCAGTCAACCCATCTAGCCATCATGGTTTGGTCCTTGTCAAAGTGACTCAGATTCTTTACACAAAAACTGAGTGTTTACTTGCTGGAAGTCAATGTAAAAAAAATATATATATTTTTTTCAAGCCAATATGGATCTTTTTTCCCCTGTTTTTTCTCCTCAGTTTACATGGCCAATAACAAAACCCACTCATTAGGACTATTACTAGTGATGCCCCAAAACACCAGGAGGGTGAAGCTAAGCACATGCCTCCTCCGATACAAGGGAAGTCAGCACCGCCTCTTTTCAAACTGCTGATGATGCAGCATTGCCGAGTGCAGCGACTCAGTTCTGATACATCAGCTCACAGATGCCTTGTGCTGATCGACATCACCCTTTCACCATCTACCCACCCAGAGAGAGCAAGGCCAATTGTGCTCTCTCAGGACTCCATTAGCCGATGGCAAGCTACATGAGCAGGATTCGAACTGGCGATCTAAACTAAACTGAACTAAAATCATTGAAATTTTGAATTAAAACCTGTTTCTTCTTCTCTATACTGAACGGAAAAAAAAATGAGAGAATGAGAAGTTTTATTCACATTTTTCTATTTTCGAATTTCGATGGTGTGTGTGTCTGTGTGTGTCTGTGT
This sequence comes from Astyanax mexicanus, assembly GCF_023375975.1. NCBI lineage: Eukaryota > Metazoa > Chordata > Actinopteri > Characiformes > Acestrorhamphidae > Astyanax > Astyanax mexicanus. Next base: position 14,947,385 of record NC_064416.1, on the reverse strand, counting down.
GTGTGTCTGTGTGTGTGTGTGCAGGGTTGTGCTGGGCAGGTTGTGGCTGTCAGAGGCTCGTTCACCCGCTGACTCAGCTTCTGTCTTTCTGTTGTTTCTGTCCATTATGTGATGACCGTATGCATTCCACTCATACTGCCACCCTTTAGCTTCTGCACGTGCACACACAGGCATGCCCCAGGCACACACACACACACACACACTCACACATGCTCCCAGCAGTATTCATGTATGCTGTTAATGTGCATATTGAGTGCTGAAGTAAACAGTATGCTGGTGATTGAGTGTTGTTTAACAGCAGTGGAGAGAAATGCTGTGTATTAATAAATCATCTCCATGTCATGCCTGCGTAGATAAACATGATTCATTCATGCATCCCAAACACAAGCAACATAAACATGAACCTTGAAGTCTTCAGATTCTGTCTGGCTGTCAAGGTCAGTGTTTTAATGCACACGAAATCATACATTAAACGAAAACTGCCACTTCCTGAGTTAAATAGATGGAACTTGACCTCTATGATTGGACCTCTTGAAATGGCTTGATTCATTTCATAAGGTCGATGCAACAACATGATAAAACAAATTGCAAAAAAAAAAAACAAACATAGCTATAGATTCATAACCGATATAATATTTGTAAATAATATATTGTACATGTATTTATGAATCATCTTAATAGGACAGGGCAAGTAGATTAAACTTGCTGATATTAACCCTTTTATTGTCCAATGGACATCATGTATTTTCTTTATTTTAAAATGTTTTGTTGCACATAATACTATTTTAATACTAACCCTATTTGAGAGCTGTTATCCATCAAAATAGGCCATGAACCAGCCAATAATAATAATAATTAATAAACCAATTAAACAGTAGCTTGGCCCCGCCTACTGCACTGGAAAAACATTATTACTAGGACGAAGTAACAGCCAATTTTTATTTTGTATTAATTTAATTTTATTTAGAACACTTTTAATCAGTTTTTTACTGTTTAGGGTGGTTTATGAAATAAAAAAGGTCAATATGAAATTTAAAATATTACACACAAGCTTTCAAATTGATGAAATTCAATAAAAGAAAAGATTAAATATTTTAGGTTATTTGATTTATTTGCTATATAGATTTTATAGTAGAATATTAAAGTCTTTTTTTCTGTGCATTACAGACAGAAAACAGTTTTCTTACATCACTGGAGATAATTTAGGTCTGAAAGGGTGAAGTTATTTTTTTTTTCAGGTTTTACAGTTTAAAAAACAACATTTGCAATATAACACTAGTGTATCCATCAGCTAGAAAACGTATCAGCCAGTTTGTGAGGATGTAGTAACTAAGTAAACTCATTCTAAGCATGATAAGTAATGCTCACAATTTCATATGAGTAGATCTTAAAATTAGCATTAAACATGTGTTCTCTCTGTCAGCATTCTACACGGCAGCACTTTACATAATACATAACTAGCATGATGGGTGTTAGTGTTTGTAAATATGTAATTCATTTCTGTAATTAATTTTTAATCGATTGACACCACTAACATATTGTCAGGATTGCGGCAAGGAGGTGGACGTGAATGCAAGCAATGTTAATCAAAAACTCTTTTTAAATAAAAACAGACAAGAAAAAACAAGGAGTAACGAGACAGAAGTAAAACATACACAAAAAAACGAACAACCAAGCTAGAAACAAAGGGGCTATCAATACGAATCGAACACGAACAGGAAACATCTGGGACAGGTAACAAAGGGGCGTGGTTAAAAAGACGGAAACACAGGTGGAAACACTGATCGCTGGGGCAGAGACTAGGGAGCACATGGCTGTGAATTCATGAGGAGAATGGAAGAAAACACAGAGACAGACCAGAAAAGGACAGAAATTAGGACAAAAACTTATATGACATATTAATTCATTAAGAGGCCACTTTCTTTAGTTTCTGAATCAGTTTCTCTGATTTTGCTATTTATTGGTTTATGTTTGAGTAAAATTATTATTTTATTCTATGAACTACAGACAACACTTCACCCAAATTCCAAATAAAAATATTGTCATTTAGAGCATTTATTTGCAGAAAATGAGAAATTGCTGAAATAACAAAAAAACGCAGAGCTTTTAAATAATGACCTCAAATAATGCAAAGAAAACAAGTTCATATTCATAAAGTTTTAAGATTTCAGAAATCAATATTTGGTGGAATAACCCTGGTTTTTAATCACAATTTTCATGCATCTTGGCATGTTCTCCTCCACCAGTCTTACACACTGTTTTTGGATACCTTTTTGCCATCCTGGTGCAAAGATTCAAGCAGTTCAGCTTGATTTGTGTGCCTGCATGTGTGCGAGCCTGCATGCATGCGAGTGTGTGTGCATGTGTGCGTGTGTACGCATGTGTTGGCCCAGGCTGTGTGTATTTTAGTGGTCAGTTGGTCAGTCAGGGGGTTTGTTTGAGTGCTGGGTGCTGTGAGGCTGAGTGAACAGTAGTGATCCAGCATGCTGAGAACACAGAGAGAGAAATCTGCCCGCTGCCCGGCTACTGAGGTCAGAACTACTTTAAACTGCTTATTTTACCTCACCTTTACCTTCACCATTTCACCACTTCACCACTTCAATTCCATTTACTGCCTTCAAAACACACAGTCACAAAGATACATTAGATATATAGTGTGGAGACAATAGCTGTCTATATTATATCATATATACAGGGGTTGGACAATGAAACTGGTTTTAGAGCACAATAATTTATTGTCCTGACGGACAGTTCAGGTGGAAACAGGAGAGTTGAGGTGCACATTGAATTCTGCCGTGATTTGGGCAGCCATGGTTTTATGTTTTTTGGATACAATCCGGGTTAGCACCCGAACATCCCTTTCAGACAGCTTCCTCTTACAGCGTCCACAGTTAATCCTGTTGGATGTGGTTCTTTCTTCTTGGTGGTATGCTGACATTACCCTGGATACCGTGGCTCTTGATACATCACAAAGACTTGCTGTCTTGGTCACAGATGCACCAGCAAGTCGTGCACCAACAATTTGTCCTGTTTTGAACTCTGGTATGTCACCCATAATGTTGTGTGCAATGCAATGTTTTGAACAAAACTGTGCTCTTACCCTGGTAACTGAACCTTCACACTCTTCACTCTCTTATTGGTGCAATATGCAATTAATGAAGATTGGCCACCAGGCTGCTCCAATTTAGCCATGAAACCTCCCACACTAAAATGACAGGTGTTTCAGTTTCATTGTCTACTTTAGTCTTCAGTGTAAAGCCATCTTTTCTGAGATTTCTAATCTCACCTCTATTAATCGCATTTATAATACAGTATGTTTGATTGTTATGGTGTACAATGAGTCAATGCAGTAAAGCCTGGCCTATCAAATGCTTTATTGTGTGGTTGTGAATCAAAAGGAAAGTGCTGAGTCAGAGGGTAATTTGCATTGTTGAGACATTGGTTTATTTAGTGTTTTATTAGCTGGAGTATTTAGAGTCAGTGTGTGTGTGTGTGTAAAGGTGTGAGTGTGGGATTAAATTTGTTTTGTCTAGAAAGCTCTGTAGCAGAATTGGCCGTGGTCAGCACCTGGCACCCAGCCTAGGAGAGAGGACATATCACATGACATAAAGAGATAGACAGCGGGAGATCAGCGAATAACAATAGTTATTGCGGCAACAATCCCAGCCTGTAACAATAGAGAGAAATGCAGTGATTTCAGCTCTATTCATCTGCACTGGCTTCACTTGGGATCTCTCCAATGTCCTATCTATAGTGTACTTAGATATTTAAACCTCCCAAAGGGACGTTCCAGGATTTTGGTACATTTCAGGGGTGGTCACTTCTGAAAATTTGATCTTCAATTTGATCATTTTTAGTCATATATTTATTAAATACAGGTAATAGACTAACAAAAAGTTGATTCGTCAAGCTCAGGTATCAAAGCAGTTTTTTTAATTAGATTATGCAATATATTTGGTTACTTACAGTAACAGGGTTGCGAGTAACAGGGTTGCAAATCTAGGCTAAGTTTACCCCAGGAACAGATGCTAACTGTAAAATTTAGCTATGTATACAAGATCAAGGACAAACATGGTTATATAAGTATATAAAGTAAATTTTGACTCTACTCATTATTAGTCTTACAATATGAGTAACAGGGTTGCGTTCACTGAGTGACACACACAACTTGGACAAAACATATTTGGAAAAAAAACTTGAAAATTGTTAGAGCACTTACTCTTGGTCTTGCCATGTGGGCAGAAAATGTCCTTGTGATGTCACTTCCTTTGTGCCAGTAGACTTTAAAGACTTTAAAAACTCTTTCTCTGCCAGGTAAAATTCCTTATGGTAACAGGGTTGAGCGCATGTTGTGGGACACGACTTAATAGCATAAAAACTGTAACATGCAAAACAATGCAGACCAAAGAAGTTGTTTTCATAAGTAAAGGAGAGGCATATCAACAATATACAAGAGGAAGTCATTTATTTAGAGCTTATTTTAATTGTTAAATTTGCCAAAGGAGTTGGTCACCCAATGAGTGGGACAAAAGAAAACGTCCATTTTTTGAGGTGGTCCAAAGGTATTCAGTCTTTTGAATATTATCTAATAATATCTTATTTCTCCACCATATTTTACAGTTTGTCTTATAACAAGTACATTTTTCACAAAAAATAGTCATTTAGATATTTTGGATACGTACATTTGAAATTTAAGTGGTGGGACAGGAAATGTACCAAAATCCTGGAATGTCCCCAAAAAGCTCAAAAAATGAAATATACCCAGTACTGCTGTTCAGAGTAGTGTGCATATATCCATCAAGACTCTTGACTTTCCAGAGATTTCCCAAAGCTCAAACCTCTAGCCTGAGCAATCTTTCACAAAAAGAATGCAGTGAAAAGTTAATACATCAACATGATCACTGAGTAGTTGTTTTGTCCTTGGAGAGGGGTTTAACTGAGGACTCTGAGCTTGAGCTCTAGCTCTACACTTCATTTATGGCCAGAAGACTATGAGTAGATACCCTCTGTTGTCTGGAAGTCAGTGTAATGACTGCTCTTTTTGTAGAAATGATATCATTGCTGGTATTATTGCTGTGGATTATTGATGCAATGTATGGTGTATTGGCCGTTCACTGGAATGGAGACATTTGGAGTTTTTCTTTCCACCTTGCCCCAAGATATGAGGCACACAATTCACACAGCACTCAACAGCAAATGTTCAAATTGACTGGACATTTACTAGATCATGCACTGACCTTGAAACAGTCAGACAGTGTTAAAAACAGGACTATTTTTTATTTATTTTTTGCTTCAGAATAGGAAGTGAAATAATAGGAGATAAACTTCAGACATCCCTACTATCCTGTACTATTGCATAAGAATTTACTCTTAAATAATGTTGGCAAAACTGCAGGACTAACTGTAGAATTTGATCACATTTAAAATAATTAATGAGAATAAATCAGGTGCTTATAACACTTTTAATAGGTACTGACCAAGTGTGAAAACTGTATTCAAGCCCAGGTCCACTATATCGATCTCTGGTCCTCCTGAAAAAAAACGTGGTCTAGGGTTTGTTTCATGTGAACTCTAGTGTGGTTCGCTGCAGGTGTGGAAGCTATCTGCTCCCTGTGCTGTGTGTAGGGTTGTGTGACTGGTTCATTTTGAAAAGTGATGCTTCCACTTATGGCAGTTTTTCCCTTTCTAACTCTACATCCTAATAAAACCGCACTTGCTTAATACTGCAGTGAGGTAATTGCAAAAAGCTCAGCTTCGTGGAGTGAGTGCATGTACTGATAGCATGGTGATAAATGCATATATCAAATGCAGGCCTGTATGGATAAAAATAGTTTTGAGAAGCTCCTACATGATGAAATGACACATAACCAACAAGCCCCTTTCCCCCCAAAAGAAAAATGTCTGTTCCTGGATAGAAAAGTGTTTCTATCCATGCCAAATAATACAATTTTTCCATTAAAAAAAACATTTTAGCAAAGCTACATGCAGAAGCATGATGCATGGAAATGCACAATTGATTCCCAGTTCAAATGCAGTTCAAATTATGTGTGAAAATAACTTCCTCCCCCAAACAAGCACAAAATTAGTTCTGGGTGAAGACTTACTCAGGACTCAAGTGTGAAAATGTCCTTAATATTATGGAAACTAAGCAGTGAAAGCAAATTCATTGTTTTTTTTTTTAAATATACATGTCTAATCTGTATAATCTAGGAAATATCTCATTAGGCCTGTCATGATAATTACATAATTGACTTAATAATATAATGCATGGACATGACCTCGCTCATTTTTGCTGATCTTTATATTGGTCATTATACTTACTTAGCCAGAAGAGCCAATTAAGGGTAATGAGCCGTTGTGTTTACTTCTTTTAAAAAAAAAAAAACATTGTTTTTATTTTAATAATGTTTTATTCATGCTTTGTGTTTAAGTATTCTTAATTATCAACATTTTATCGCTGTTCACAAGAATTTAACTGCCTACATTATCATTATTATATCAGTAAAATAAAATGTCAGTCTTAAAATGGCAATAATATAATTTATATGTCATCCAAACCAAAAAAAATAAGATCATGATAGGCTTACCGGTCTTGAGAGTGGACATATTTTAGATGTGCCACAAACACTTCAGCTCTGATGCATCATCCTGAAGGTCTTGTGTCGACACACCCATAGATTACAGCTGAAAGGTCAGTGTGTTGGAATTCAGCAAGTGCAGAAACTGTCATACTGTGATTCAGTGCTCTGAACTAGTATTGACAGCTTAAAAAATACTGCATCCCTGTAAGTAAGATACATTTGAGGTCTAAAATAAAACACATACCTTGTCCCTGTATGAAGATAATGCCAATAGGATAGGACCCTCTGGAGAAGATAAACATAAACCTATGTATTTCCACCATGTATATTGTCAGATGTGGTATAGAGCATACCTGTCAAGTTTTAGATTTAAAAATAAGGGATATTTTCCTCCGTCCGCTTAAAGTCGTCCCACCAGCCCAACGAAGGTTCAGTATCTCTTACATTTTAAGGCAGGTTTACAAAAAATCTAAGATAACCATATGTGAACCACTTACACATTACAATTAGATTATCAGAATCTGAAATGTTGTGGACATTCCTACATATGTCATTCTTTTAATACAGCCAAATTAAAAACCCTTTTCTAGATATTTAAAAAAAAGTTAAGATTTCATGTCTTTTTTGCCTTTAAATGCACTCTTTTATATTATATATTTTTTTATTTATTTAATAGATTTAAAATTGAACAAAGGGTGCACAAATTCTGCAAAATGACTGTAGGTGACCTAAAAATAGTATTATGAGCTTTTACTAAAAGGACATGGACCAGATATATTCCATCAGTAAAAATTAGTCCTAAGTGGCCTACACAATTAATAATTTTTAAATAATACTTTTTTCTTTTGAACACTACTGATCAGTTCAGTTAATTTCGGTCCTCTCCACATTTCTAGTTAAACTGAGTCACAAGTTGTAATTTTTTTATTTTAAAAGGTTTAATCTGTGTGTTTTGTTTCGGAGACGAGTATTTTTAAGCAGCTATCAGAAAAATCTCATCACAGTTTACATGACTAGCCTACCGTTACCTTTCTTTAAGAAAAATCGCTGAATATCCAGATCTGTTTTAACATCAGCTGCTCCGACTAGCTGCCTGAACTCACAGCGACGGGGGCTTCCCCACGCTGACCCTCCTTTGCAAGCTGATTGGCTGTTTCTCCTGAAAGGCGGGACTTTCTCCTTGAACCGGCTCCACGATTGGTTAAGAGACACAGCGCGGTCAGTGCCCTGTCTCCTCAATAATATATATTTTTTAATCTTAATATAATACGGGAAATTTACGGGAAAATACTAATACGGGAGGACGGCGGGAAAGAGGAGTAAAATACGGTAGTTTCCCGGCCAAAACGGGAGACTTGACAGGTATGGTATAGAGTAATATATACCCCCCCCCCCCCACACCTGGTGCTCCATCCAATATTTATTGATAAGTTGGTAGCAGTATCCTGAACCTGCTAATGCTTCTGTTGCTGAGTGCAATCAAATACTCATGACAGCAATACTCCAAAATCTATAAGAAATCTATGAGCCTTCACCACTGAAAAGTAGAGACAGTTACTCCAATAAAAGCAGAATCATCTCTTTTTAAACCCCTTAAAAGGCCTTGTCCTTTTAACACCAACAGGTGTAGGTGATACAAAACAATTTTTTCTGCAGTAAAATAATCAGCAACAAATGAACAACACATCAGTGTATTAGCAGGAGTGAAGCATCTTCATATATTGAGGTAATCTCTCATATACTAATGATACATTTCTAACATAAAGATAAATATACTTACTTTTTAAGGGGCTCAATTTTGGTGGAATAAGAGGAAATGTGCACAATATTGATACAACAGTATCAAGGTTTCAGTGGCTGTATTGATCCAGAAGACATTTGTAGTACTCATTCTGAGTATTGTAGGTTTATTTATTATACAGTTACTCCAATAAACGTAGATTCATCTCTTTTTAACCCCTTAAAAGGCCTTGACCTGTATACAGGCTACAGGTGTAGGTGACACAAAACCATTTTTTCTGCAGTATTTTTTTTAAGACACTTGGAGAAGCTGCCTGGTCTCTCTGCTCCACTTAATAATTCCAGATCAGTAACAGGAATCAACCCAAATTGTGTATGTTTGAAAATAGATGTAAAAACTAGAGAAACATAACAAAACTAAAGGTTTGGAGGACATGAACTGTCTGATTTGTATTCAAGAAAATATTGTTTTTAAAATGAAGTTCAGGAAAAAGCCAATTTTACGATTTTATTCATTATATTTTGACATTAGCAGATTTACTTAAATGTTTATAAATCTTTTCTATTAAAATGATTAAAACAATTATGCTTTTCAAAAATCCTGGCCTGTTAAGGGGTTAAGACCCTTGATTTTGGTAGAAATAAAGAATGAGCAGGTGTATTAATACATCTGTCCATAGTAGTAGTGTAGGAGACACAAGAATGAACATTATGACTAAGCTTGATCCTGATCATCACAACTCATGTTACTATGATTTTTTTATTGTGTGTGTGTGTGTGTGTTTGTGTGTTTGGGTGTGTTTGTGTGTGTGTGTGTGCCAGCTAAAGTGCAGGCCTACATGCATATAAAGAGCATAAGTGGATATCGTACTAAAACAGTTGTACGAGAACTGCCAAGGTGAATGATGCGTGCCAACAGGTAGCCATGGCAACACGACTCATCTACCGAACAATGTGAGGGGCTAGATTGTGGTCATGAATCAGAATCCTGTTCACACACACACTCACACACACACACTGAGAAGGTGGTGTAAGGTGTTAATGTGTGGTTTAGTGGTGAAATCTGCTTCGTAATGATACTACTTAAACCCCAGACACACATATAGCACCATATATAGATTTATTTCATCACAACAAATAATAAAGATTTAAACACACACACACACACACACGCACAGGCTCACAGCAGACGTCTACACATTCACACTGCGTTTCCATCACATGTATACATGAGCCTCAGAGTTGTTGTGTGACAAACATTAGCCTAATGGAAACAGACAGCCATACCTCTTCTGTCTATTGCTGCTGTAATTATTACAACCAGGCTGACATTTGGGTCGGCTGCGGCATCTTTGCCCTAATTTGACACAGCGCATTAGCATTTAGCACTGAAAGGTCAATGCATGGTTCATCACAGTGGTCAACACTAGTAACTAATAGCCATAGGGCATGCCTTGGCTCACCTAAAGCAGCACTTTTACTCAGTGCAAGTTTGTATGAAAGTTGTATGAAGAAGTCTAATTTATTCATAATTTAATGGTATGAATTTTAGCTATGAGTGTTTTCATATATATGGTTTGTTTGTTCAGGTCCGAATCAGTTAAACCATTTGCTAACACTTGACTTGGATGGTCCATTTGATGGCCTCATTGATGCCCAACTGACATTCAACTAACATTCAACTACATGTCTATTAAATGCAATTGAACTGAAAGGTAAAAGTAAATGATTCTCTACTGAATGTAACCCTACATCCAACTCTAACCCTAACTCTAATCATTACATTTTGATTAATGGTTAGAGTTAGGTATAGGGTTAGGTTCTATTTTGAATCATTTACATTCAACATAGGGTTAAGTTGCATTTAATATTTAATATACATTCAGTGAATGTAAATTGAATGTCAGTTGAGCATCAATGAGGTCATTAAATGGACCATCCAAGTAAAGTGTTACCACACATTTGTAAACTTGGAGTGTCGTCCTTTTGGTTTGGTTTGTTTTCACACATGGAAAGATCCACATGTACCAAAGTTAAATCCACACGGTTACTGTCATTTCCTTCCCTCTATTTTTTTTTAGAAATGTTTCCATCCTCTATGGTGGTAGAAAGGCAAGGTATTGGTGGTCCAGCCCCATGATGTTGCAATCATCTCCCTGATGCCAAACACCTGTTAAAATTGAAAGCAATTGGGCTCATTGCTAAGTTTATTTAAGTTTATTAAGGTGTGTTTGGTAAAGAGTTTTGACAAGATAAAAGACACAAAAAAGTGACAAAAATGCTTGCATGAGTATGCTAGCCCTGTATGCTGCTATAGTACATCATAAGAAAACATAAAGGATTTCCACACACAGGCAAATTTCACACTGCCCCCTATGTAGTGTACTATGCAAGTCACAAAATTGTGTATTCTTAATCTAAATATAGCATTATATTTCTGCAATATTTCGAAATCTGAAATCTGTATATTTTTATTGACCCCACTTTAGAATAAGTGTCTCTAATAACTGTGTAATAACGATGTAACTGATGGTGAAGTACACATTGCTGAAGTATGCAGTGATCAAGACACTTATTACAAAGTGCGTGAATAAAGTTATTATTTTGAGTGGTCTATTATAATTGTTTAATAAACTCTTAGTAGAGTATCAGCAACAAATTAACAACACATCAGTGTGTTAGCAGTAGTAAAGCATCTACATATACTGAGGTCAATCTCCTTAAGACATACTGATGATACAATTCTAACATAAAGATAAATATACTTACCTTTTAGGGGGCTCAATTTTGGTGAAATAAGGGAGACCTGCACAATATTGATACAACAATATTAAAGGAGAACTCTGGTTTAAAAATTTTTGTTGTAGTAAAACATGATAAAAAGTATTTACCTTTGATGAATAGCCCATTTCCGTTCTCCCACAACATTCCGAGATCCAGTAATTTTAACAGTTTGTCCAAACACCCTTCCGACTGGGGGCATTGGGGCATAATTTGCCCTGATAATTTGCCCTGATAAATCGCTTTTTTCCACCGTTATCCAGCTCAAAGTAGCTCCACACCTCCATGCTAGAATCCGGAGAGTGCCGCCATCACTGAACTGAAAATAACATAGACATATGTATACATAGATTCTACAGACCTGCTGCTATGCTATGCTGAGTCTATGTATATATATGTTATATTTAGTGATGGCGGTGCACAGAGCTGAAGCTTGCGTTTCTTGTGCACTTTTTAAGTTATTAATGCCTCGTTTTAAATGTCAGGGCACTCCGGATTCTAGCAAGGAGGTTTGGAGCTACTTTGAGCTGGATAACGGTGTAAAAAGTGATTTATTGGGGCAAATTATGCCCCGTTTCACCCAGTCTGAAGGGTGTTTGGACAAACTGTTAAATTTCTGGATCTCGGAACGCTGTGTGTTATTCATCAAAGGTAAGTACTTTTTATCATGTTTTACTACAACAAAAGTTAATTTTACACCAGAGTTCTCCTTTAAGATTTCAGTGTCTGTACTGGTGAAGGAGACATGGTGCTGTTCCATTTGTTGTACTCATTCTAAATGTTTCAGCTTTATTTATACTGCATTTATTTATTTAGTTAAAAGGCCCAGTTAAGAGAGTATAGTAACTATAAAGCATCAGATCATTCACCAGGCCTTCCTGAGCCTGACTGTGTGGAAGCGTACAGGACCTAGTCTCTCATAAGATCCTCCTGGGGCTGCAGTTACACAATACAACTTTCAATTTTCATCACTTGCATGATTCGCCTGAAGGGCCGACGTTTAGCCTGCTGTTCTTACATAAGCAGCACTTCTCCCCTCTTCACTCGTCTTCTCCCCTCTGCTCTGTTACTCTTCCACTGCAGACTCAGGTCCCTCTCGTGAAACCTCAACTCGGTTTCAGGAAACAGAACTCATCAGTTTCACTGCGCTGCGGGTCCTCAGGAGCGCATCCACTCAGCGGGGAAGTGACTTCATAAACCCGCTCTGATGTAATCACTTTCAAAAAGATATTTGTCATATTTTTACACTTATTAGAGTAAATTCCCTTGAAGGCATTCCATTTTGATCTCGTCTGATTTCGAGTCACATTCCCTTGTGTTCAGTGTTTTAACTTGTGCACATACTTTACACTTTATATCCACACTCTCTCTCACATCTCTCTCTCTCTCTCTCTCTCTCTCTCTCTCTCTCTCTATATATATATATATATATATATATATATATATCCAAATTAACAGTTGACAGTCCTAATATATATATATATATATATATATATGACGGTCAACTGTTAATTTGGAATCGGTAACATGATACTAGTTTTTTAATGTAATTAATTACAACACTCTGTAATTCTTTCCTCTTTTTCGCTGAAGTGGTTCTCTTGTGATGAGAATGTGGTGATCTGGCCAAAATCCGATCCAGGTATTAAATATACTTCTTTTAATTGAGCTTAACTGCTGATTAGGCGCAGTGTATTCAGATATATTAGCCAGATAATATGCTAAAAAAGACTGGATGGTGAATGTTAAAAGAAAAAAAAAACAAACGTGTGTCTTATTAAAATCAATTTATTTTTAATCATTTTAGTGATCTTAATTTAGTTACCAAATATCTATTTAATACAAATACACATTTATTTATTTATTTATTTATTTATATATTTTTTTGCAATACATTTTTTGTGCCAATTTTTTTGTCGAAAACCGGACCATGATACACGCACAGGTTAAGCTTTGACACGCCCACAAGTGACACAGGGTATACAGTATAAACATTGGCAGTGATCTGTCCATAATTCAGGATGTCAGAACCTATGGTTCACTTTTCATTCAGATACAGAGATCTTCATCAATGTATGCTTTTTTTAGGCACATCTATTATTCCTTCTGAAAAACATATAAATATATACAATTTACACAGAACGTTTTTTTTCTGTATCAACATAAACCATCATTTCTTCCTCTCTGCTCCTCTTTAGTTGTAGTGGTGTAGATATCTCAGCATGTCAGAGACTCATGTCAGAGGCTCCAGATGGTATGCTAGTAGAAACATTGGCAATAAGAGCAGATAAAAGTGCAGCATGGAGCAGACTGTCTGTGAGCCGTGCCCTGGGCGACTGTAGGCAGGAGTCCTGAGGGGAATTCAGATCTTCAGTGGAGAGAGAGAGAGAGAGAGAGAGAGAGAGAGAGAGAGAGAGAGAGAGAGAGAGAGGACACCGGGGTCACATTCTCTTCTTTGGAGTCTAGTGTGCTGTCCGGTCAGGCGTTCTATAACAGCTTTGCAATGAGAGTGACTCACACTCCTCTGTGAACATGTTGAGACGTTGTAAAGCCCGGGTGACGGTGGCAGAGAGAAAGATGGCTTGGAATAGATTTATACTGAAGTGTCATCAAACTATCTTGTCCTGGATTCATCCTGTCTATTCTGAGATTAAGAGACTGGGTAGAAAACAGACTGGAAAATGAATGTGCCGATTCAGGCAATGCACCCTGTTATAATAAACGTCAGTGACAGACGCTTTAAAAAATAAAAAAGAATGAAGTGACTGATTGTAATTGCTATTCGGATAAAGCCTAAGGTTACCATGTATAATAATGCAGAAGTAGTGTTTAATATACAGCTCTGGAAAAAATTAAGAAACCACTTCAATTTCTGAATCAGTTTCTCTGATTTTGCAGTTTATAGGTGTATGTTTGAGTAAAATGAACATTGTCATTTAGATCATTTATTTGCAGAAAATGAGAAATGGCTGAAATAACTAAAAAAGATGCAGAGCTTTCAGACCTCAAATAATGCAAAGAAAATAAGTTTTAAGAGTTCAGAAATCAGTATTTGATGGAATAACCCTGGTTTTAATCACAGTTGTCATGCATCTTTGGCATGTTCTCCTCCACCAGTCTTACACACTGCTTTTGGATAACTTAATGCCTTTACTCCTGCTGCAAAAAATCAAGCAGTTCAGCTTGGTTTGATGGCTTGTGATCATCCATCTTCCTCTTGATTATATTCCAGAGGTTTTCAATTTGGTAAAATCAAAGAAACTCAGGAGGTCTCTTATTTTCTTCCAGAGCTGTACATGTAGCACGTGTTGCGTAACATGCCAGACATCTCAGCATGGAGTTGTAGAGGTAACATATGGTGTACAGTGATAATCCATTTCATGCAGCTTGCGTATTCCCATAGGTTCTGCAGACTGTTAATTGTCCATCCAATAGCATTCTTCATTTTTTATAATTTTATTTCAGTTTTTTCCCATTTTCTCCCCAATTTACACGGCCAATTACCCACTCATTAGGACACCCCTTATCACTAGTAATGCCCCAACACACCAGGAGGGTGAAGACTAGCACATGCCTCCTCCAATACATGTGATGTCAGCCACCGCTTCTTTTCGAACTGCTGCTGCATTCTTTTGCATTGCTGAGCAGCATCACAGTGCGCTTGGAGGAAAGCGCAGGGGCTCGGCTCCGGTACATCAGCTCACAGACGCCCTGTGCTGCAGACATCACCCTAGAAGTGATGTGGGAAGAGAGCACCATCTACCCACCCGAAGGGAGCAGGGCCAATTTTGCTCTGGGCACCAGCAGCTTGATGGCAAAGCTGCATGAGCGGGGGTTCGAACCTGCGACCTCCCGCTCATAGTGGCAGCGCTTTAGACCGCTGGACCACTTGGCGCCCCAGCATTCTTCACATTTTTAATCGTGGATAATACTGTAGGTATGGCAATGCGACCGGCCATGGCATAGAACGTGTGTTTTCAAGGAAAGCTCTTGAGGCAGCAGCTGTATGTGGACAAGCATTGTCTTGTTGGAACAGCACACATTAATGTGTGTTGAGAAAAGATAGGGTTACTGGTTGTGGGACCTTATTAACATAATGTTGGGCTGTCAAAGTGCCTGTATGGAAAACCAAAGGTGATATGTCATCATACAGAATTGGCACTAGGCCTTCTGGACATGTGATGTATGACAATAAACCATTGATGAAAGTGTTGAACATGGTGCTGACATACATGGTTGTCATAGACAAAAGCCAGACTCATCACTTAAGATGACCCACTTCCATTCTAAGTTACTCCATGACAGTCAACTGACAGACAACTACCCACCAGTTCTCAGCTATCCACATTCTGTGTGTACCAAAAAATAAGCCTTATCAGATCAGGCCATCCTCTTTTATTTGTGTTTTGTACACCTGCTTATTCATTAAAAAAAATCGTAATCAAGTGTTATAAAAAGTGTTTATCTTGCTTTTGTTGGAGTAACAGTCTCTACTGTCCAGGGAAACCTGTCTACCAGATTTGTAAGCATTGGATTTCTGAGAATTGGATCAACAAGAGCATTCATGAAAACGTTGGATGTTGGATGATCACCACTCTACCTTATCTTTTTCATCTCATTTCATCCCAACTCATTGCAACTGCAATGCTTCACAGCTCAATACTGGAGGTGTGTGTCCATTTGCACATCTGTGTTATGTAACTTGTGAATGGTGCAGCCTAAAGTAGATACATTCATACTTTATAAAAGGGATTTTCACAAACATTCAGAAAAAAGTGTCTTCAAATCCACTACAGACGTTTGCATATACAGTGCAGGAGCTTTGGGCAGTGTACAGGGGTTTGCATTGCGCTGGTACATAACTCCCATGCATGTAACGCTGTAAACATGCATTTGTTGACAAGTTAAAATATATAAAAGCAGCTGGACTGAAGAAATAGAATAATATTACAGAATTTCACACATATATGACCCAGGTTACGCATGTGGTAGGCAGCTCTGGAGAGTGCAATAGTAGCGTTCTGACCTGGTGAGGGCAAACAACCAACATCATCTTGAAGCTGCTATTTTAAAGATTTCATTCTACTAAAATCCACTTTTTTTGTTCTTTGTGAAACACTATAGGTCTTGCTGAGTTGTATATGCATACTGCATATAAAACTGTTCTGCAGCCTCCACTGTCTGCAGTAGCTTATGAAAGAAAATGTTCAGAAATACGAGTTGATCAGAGAGAAGTTAGGTGTCTACGTCAACCTTTAAGGTACATTTTCTTTATAACATAGTTTTAACAGATCGTGCCTAATAGACAGACTTCCTCTTTCAGGCTCCCACAGCCTGTCCTGTTCTATTGTGACTTTCCTGCTTTCTCTCTCTCTCTCTCTCTCTCTCTCTCTCTCTCTCTCTCTCTCTCTCTCTCTCTCTCTTTCTCTCACTCACTTATTCATTTAATCACATGTTCCTGCATATGCCTGTACAGTAAACTCTCGATGGGCAGGAAGCTTGTAAATAATACACGATAGCTTCACTGTACTTTTAACATAAGATCCCCTGCCTCTCTCTCTCTCTCTGTTGAAGACAGTAGTGGTGTGTGTGTGTGTGTGTGTGTGTGTGGATGGTACTGTGCAGCTGTCAGCAGTAGTTTAGCAGCCAGTGCGATTGTGGTCCGGCTGTGTGTGGGTCACTTAGCTTAGTGGTGTGGCAAAAAGGCCCCCAGGCCACCAAAAGTGCCCTAACCTAGTTTCAGTGCCGAACACACTGCAGCCTAGCCTAGCACACACACACACACACACACACACACACACATAAACACACATACACACAGGGGGGAGGGCTGTACATCTGTGCTCTCCAGCACAAAATGCCCTACAGTGGGTACTGAGCGTACACTGGACTGAAGATGCACTGAAGAGGTTTATCACTCTTGGACAGAGCAGATCTGGACAGTGTGTGTTACATTCAGGTCAGATTTAGTTCAGCAAAATAAAGGTCTCAAATATATAAAACTTCAGTGTGTTTATATACAGCTCTGAAAAATTAAAATGATGTGTTTCTTTGATTTTACCGAGTTAAAGATATGATCAAAATGTTCAAAAGGAAGATGGAGCATGGATGATCACAAGCCATCAAACCAAATTGAACTGCTTGAATTTTTGCACCAGGAGTAAAGTAGCATAAAGTTATCCAAAAGCAGTGTGTAAGACTGGTGGAGGAGAACATTCCAAGATGCATGAAAACTGTGATGAAAAAACAGGGTTATTCCACCAAATATTGATTTCTGAACTCTTAAACGTAAAGCTCTGCCTCTTTTTGTTATTTCAGCCATATGTCATTTTCTGCAAATAAATGCTCTAAATGACAATAATTATATTTAGAATTTGTGAGAAATGTTGTCTGTAGTTTATAGATTTAAACAACAATGTTAATTTTATTCAAACATAAACCTACAAATAGCAAAATCAGAGAAACTGATTCAGAAACTGAAGTGGTCTCTTAATTATTTCCAGAGCTGTATATTCTGTCACATTCTGTACTAATCAATCATACCTTGGTCTGTTCTGCTCAGTCATAGTGTATACTATTCCATAACAGTCATGTGTTCTATTCTATTCTATTCTATTCAGTATTATAACATAACACCTTCTATTCTATTAAATGTCATTCTGTTTTGTTCTGTTTAGTTATATTGTTTATAATGTTTTTTTGTTTCTATTCTGTTCCATTTGGTTAATTTATTATTTATTTATACCTTATTGTTATGCCTTCTTTTTTATTCTTTGTCATATTCAGTAATATTTGACCAAACCCTCTTCTATTATAATATGTTCATTCATTTTCTATGGTATTTCATCATATCTTGTTCTGTTTTGTTTTAGTCAGATATATTTTACACTATTTCTTTATACCTTAATCTATTTTGTTAAAATCTATAATTTTTAGTTCTGTTTGTGCTGTTTTTTTTGTGCTGTATGTTCTATTCTATTCTATTCTATTCTATTCTATTCTATTCTATTCTATTCTATTCTATTCTATTTAGTCATATTTGAAACTATTTCATCATACTTTGTTAATATTCTATGCTCTTCTATTTTATTCAATTTTATCATGCGTCATTATTTCCTATCACTTTCTATTTAATCGTTTACTTGTTATTTTATTTCATCATAATTTACACTTTTCTATCATCCTGTCACATTCTATTCTATCCTATTGTACTCTTGTCATTTAATATTCTGTTTAATTTGGTGTCCATAATACATTAGCTGGTTTTGAAAAGTCTTTTTTATACACACTTGCGCGCACACACACCTATACACACACACACACACACAAACGTACGTGCACACTCCATCATGCCTCCGTTCACAGAAGCTCCAGATGTTTGATACAGCTCCAGTGTGTCTTAATTACGCTCCCTTTAATGTCTGCTGTCTGTTTGTCCCATTGCTGTTGGCATCAACATCAGTCAGTCCTGTTCCTTTACTGATAGCTCCCTCTTCCTCCTCCTCCTCCTCCTCCTCCTCCTCCTCCTCCTCCTCCTCATCTTCTCCCCAGTAGCCCCTTTATCACTGTGGGAGGCTCAGAAACTGCTGCTGACAGACTGTAGGCTCCAATGATATACCTCACCGCTCCTGCAGAGCTCCACTCTGCTGAAATCCTGAACACGGCTCTCGTGACCCGCCGCACATCTGTGTGTAAACACGGCCGGTATAAGCAGCTTTACTCTTATTATATGTCTTTACCGATTTGGCGCTTATGATAAATAATAAGCGCAGTGATCTTATTGACCAGCAGGCGGTTCTGGATTATAACCACAGGCATATTCTAATGCATTAGACATGCAGCCGGGGTACTGTGATGTGCACTCCAGGTGGAATGCTGAACGCTGCTGACAGACCTGCTTTTCAAATGCCATTTATGCGTTCTTGAACTGCACTGAAAAAAAATGACGAGTAAAATTTACTTTAAAAAAGTTTCGCAACTTTCTGCATTTGCTTTTTTTAGTAAATTTAATTTCAGAAAACTTTAAGTAAATTCAACTTGGTTTCAAGACTTAAATGTTACATAGAGTAAATAAGTGAACTGAACTTCAGTCAATCCTTTCTTTTAGTAAACTTTACTTAATTTATTTTTGCTGGCTCAATCCTTTATTTTTGTAAACTTTACTTCATTTATTTTTGCTGCATTAATCCTGTCTAATAGTAAATTTTACTTAATTTATTTTTGCTGAATCAATCCTTTCTTTTAGTAAACTTTACTTAATTTATTTTTGCTGAATCAATACTTAATTTCTGCATACAATATTGCCTAATTACAATTACTTAATTTATACAATATTACTCAAATAATTAATGATACATGATATATGTTATAATTTCTGAAATGTAAATACATTTAGTTAAAACACACATATTACACTGTCTCAACACATGGATGGCATGCAATATATTGTTTTTTGTATGCTAAAACAATGCATTGCATGCCATTCATGTGTTGAGACAGTGAGACTTGGTCTGTTTACAAAATAAATCTTTGAGATTATGTAAATATTTTAAAGTGTGGTTTTAATAAAAATATTTAAAATTTCAG
Source organism: Astyanax mexicanus (assembly GCF_023375975.1). Classification (NCBI taxonomy): domain Eukaryota; kingdom Metazoa; phylum Chordata; class Actinopteri; order Characiformes; family Acestrorhamphidae; genus Astyanax; species Astyanax mexicanus. The sequence goes on along the minus strand of NC_064416.1, from coordinate 14,927,697 downwards.
TAATATTGTATAAATTAAGTAATTGTAATTAGGTAATACTGTATGCAGAAATTAAGTAAAAGTTACTAAAATAAAGAATTGATTCAGCAAAAAAAAATAAGTAAAGTTTAGTAAAAGAAAGGATTGACTGAAGTTTAGTTAACTTATTTACTCTATGTAACATTTAAGTCTTGAAACCAAGTTGAAGTTACTTAAATGTATCTGAAATTAAATTTACTTAAAAAAAAAGAAAAAAAATGCAGAAATTTACGAAACTTTAAATAAATTTTACTCATCATTTTTTAGTGTGTGTGTGTGTATGTGTGCATGTGTGTGCGTGTGTGTGTGTTGGTGTACTCTCAGGATCGCTCTCCAGGGTAGACTTTTAGCCTCCTGCTCTTACATAAGCAGCACTTCTCTGCTCTTTACTGCAACAGCCAGCTGGCTTTCTCCATCCATCCACCACAATAGCTCATAAATGGACTCATAAGATGATTATATCATGTTGATGTCAGAGTGCATAAATAAACATGACTCTGAGCCTGGCTGCAGTTTTACAGCACACCAGTGAAGGACCTGCTGACTGTTCACAGCTCGAGACGTACCGCCATGAGTGTAGCGATGACTCTGGACATACTGGTGCTGGTGCTGATGGAGGTCAGCTAAGTCGGGGGGGGGGGGGGGGGGGGGGGGGGGGTATTTGTGAGTGTTTGCTGATAGTGTGATGGTTTAACTGTGTTCTGAGCTGGATTACTTTCTGATAGTTGATGAGAGGCTGAGCTCATTATGTGGATAAATAGAATATCTCCTGTTTATTTATTTAGATTGGTTTATTTAGATTGGTGCTAACTGTACTCTCAGCTGGATTACTCACTGATAGTTGATGATAGGCTGAGGGCATGGCTTTATTTGTTAAATAGGGTAAGTCTTGCTGTTTCTGTGATTTATATATATCATGCCTGGATGTTACTTTAAACCAAAATTATGAAGCCTAGAATAGCCAATAGAATAGTCACTATTGTAGGATAACTCGGTTATTGTGACAAGTCTTTTTTACAGTCATTACAGCGTCTAAATGTCAGTGTTTCGCTAAATTGTGCAGCCTAACCTCTAGAACAATTTCACCCATGGTATAATATTTGTCTCAAATTGTGTTAAAATTTAATATTGAAAATCTGAAGCCTTTATCATTAAAATAAAGGGATGTAACATTGCTGAATGCTGCAGTAAATCTGGTAAAGCTGTACTGTATGTAAACAGAATGAAACAACAGCAGCCTTGCATTTCACAGCTGAACGACAGAAACTCCACACTTGAGTTTGGAGCTCTGGCAGTTTATCACACTCTGCTTTGCAGCGAGTTTAATGGTCCTGTAGAAAACAGAAAAAAGACGTAGACAAAGTGTTTGTGCTCGTTTCTGTGTGAAGAATGGGCTGCGATTCAGATGGCAAATGTGGGATTGCTTGTATTAGAATCTCTGCGGCAAAAAAAGCACTGCATTGTTGGTTTTTGTAAGAACTCTGCTCTCTGTGTGTTCAGTGTTTATCCCGCTCCGCTCACTGATCCATTTCAACGCTAAATGCTCAGTCTGATCCTACATGCCAAGTCTTGAATGCTCATTTTCACACTGAATTGCCTCCTCAATCACGTATGTAAAAACACTGATAAGGTGTCAAGCAGCTGTTTGCGCATAGACATGATTTCCTGTACTGGTGAAGGCAAGACTGAATCAGTGGGATTGGTGAAAGTTTCTCTTTTACAAAGATTCTGGGATTATTAGACCTGTCATAAGTGCAGATTTGTTTTATGTTTTAAAGTAATACTTTAGCAGCAGGAAAATTTAATTAAATTAAGTTGGTTTACTTAATTTACTTATTGACCATTAAGTTTTACCTCAGGGGACAGCTCAGAAAATCCCACACCTGCAAAATTGTGAGGTGTAATCTTGTGACTAAGGCTGAACAAACTGCTCATGGCAAGACAACGTGAGCTCAGTGCAGCGCAGTGGGTGGTAATAATAGTGACCGGCAGCATCTGGCTAAAATTGTCTCATGACATTTGGCATATCAGTTTCATTGTATCCTAATGCCAGGGTTACACTACACGAGTTTAGCCCAGTTTTTCATTCGTAGCCAGTTTTTGTTGATCACTGACAAAAACTCTGAGGCAGATAAAATATCTGACTGATGCTAAATATCTGACTCAGTCAGCAACTGGGAGTTAGTAGCAGCAGTCTGATCAATTTCTCTCTTCCTGTTATATCACTGTTAAACACTAAAGGGAGCCCACAAGTCAGTCCTTTATGAATGGGGTGAATAGAGACAAAAGCTATAAACCTAAATTAAAAATATTAATGATTTACTTGTTCTGAGAATTCCTATACTTTTAAAAAGTACAATAATGTATTTTACTAAAAAAAAAGGCAAATAACACATGTCTGTATATTTCAGTTTTTTTACACTAAAGACACAAGTTTTTCAAGTAAACAAGTTTTTTTCTCTGCTACTGTGAGCTGATTGGTTGGTTATCTGATACTGGAGTTACACTCAGAGCACCCTAGGTTTAAAAGGTTTATATCTGGAGTTTAAAACCTTATAACATTATATATATGAAGAGTTTGGTTCCAAAACGCTATAAATCCATTTTTAGCAATTTGAGTAAAAAAGGGTTTTCTTTAGCAAGAAAGTGGTAGGCTGAAAACCACTGATTTCTGTATCAAACTATCAAATACCATACTAAGGATAAAATAACACAAAAAAATCCAATCAAGATTTTAATATTTAAAGATTTATTTTTAAAAAGAATTCGTTTTTCGCAAAACGCAATAAATCCATGCCAAGTTTTTTTTTTTCAAAATGTCTTATATATCCTTTGGCATCAACATATATATTTTTTTACTAATAATGTGCAAAATACAATAATAAATAACAGTAAATTGTACATCTGAATATAATAGTTTGACAATTGGGCCTAAAAACACAAATTTCAAAACATTTCTTTTCGAAAAAGTGCAAAATTTCATTAAAGAACAAGACATTAACACTATAAAATCCCCAAAATCACGTTACATTAATGTGCTGTAGTGTAATGTAGTGTAGTGTAGTGTAGTATAGTGTGTGTGTGTGTGTGTGTGTGTGTGTGTGAACTGCAGATGACAGCGGGCATTTCCCCCCTCCTGAATGCCTCATTTTCTTTACCTTTTCACGTACATGAGACTTTTTTAATGGCTTTCTCTTTTTTTCAATAACTGCTTCACGAACAGGCTCCTCTATACCATCAAAACCGATCATTTTCGCGGACTTTGAGAGTGAAAAACGAAAGTGAAAGTAGGCGACACGAAATACCGGCACTCTCAACAGCCCGCCTTTACATTAGATAGCTCGTGGAATGCTGCGCTTTGATTGGATGAGTGGAGATGTGGCGTTCTGCGGGAAAACAAGACTGGCGTTTGTTGCGTTTTGGAAAGAAAGAGAGAAAGCAGGGCAGTATTACACGGCGGATGTGGCGTTTTGATGAAAATTGAATATTGGCTTTTCAAGAGTGGTCACATATTCTGATTCTGGCTCTAACTCATTTTTAAAAAAAAATGGCGTTTATCGCGTTTTGGAATCAAACTCTTCATATATATATACATATATAGTTCTGTGTTGAGGACATAAGTACGTATTTCAGTAACTTTGATTTTGCCTAGTTGCTTCATATGAACCCATTCATTTTGTACTCACTTTAAGTGCGTATTCTCCTCTTTAGAGATTCTCAGGTTTGGCATTGCTAGTTCTCATGTGTTAATTCTAGGGTTGTGACAAGAGGGAGGGGGTGGAGGAGATATGTCCTGTCATTACTAGCCCACCAAGCTCCGCAAAACCAGCAAGCTGATTGGCTGTTTCTCCTGAGAAAAAAATTATTTGGGGCTTTCATTTGGCGCCCCCTTTAGTGTAGCGCCCCTATGTGTCGCATAGGCTGCATACCCCCTTGTTAAGTTGTAAGTCTGGCTGAATTTTGGCTCCAGTGGAAACAATAAACGGTAAGAGAGTGACCAACAAGACACAAACCATATATAAATACTGTAAGTAAATCCTACACATGACTAATCCCCTAGCTCTGTACTTTATTTAAAATAAATGTTCTGTCTCTGTTTGCACTTCAAGCATAGTCTTAATATGACTGGTTATGGTTATGCATAGTTAAATTACAAGAGATTTAGGAGAAAAAAACACAAACCATAGTCTTAATATGACTATATGACTTAATATGAATATAAATATTCTTATTCTTATTTCTTATAAAATCAATATTTGAGAGAAACCTGTCTGTTAAGTGTGTGTTATATGATTTTGTCAAATAAAACTCTAGTTTTAAAGCCATTTTTCATTTTTGAGGTTTTCATTAAAATTTTATTTTAAAATCTCGTCTCGTCTCGTTCTCATGAACCCAATATTGTGTCTTGTCTCGTCTGGTCTCGTGATATTAGTGTCTTGTAACACCCCTAGTTAATTCGTGTAATTTGTGACCCTGTGTCGCTGATCAGTCATGTAATGTGAAAGTCTCAGCAACTGAAGGACTTGTGATTACAGCACAACCAGTCACGTAGTGTAAACAGAACACCGACTGGCGATTTGAAAAAGTTGTGTAGTGTGAACCTGGCATAAGCTAGCTGAATTCCTGTCTTACACTGATGCCCAAACACCAGAATACTTATCACACAAAAGCAGACGGCAACAGGATAAGAGGAAAAATGGTTTACTCTAATCCATAACACTCTATCAACCAAAGATTGTTCTGTGAGAAAATACTGAAGAACAAAAACATCTGTTTATACTGCGTCATACACTGTACTGGTATTGTACCAGATACATATATGTTAACTTAAAATACACCAGTAATAATTAAGACTTTAAAGCAACATTATCTAGCAGTTTTACCTATAACAATATCAGCTTCAAAATGATGTTGATGCTGTGCTGACTGGAATAGAGACAGAACACTGCTACTGCACTATGTATCTTTGATGGTGCTCCATAAACTCCCTTTTCAGAACTGCTTAATGTAAAACAAAGTTAATTTATGTCGATTTCTGTAATATTTCTCTAGTGCTTCTTACTCCACATATACTTTGACTTTCGCTGATGTCTCAGCTTGTCAAAAAATGCATGTGTACATAAAACAGAGCTCGTAGCGCAATTTTAAAAGTAAATTACACTCTCCAACTAACATTTACAACAACTTCCAGATTTAAACATGGGGAAAATATTGAAATAACTGCTTATTTATTGTTTCTTCTAAGATCAAGTGTATTTAACTCCTCCTATTACTAGTAAGGAGGGTAAAGACTAGCACATGCCTCCTCTGATACATGTGAAGTCAGCCACCACCTCTTTTTTAACTGCTGCTGATGCAGCTTTACTGATTCCTTTCGGAGGAAAGCGCAGCGACCGACTCAGTTCCGATACATCAGCTCACAGACGCCTTGTGTTGATTGACGTAACCTTTCGGAGTGATGTGGGGAAAGAGAGCACCATTTACCCACCAAGAGAGAGCAAGGCCATTTGTGCTCTGATGGCAAGCTGCATGAACAGGATTCGAACCGGCGATCTCCTGATTATAGTGGCAGCACTTTAAAGAAAAAGAGTTTAAAATAGTTTTCAACTTGATTTTGGAACGGGTTTAGTGAGGTCAGGATGTTGGACGATTACTGCTACGCCTCCGCCTAATCCTCAGCCCACCAACTTGCCCCAAAATTATGGGATAGATATGGAACAGTGCTTGGGGGGTGGCTTTATTCTTCTGTATCCCATGCCTGACATTAGGTATGTCATGCTTATGTGCTCCATAGCTGAATGCATTCATTAGAGATTGTGTCGTCAATTATGGACATACAGTGTTAACAATTTTTGCATGACAGCAAAGGCTGTGTCTGTATCCTCATGTTGAACTGATGGTCAGACTTTTATGAAGAGATGCAGCAGCTGATTTGAGTTAAATGAAATGTAACCCAGTGTTAAAAGTCATTATTCAAGTAGCCTCAGCATTAATTATTAAATTAACCTACATTATCCAGAACCAACATCAGCACCACACTTTACATATTAGCCCAATTAGAATTCCTTGAAATGAGTGGCAGTAGAGAGATCCTGGTGAGTGTGTGATGACCTCAGGGTTAAACGTGTGTTCTGCCAGTTTCCTCGCCAGTAAGCCTCGCTCTCGCGTGATGGCACACATTCCTGGCACAGCAGACACCGGGTGACGTGCCAGGCTCCTCGCTGCTCTCATGCCTGTGCTGCACTGCTGTCAGGAGTGTGATGGCACCTGGAGCGGGGACACAGAGATCCTGTGCCTCTGAGGCTCTAGAAGAGATTTATTTTATTGTGGAGTTATTTTTATTTTTACAGAGGAGAAAGAACTCAGAATATGACATCTGTCATATTGCAACCCTGACATTTCAATAAAAGGAATTTCAGTATCAAATAATATACAGGTAAAATCACAACATCCTGTTTTTTTTTATTATTATTATTCAATTTAGGCTGTAGTGTTAAATACTGTATGTAACATTATAACAACTGAAAATAGCTGGCATAAAATAATAGTATTAGAATGTTTTAAGTTATGTTTATTTGAGTAGGCAGTTTATATTATATTTTGAATCAATTTTATCATTTTTTCCAATACCTAAAAATGTGCTTTGGTAGTGACCAATTGTAATTGTAAGATGTAGGACATAAAAACAGTTAAATTATAATATAAACTGCTCGCTCAAAAAAAAGTTTTCAGGTAATGTAATTTGATGTGGTGGAAACAGCATCCATGATGTTGATGCTGCAGATTTTGAGTCTAGTCACCAACTATAATTCTTATAGCCAAATGTTATTACAAAAGGTATGCCGGTTACCATTACCGTCACCTGAGGGTCAGACTGAGGCATAATATGGGTACCCTGAGAAATAGGAAGAAGGCGTGTCCTATATTTCAAAGTTTTCTTAATATTTATATGCCAAAAATTGAAAACATGAAAAGCGCAGCAATTCAGTGTTCATTGTTAAAGCACATATATATAGGTGCTGGAACACAGAATCTTCTCGCTATATTCTCTTTTTTTGTATATTTATATTTACTCCCATCCCAGACAGCTCTGACCAATCAGAGGACACAGCCTGTTCGCGTTTACATTTATGTCTGTGTGAAACCAAACCAAACAGAGGGAGAAAACTCTCCAAAAAAACGAACTCATCAACTGATTCGGACCAGAGAAACCAACTACAAGTGTGAAAACTCTCTTAAAGACTGACTCAACTTTGTGTAATTGGTCTGAAAGTCAAAAGACGAACTGGACTATGGTTCAGTATATTCAGAGCGAGACCAACTCTTTGGTTGGACAAAATTCTGGTCCTTTGATCCAGACCGTGGTTCACAGCCCGTTTCACACCTGCTACTTTGGTTCGAACCCAAAGTAAAAAGTCTGAATCCATCCTCCGTTTCAACCTTTATACTTTGGAGAATAACCTGGAGTTTCTCTGGACCTAGCCAACAAACCAACATGAGTTCAGAGTACTGAGTTTTTGTTTTTAATGAGATGCAGATGATGAACTCAACTCCAGAATTTAGGCTGAACAAGAAGTTGCTACAAAAACATTAACTGAAATCTAGGCTGATTATGAACGCCCATTAACAAGCTGTGCGAGTAGCAAAGCTTACCAAATCCCCACCCACTTTAATACTACTTCAATATCAGACCATCCCTAGATTTCAGTTTAGCAGGTGATTTTTAACACAATGATCTACAGTGAATATAGTAAACAGTGCTGGAGCTTGATTCCTGTGCTGTAAATGATCATTTACAGTAAATTACAGTCAGGTGAGTAACAGATTACAGTGTTACATGTTAAATTACATAATATTACATTATCCAGTGCTTTTATTTTTTTTTCGTCTCACTTCCTCTGCAGCTTTGTTGGATCCACAAACACTCACTCTCTCTCACACACACAGGACTCCCCGGGCTAACGCTTCTTTTGTATTCCATCTCCATAACAACAGTGTGAGTGCTGGAGAGAGTGAGGGGCAGTGGCAGGGAGTTGGTGCTGATCACTGTAGGGATGGAGGAAGCGGCGGCTGCTGCGGCGCGGCTTACGAGCTTGTGTGCGTGTGTGTTTAAGTGTGTGTGAGATAGGTGTGTGTGTGTGTGTGTGTTTGAAAGCTTGTGTGAGTGCATGTGTGTGTGTGTGTGTGAGACCCTCGGATGGTGGTGCTGGAGCTGGGTGTGAGTTGGGGGAGTGTGATGGGTAGAGGATCAAAGCGAGAGAGAAGAGCGGAGCAGAGCATTTACCAACACACATGGTGAGGAACCTGCAGCTTCTGCTTTATGCTGGATGAGTGCAATGCATTTTGGTGTGTGTGTGTGTGTATGTGTGTGCCAGAGATAGAGAGAGAGAGAGAGAGAGAGAGAGAGAGAGAGAGAGAGAGAGAGAGAGAGGATAGAAAGGAGAGAGAGAGAGAGAGAGAGAGAGAGATATCTTGAGAAGTTATGTAACAGGCAGTAAGCAGACTGAGACACTGGGATAGTTCTACTGGTGCTTGCTTGCTTTACTGCAGATGGGCGAGTGACACAGAGCAAAAGAAGGAGAAAGAAAAAAAGAGAGAAAAAGAGAGAGATACTGATGTTCTTCCCTTTTTGAAGGATGCAAGGTGGCACAGGTATTTTGTTTATCATTAAACAGATTTTCTTACTAAATTACTTGTAAAAAATATATATATAAAATAGGGTGTAGCCTATTATTAGGTTGTCTAGCAGCAGGTTTATAGCATGCATGTTCACTTTTGTACATGTCATTGTGCATGTCCAATATTCACTATTTCAGTATATTTTGCATGGTTCAGACAGACAGTATATGTTTATTTTCATTGGTTATTAAAAGTATAGACTGTTTAGACATGTATTAAGTTCAGGTTCCCTCAGGAGTGCTGCACAGTGCTGTTGACTCAATGCTGCTTTCAGAATGTGCTTCTACAGTATTTATACACTATACTATACAATACATGTCCTTGGAGTGATGTAACACTTTGATTGCAATTCAAGAGCATGGAAGTTGTATTGCTGTACTGTGGCAGCAGTTATGCTGGTAATATAAGCACTATATATTGAGTAAAAAAGAAAAGAAAGAACATAGTCTTGCTACAAGAGGTTTGGTACTTGTTGTACTGTATCCTATATCCATATAATGTTAAGTAGTAGATTAAATATTAAACTATTGCTATAGCACACTACTGTATGTGTCAGTGTCCCCCCAGACAGTAATAGGGTCTAGTCAACAGGTCTATAGTTTCATTTCAATGGAAAGTCTCTATTCAAAATGCTGTGTAGTCCATGGCTAAATCCCTGTGTGGGAAACTGCCCCTACTGTATATGACCACATACAGCTCTGAAAAAAAAGGAACCAATTTAAAATGATGAGTTTCTTTGATTTTACCAAATTGAAAACCTCTGGAATATAATCAAGAGGAAGATGGAGGATCACAAGCCATCAAACCAAGCTGAACTGCTTGATTTTTTTGCACCAGGAGTGGAATAAAGTTATCCAAAAGCAGTATGAAAGACTGGTGCAGAAGAAAATGCGAAGATGCATGAAAACTGTGATTAAAACAAGGGTTGTTCCACAAAATATTGATTTCTGAACTCTTAAAACTTTATGAATTTGAACTTGTTGTCTTTGCATTATTTGAGCTCTGCATTTTTTTTTTGTTATTTAAATTATTTCTAATTTTTTGGCAATAAATGCTCTAAATGATGATACTTTTATTTTATTATATATATATATATATATATATTTACCATTTTTAAGGTTCTTAACACTCATCTATTGTTCACTTCAGACACTGCTTCTGAATCTCGCAGCTTGTCAACAAATACCTGAGCAGAGGTACACCAGTCCTAGTGTTAGCTTAGCTAATAATAGCTAGGAGTTAACCTACAGTTAAATGTTAGTAACACTTTTTCGTAAATGTATTTATTTCTAGAGAGTAAATTAGAACTAGCTATTAATCTAAGGTTTAAAACTACTACAAAAACACAACCACAGTGGACAACACAGAAGTGAACACACCATGTATCGTAGCTGTCCAATGAAAAAATGCATTGATGAATGGACCAATAGAATGTCTCCAAAATGGCTTGAAATAAATCCTTTTTTACATTGGCCCCTATTGAAAGTTTAGAAGGTGTTATCTCTCTGTTGTAAAGTTGCTGTTTTAGAGATACATGTTTTTCATTGGACAGTGACAATGCATGCATATGTGATGATTGGTAAAATGTCTGGAGATCTTTGATTGGCTGGAGTTTTTGACAAATCGTGCAGTGTTTTACATGAAGTAGATCAGAAAGTTTCAAATCATATAGGAATGAAAGGTCCCACTTTATGATAAGTGTCCCTAAGTACTATGTAGTTACACAGTAACAATCCATGTAACTACAGTGTAACTACTGATGAAGTACACATTGTTACAGATTAACTACAAAGGAACAGGTTATGTAATTACACATGTGTATTAAGGTTAATTTTGACTTGTGTAAGTACACATGTGTACTAGGGGGAGTGTACGTACACAAGTTATTAGCTGTGCTTATATGTGCGTGTGTGTGTGTGATTGAGGTGGTGTGTGTGTGATTATGAAGCAGCACAGTTGAACTCTGCTGGCTCGTGCTGTCAGTAAGCAGGCTGTCACTGGGGCAGGTGTTTCAGAGGCTGTGCTGCCGGGTTCTTTCCTGCAGTCAGCAGATATTGTGTGGTTTGAGCAGAAAAGCGCTGCTGCTGGGAGTGAGTGACAGGCCGGAGATGAACACTCTACCGTTTTATTTGATTTCCTTCTGGATTACAGGCAATCCCATAAATGAGTCCTGGCGGCGCTCGTATGAAATGTAATGCATTTTAATATTTGTGTCATTGCCTGTGGAGTGGTGGATTATGGGCTGAGAATATTACATTAACAAAGTGAGACTGCTTTTGTTTCTTTTAGTGATCTCCTGCGTATTACAGTCTGAGTGTGTGTGCAGTAGGGGTTGTATCTGTGCCTGCCGAGTGTGGGCCAGGTCTTCACTTCACCCGGCACAGTTTAAAGCGGCTGACACTTCACCCAGCACTTTTTTTAAGCAGCTAGAACTTCAGCTGTAAGAGCTTAAAACAAATGACACTTCATCCAGCCCATCTAAAAACAGTCAGAAGAACGTCTTCCAGTATGTCCTACAGCATGCCTGGCAATAATAAAAAGTGCCTGGTGAAGATCTATTTAGTTTGAAATGTGCTGGGTAAAGATTCAGCTGCTTTAAAATGTGCTATGTGCTTCAAATGTATCAGGTCAAGATCCAGCTCCTATAAAATGTGCCAGATAAAAATCCTGGCTGATTTAAAATGTGCCTTTTGCAGTTTCAACTGCGTTTAGTGTAACAGATACAGTTCCAACCGCTTTAAAAAAGTGCCAGGTGAGGATCCGTCTGATTAAAAAGTACCAAGTGAAGTTTCAGCTGTTTTAAAAAGTGGCAGATGAAGTTTCAGCTGCTTTTATATGTTCTAGATGAAAATCTGGCCTATTTTAAAACACACCAGAAATAGATCCAGCCTCTTCAAAACATATATATGGTAAAGATCCAGATGCTTCTTTAAAATGGGATGAGATTCGCCTGGTTCATGATGTGCCAGGTGAAGTTCCAGCTATTTAAAAATGTGCCAGGTGAAGATTCAGTTGCTTTTAAAAGTGCCAGGTTAAGATACACCTGGTTTAAATGTGTTGGGTTAAAATCCACCTGCTTTGGAAATGTGGCAGGTGAAGTCCTCGCAAAGTACTGTCTGGAAAAGAAAGTGCCGGGTAAAGTGGCAGCTTCCAGCAAGCAAAGATCCAATCCCTTTTTTCGTTCTGTGTGTGTGTGTGTGTGTGTGTGTGTGAGTGTGTGAGAGAGAGAGAAAGAGATAGATAGAGGCTAAAATTAAATTCCTTTACTACTGTAGGCTTTACTCTGTCTATGCTTCTTCCACTTGAGATAACTCTCCTGCCTTTGCTTTTATCCCACTGTTACATTATTTAAGTCACCTCACGTGTTGCTTTCAGTCACTTACCCTCTCTCTCTCTCTCTCTCTCTCTCTCTCTCTCACACACACACAGGCTAACTTGAAGAAATTCATGGAATATGTTCAGCAGAGGAATATTGAGAAGGTATCAAAGTTTCTGGAGAAAGGGCTCGACCCAAATTTCCACGATCCTGAGAGCGGGGGTAAGTCTTATATTATGCGAATAGACCTGTAAAAAAAGGTCTTTAACTTCAGTGGTTGCTGCTTGCTCAGCTCTTTTTCTGTGTGTGTGTGTGTGTGTGTGTGTGTGTGTGTGTGTTAGTCTTTTCAAAAGGTGCAGAACATGCTTGACCTTGGAATTAAATATAAACTGTACACTTGCAGTGTAAACTGTACAAAATGCAGTTGAGGTGAAACCAAAAGTCAAACTCTTAGTGTCAATATATAGTGAAATACAATATAGTTTAGGCTTAGGCTTAAACTGTGTCTGACAGTCTAATCCTTACTGTTTAACTGATGAATGTGAACTGGCAATGATAACTGGGGAGAACATCTGTGTGAAGTTGAAATGTAAAAAAAAAAAAATAGCATTAACTCTACACCGACCTACCAAAAAATGAAAACTACTGACATTAGAGTAAAGAGTAAAGTGAAAAAGTTTGGTTAACTGGTTCTAAGGCACCTGTTGAACAGGTGGACTTGCATGCAGTAAGGCTGGGTGCAGCAGCAGCATTAGCATTAGCCACTAACCACAGAGCTAGCACTTTTGCCGCTCAGAGGCGAGTATATTGGACTGTAGTCTGCACGTTTAGTGCCCTGGGTTACCAGAACACTTAGGGTTCCTCAGTCTATTGCTTTTTAGAGTGGCATTTACGTCCCACTAGCAATGCAGTTAGCAGCTAATGCTAATGCTGCTGCCCCAAACCTAAGTGCTGAAGAAAGCTTAACAAAGCTTAGTGCTGAAAAATCTCCCTTTGAGAAAATACAGGAAATCTAAGCTTACTGTAAATAAACGGAAGCACTTTACTCACCCAAATAAATGTTTTTTATGGCATCAAGTCTACACCGGCCTACCAAAACATTAAAACCACTGACACTAGAGTAAAGAGTAAAGTGAAAAAGATTAACTGGTTAACTGTTTCTAAAGGCACCTGTTAAAGGGGTGGATTTAAATGTTGGAAGAAGGAAAAATGAATGAGACTCTAAGGCACTCTGAGAGGAGCAGAACTTTGATGGCTGGATGAGTAGATCAGTACTTTCTTAAATCATCATGCAGGTCGTTGGGGGGGGGGGGGGGGGGGGGGGTTGGGTGTTCTTGTTTGCAGTGGTCTGTGTAATGCCCCAAGAAAGGACAACCACTGAACCCAGTGACAGGGTCATGGGCTTCCACAGTGCTTCATTGACGCTTATGGAGGTCTCACCTCACAAACTACAGGACTTAAACTTAAAGGGTCTGTCGCTAACATTAGTCTTGGTGTCAGATACCAAGATAAGGTCACTTTCAGAAGTCCATGACTTGATGGGTCACGGTAAATGTCCACTAGCCCTTTCCTTCAACGCATTTAGCCAGGCCTGTGGGCGTGTCTGTGATGTTTTAATTTTTAAAAAAGCAACAGATGAAGTCAACTTTAATTTTAAGAGTGTAATCTACAGTTTACATTTTTTTGTTTCTCTTCTATGGTTGAATATAGTGCATAAAGTTGCGCTTTGTTGAACTTTTTCACTATAGTGCAAAGCTGCATTAAACAAAATGCAACCCAGCATGCACTGCTGCATGTGGTGGCTCTCTTTATCAAAATGAATAGCATGCCTTGAGGCTAAAGTGCTAGTGGACATGTACCATCAGAGCTGCTTTTTCAGCAAGAGAAGGGCCTACATAATTCTAGAAAAAGTGGTTTTAATGTTATGGCTGATCATTTTATGTTACAACAATATTAGAATATAAGCAAAATCAGTGGTGTATTTTACCAATATAAATGTACTCTATTGAGAAGCATATTACCTTATTTTTCAGACTATATATATATTTTTTAAACGTGCCTTATAATCCTGTGTGCATCACGTATGAATTGTAGCAGTCAGGTATTAAGGAGTAGTAAAGACACTCCGCTGAAGCACAGTGTGAAAAGGCTGAGTTTTCAGTGAAGTTTCTCCAGCAGTAAGGCTGGGTGCAGCAGTATTAGCATTAGCCGCTAACTGCAGCGCTAGCTCTTTCGCTGTTCAGAGTTGAGTATATTGCACTGTAGTCTGTATGTTTACCATGTTAAAACAAGCTATGTGGGATGAACCACTAGTTAATAACGCCCTAAATTATTGGAATACTCAAAGTTCCTCAGTCTAGCGCTAGTCGGCGGCATTTACGTCCTGCCAGCTGCTGTGGTTAGCAGCTAATGCTAATGCTGCTGCACCCAGCCTTATTGCTGGAGAAACTTAGACAAAATACGGAAAATCTAAGCTTGCTATAAATAAATGAAAGCTCTACTCACCCAAATAAACGTTTTTTTTAGGAGAGAAATCTGTGTAGATTAACATCCAGCCCTTGTTTGACTTTGAAAGAAATATATATTTTTTAAGAATTACAGTTTTGTTTAATTAGGTGCTTCCCTCAGCTTCCCCACTAGAAGGGAAACATATCGACACCCTTGTTCACTTCGATGAGGCATCCTTACTAGGGTGGCTTTAATGTTTTATAATCCGGTTCGCCTTATGTATGAAAATAAAATAAAATTGTCTGCATGTTTGACGTTAGCTGATAGCGCCCTGGGTTACCAGAACACTCATTTACGTCCCGCTAGCGCTGCAGTTAGCAGCTAATGCTAATGCTGCTGCACCCAACCTTAGTGCTGCAAAAAAAGCCTTAGTGCTGAAAACTCACCCTTAGAGAAAATACTGGAAATCTAATCTTACTGTAAATAAACGGAGGCACTTTACCCAAATAAATGTTTTTTTTTTTTTTTTTTTTTTTTTTTTTTTTTATAGCATCAAATCTACACTGACCTACCAAAACATTAAAAACCACTGACACTAGAGTAAAGAGTAAAGTGAAAAAGATTGGTTAACTGGCTTTAATGCCTTATAATCCGGTTCGCCTTATGTATGAAAATAGACCAGAAAATAGACGTTTGCTGAAAGTAGACCTTATAATCTGGTGCACTTTATAGTCCGAAAAATATGGTATTTTTTTTTTCTTTCTTCTCCTCAGACAGGATTCATTGCTGTGATGTCAGATCATGTAACTACTATTTGAATGCTGGCTTGACTTGTCCAGCTACAGGATGTGTTTCTTAATATTGATCTAAGCATAAAGGAACATGATGGATTTTCGTATTGATTCTTTCTCCTGAGAAAAAAACAGGGAAACCCTTGTACTTATAAACCTTGTATATACTGTATATGAATCCTGGCCAGTGTGTATGTGTGTCTGAGAGAGCAGCAAAGGTTGACTTTGGCCAGTTGTGGTAAATTGGTGCTGTGACCCTGTTCTCATAACGCATATCTCTCAGCTGTGGGTCAGACGGTCAACAGCAGCTGAATCTGGCTGAAGCACATTACATTTAGCCTGGTACTTTCAGTGAAGAGCTCTGGGAGAGAAGCCCATACCAGCCAATTCAACACAAATGTGGCAGTTTCATGGCTTTAGCACACCAGTATCCACCATGAATTAACCGATACAGCTTAGATACTATATTATACATTTTATATTAATTCATTTTGATGTGTAAATCAATGCATAAGTATTATAACACAATTGTAGAGAGATTGAGAGAATAATAGAGAGAGAGAGAGAGAGAGAGTTTGTTTTGGCTAGGTGACCGTGAGCTGATCACGTCTGACCTCTCTGTCAGCGCAGGCTGTGAAGGCTGCATCCGTTTTTATGCAGATCTGCTCGTGTTTATTCAAGATTATTCATGCAGTTGTTTAAAAGTGGTTAAGGGTGACCTCTGCGAAGGGTAATGGACAGAAGAGGACAGTGTGTGTGTAAGGGTGTGTGTGTGTGTGTTTGTTTATTTGAGTGTTATTATGGTAATAGTGTTCACAGACAACAGGAACATGACTTTGTGTCTAAACAGGTCTGCTTTTGAGTTAAATGAGGTCATGCATCTGTAGTTGGTATAATTAGTTGCAAAACAAATAAACAGTGACAGAGGAAAACAGTGATAATGAAATTGAGTAGTGTTATAATTAGGGATGCATGATATGGACAAAAAATGTGATGTTAGATAACGTTGTTGGATATCCCGGTATCAATGTGAAATGCAGTTTACTTGGTAGCATAATTAATAGCATATATATGAACACAATACTGATTCCAAATTATTCACATGCATTAATGCTTTAGTGTTGACACACTCTAAAAAACAACCTATAGAATCTACTCAATAAATGTGAGGTAACAATTTGCACTCTGTTTGAGTAGATTTTACCCCTTATATTAAGTAACCTAATTATATATTATATTAAATTACCTAAATGTACCAGTTGTGATATACTAAAAGAAATAGGGTAAATCTAATCCAACATTTCTCAATACTATTAACTTCACAAATGAAATAACATTAACATAATTGTTGTGTCTTTATTTAATTATTGTTTATTAGTTAACTATTATATAGTATATTTCAATATGACTAGCTAACCACTACTTATTGAGAGATGGTTACATTTACTTAAACAAAATGCCAGGGAGCGAGAACCACAGCTACAAACCTCTGCAAACTTTACTTACTCAGAAGTTCCAGTTATTTAACTTGGCTAATACTATGTCAGCGACATTTATCCTGTTACACTCACTAAAACATGCACCAATAATCTTCCTGTAGCCACAGTGTTTTATAGTCAACAATAGAACGTTTCATTCAGTCAGGAGCCTGAAATGATGTTCAACAGTGAAAGCAGTAGCTAGTTAGCTAGATAGCGTTAGCTATATGCAAACCATGACCATGTACATATTTCCAAAATACAACATGTAGTCTGCTAACTAGCTTGTTAGAAGTAACCAACATTTTTTTCATGAACCTGCACACTTGCTAGACAAAATTACATTCTATTATTAAGGCTGAACAGCATTAGCTACTTAGCTAGCGAACCTAGCTAGGATTAGTTAACTTTGCGCAGAGGGGTTAGCATTGGCTACACGTGTTAATAATTAGCCTGCTATTAGAGCCAGCCTGTGCCAGAAGGGTTAAATCCTCATTATACAGGAGCACACCGATTACAGATCTTGATATAGAATTTAGAATACTTACATAAATCAATTTTGAACTCACAGCAACAGCTGAACTAATCTTACCTTCAAAACAGCAGCTCCACAACAAGTGTGCGGGGGACCAATAGTTTTTAAGTATATGTTACTAAATATTTTTAAGTTGCAGTTTTTACTGTTAACAAATGAGTAGTGTATGTAGAATTTACCCATTGTAATTTATTTTGCTTGCTGAATAATACACTTGAGTATTTTTTTAAACAATGTGCATGGGTTATATATACCATATAACATTGATATGTAATTATAGATAGAAAGTACAGTAGAAACATTTACCATATTGTCACTGTTAAATAAAAAACTTGTATCTCAATTTTTACCATTTCTCACTGTTATTGTCAGTCATTTTTAATCGTGTTCTCTTGCACAGAATGCCCACTGACGATGGCAGCTCAGCTAGAGGGCTGTGCGGAGCTCATTAAGGTGCTGAAGGGTGGAGGAGCTCACCTGGACTTCAGGACCAGAGATGGCATCACCGCTCTCCACAAAGCTGTGCGCACAAAAAACCATACAGCACTCATAGTAAGTGTGTACACATCCACACACACACACAAACACACACACACACACACACACACACACACACACACACACACACACACACACACACACTTACACTGCTGGTAGTCCTAGTCAGTGTGGGCCTCTGTTAACTGATGCAACAGTAGGGGTGTGCGATATGGCCCTAAAATAATATCAGGATATTTCTTGGTATTTTCGCGATAACGATATTCCTGGCGATATGACAAAACACTTAAGCAAAAAAAATTATTCATTTTAAAAATAAACTACTGCAACAAAATGAAAATATGAAAAATTAAATGTTATTATTGCATACGATATGATATGGCACACCCCTAACTAAGATATAAAAAAAAATAATAATTCAGAGTTGTAATAGAAGTCAATGATCCAGAATGGGGTGATACTAATACTACACATTAAATATCTCCATATATCCAAGATTAAAGTAAATATACAGAATATATAGATATAATCTGTCTCTAGTAGATCTATAATGGGAAATGAAAACAGTGTGAATTTTTATTTTGATAAAAACAGTAAAAAAAAAGCAGTACCCTAATGTGATAAGTAGGGGTGTGTGACATGGCACAATATTTCAGGGTATAATATTGTTCACGATATTCAAAAATGTTGGCGATATTATCGCGTACGATATGAAATGGCACACCCCTATGCAACAGTACTTGGAGTTAATGTTTACCTGTCCAAAGACTTTGCATCAATTCCCTGACTGGACAGACTGTAGTGTTTGCTTATAGGAATGTTGTGTGTCAGTGAATGTGTCTTACCTTTTCTCTGCATGCACTGTATGTTTGTGTGTGTGTGTTTGTGTGTGTGTGTGTGTGTGTGTAGACGCTGCTAGACCTGGGGGCGAGTCCGGACTATAAGGACAGCCGTGGTTTAACTCCTCTGTATCATAGCTCCATGGTGGGGGGGGACCCTTACTGCTGTGAGCTGCTTCTGCACGACCACGCTCAGGTGGGCTGTGTGGATGAAAACGGCTGGCAGGAGATCCATCAGGTAACACATAAATACATAAATACATACACACGCACATACACACAATCAATCATTTGCACCCTGCATACTTTCTGAAAAAAATATTAAATATGGTCATTAAAGATTTATTAAACATGGGGGTGGAAGAACTGAATGTGGCAATTCAACTACAGTCATTTTAAAACATTTCAAACATGCACTTATTGTCAAAATAAAAAGATGCACCTAGAAGACATTAAGTCATGCCATTTACTGACTAATGGCAGTAGGTCATCTTCAGTAAAGAGTCTTTATTTTTGTTTTGGTGAAGACGGACAACGAATCCATGTGTGGAGCCACTGTAGTCGGCGGCAAGATCAATAGTTCGCTGTTACACACCATGCATGATGCCAGATCTCCTTTGGTCTTTGTTACAGGGAATTTTACAGCCCAACATTATAATAATAAGGGCTTGCATCCAGTGGTTTGCCTTTTCTGGATGTACCCGTGTCTGCTAGTTTAAAAGGATGATGCTCAAACACATACTGCTGCCATCTCAAGAGCTTGCCCTAAAGACTGTGATGATACCATGCCATAGACAGCTGTACGTCAGACCTACAGTATTTCTGATGAAAAATGTGTGGGATGCTAATGGCCACGCTATCAGTACTCCACCCCTGCAGTAAAATCTGCAGGAACTGTATAAATATTTAATCTGCATGGAATAGATTATTGCAGGGCACTATTAGGAACCTCTACAACTCCATGCCAAAATGGTCTGGTACACAAGTATTAGACATTGCTTACACACTACTTCCATATGTGTAGCTCAGTTAACCCTTGTGTGGTGTTCGGGTCTGTGGTGACCCGTTTTCATTTTTTCATTAAATGATACTAAAAAAATGTTTTTTTCTAACTCAAACTCATTGGCATTGGCTCATTTTTTGTGAAAAACATATATCAAAACACATTTTCGATAAACACACACTGTACACCCCCCCCCCCACACACACATTTATATTACATACAGTATGTTTGGCCAAGGGCTAATAAACATTGCTTCATTTGTAAATTTGAAACTAAACAAATTTTCTACTCATATCTTGAGTTTAATTCATTTTCTTTTACATTTTATTAAAAAAACTAATAAAAAAAGAGTAGCACTTTTTAAAAGAAATGTAACATAAGAAAGGTAAAGGGCAAATATTAACCATGTAAGCTGTTTATATTGCTTGCAATGTAGGTGAAGCAAGCATGTGTAAAGCATTTTAATGTAAAATTGCTTAATATTGCTGAATTAAATACAAGTAACAAAGTAAACGAGTAACAAAATATGAACACCACACAAGGGTTAATATGACCTTTATCTTCCTTCTGAATAGCAATCTGACACTTCTTTTTGAGTGCAACTATTTTTACTATTTTTAAAAATTTCTTTGACAATAAGTGTACAATCTTCAGCTTTGAAATATACAAATTATTAAAAAGAATGCCTTTTATTTAGCTTTATTGCACTACTCTGCAAATAGTTCCCATTAATATTTATTTTTATCCTGTTATTTACCCGGGCTGTCTGAAGCAGGCCTGTTCAGTCTTATCTGCAAAGGTCCAGCGTGGCTACAGGTCTTCAGTACAAACAAGGCGTAGCACACCTGATTCAAGTTGTTTAATCAACTGTTCTCAGTCCAAGCCATTAATCACTTCAGCTGCTACATCGGTTGGAATTAAGAATACATGTCAATTTCCGTAAAACGCTGGACTTCTCTGCCCTGTGGAAAAATCCAGCCCAAGAACAGATTTTGCTGCTATCTGATTTGCTGTGCGTTAACTTGGTATTTGAAGATCAAGTTGGTTGAAAACTGGTCATCCAATGAAAATATCAGCTAGTGATCATGTTAATATATTAATACATTAATATTAATGTATTAGTCACGCTTAGTGATGCTTGACAACCAGATTTGTCATGTTAGCCATGCTCATTGACCAGTTTGGCAATGCTGTTCAACCATGTTGGTCATGCTCCACAACCAGCAGTGTTGTGCCAGTCAATCAACTTAGTCATGCTTGCTAATCTGCTTGGATATATCAGTGATGAGTTCAGCCAGCTCGGTTTGCTGGTCAACTTATTTGTTCATCAACTTAGTCATGCTGGTCAGCCAGAATAATGGTCTTACAATTATACTGGTAAACCGGCTTAATTTTGTTAAGCATGATGATCAGCTAGCTTGTCTTTGTTAATCATGATAATCAGATATCTTGTTATTTTTTTCTGATCATGAGGATCTACTAGCTTGTTTTTGCTGATAGTAATGATCTACTAGCTTGGTTTCACTAATTGTGATGATCTACTAGCTTGGTTTCACTAATTGTGATGATCTACTAGCTTGGTTTCACTAATTGTGATGATCTACTAGCTTGTGTTTGCTGAACATGATGATCTACTAGCTTGTTTTTGCTGATAGTAATGATCTACTAGCTTGGTTTCACTAATTGTGATGATCTACTAGCTTGGTTTCACTAATTGTGATGATCTACTAGCTTGGTTTCACTAATTGTGATGATCTACTAGCTTGGTTTCACTAATTGTGATGATCTACTAGCTTGTTTTTGCTGATAGTAATGATCTACTAGCTTGGTTTCACTAATTGTGATGATCTACTAGCTTGGTTTCACTAATTGTGATGATCTACTAGCTTGTTTTTGCTGATAGTAATGATCTACTAGCTTGGTTTCACTAATCGGGATGATCTACTAGCTTGGTTTCACTAATTGTGATGATCTACTAGCTTGGTTTCACTAATTGTGATGATCTACTAGTTTTTTTTTTGCTGATAGTAATGATCTACTAGCTTGGTTTCACTAATCGTGATGATCTACTAGCTTGGTTTCACTAATCGTGATGATCTACTAGCTTGGTTTCACTAATCGTGATGATCTACTAGCTTGGTTTAACTAATCATGATGATCTAGTAGCTTGGTTTTGCTGATAGTAATGATCTACTAGCTTGGTTTCACTAATCGTGATGATCTACTAGCTTGGTTTTGCTGATAGTAATGATCTACTAGCTTGGTTTCACTAATCGTGATGATCTACTAGCTTGTTTTTGCTGATAGTAATGATCTACTAGCTTGGTTTCACTAATCGTGATGATCTACTAGCTTGGTTTCACTAATCGTGATGATCTACTAGCTTGGTTTCACTAATCGTGATGATCTACTAGCTTGGTTTTGCTTATCATATTGATCTGCTAGCTTGGTTTTGTTGATTATATTGATCTACTAATTTGGTTTCGCTGATCATGATGATCTATTAGCCTGTTTTTTTATCATTATTATCAACTATCTTGGTGTTGCTGATAATATGAATCTACTAGCTTGATTGTGCTGATCATGATGATCTACTAGCTTGGTTTCACTAATCGTGATGATCTACTAGCTTGGTTTAACTAATCATGATGATCTAGTAGCTTGGTTTTGCTGATAGTAATGATCTACTAGCTTGGTTTCACTAATCGTGATGATCTACTAGCTTGGTTTTGCTGATAGTAATGATCTACTAGCTTGGTTTCACTAATCGTGATGATCTACTAGCTTGTTTTTGCTGATAGTAATGATCTACTAGCTTGGTTTCACTAATCGTGATGATCTACTAGCTTGGTTTCACTAATCGTGATGATCTACTAGCTTGGTTTTGCTTATCATATTGATCTGCTAGCTTGGTTTTGTTGATCATTATTATCAACTATCCTGGTTTTGCTAATCATGATGATCTTCTAGCATAGTTTTGCTGATCATGATGATCTGATAGCTTAGTTTTGCTGATTATATTGATCTACTAATTTGGTTTCGCTGATCATGATGATCTATTAGCCTGTTTTTTTATCATTATTATCAACTATCTTGGTGTTGCTGATAATATGAATCTACTAGCTTGATTGTGCTGATCATGATGATCTACTAGCATAGTTTTACGGATCATGATGATGATTAAGCTTAGTCATGTAGTTGATTATGCTTATTGAACAACTAAACTATCAAATTTGAATAGAAACATACCCAATGCTTATCAAGAGCTAAGCTGCCAAACCAGCATATTCAATTTGATTAGATATTTGAGCTAGTTCCTCCTCTAATTAACAATACAGTCATACTGCTCATGCAACTAAGCTCTCTCTAGTGTTTTGTTGGAAGAGAATGTCCTCTCTCATTTTCTGATATGGTCTGACCTTAGACCAGGTCATAACACTGGGATTGGGAGGGTTTTTGCTAGACTGAGCGCTTTATGACCTGACCTGACCTCACCTGACTGACCTTCTTTCTACTATAATCCTGTAACTATTTGCTCCACTCTGTAGTTTAAATATCAGGCCAGGCAGGTTAGTACTCCTTAATTATTCATCAGGAGCCAAAGGCAGGGAAAGATACATTCCTAACAGGCTCTGCTGGAATGTTTAAAATAATGCTGTGTCTGCTGTGGGGGCATGCAGCGAATGGCTTGGCTGGTGATATCATTATCTTGCTTGCTGGACTCTAAGTGTACTAGCTCACTATAGCTGAAGCCATGGGTTATTTGGCATGTACAGTAATGATGTGTTTTTTGCTATAGTGATATTTGTCAAGCTGTTTTTAAAAGCTTGAGATGTTTGTTTTGTTTTTTGTTTATTGAGTTGAGGTTCAGGACAGATGATGGCTAGTCTGCACAGTTTGCCTGTTTACAGATCAGATAAGTGCTGGCACTGGCACCACTCAACTGGTCAGTCCTGTCTAGGAGAGATGTCTCTGTTTATAAGGAACATGTCACCTTAGTGTGTAGATCTACTGTATAAGCCAGAGCATATCTAGGGGTAGATAAAATACACTTTAGAAAAAGAGAATAGCTTTTTTGTCACACACATAGTCATACACAGCACTACCAGTCCAAACCAAATAAATAGACCAGCCCAGACCTTTGGGAATTGACCTGTCCAGGGTTAGATCTTCTGAAATGGACCCAATCAAAATTTCAGGAATGGGTTTGTAAAGACTTAGAGGAATAGGCCGTTTCAAACCATTAGGGACTGACTAGTGCAACCTTACAGGCATGGACTGGTTCAGATCTTCTAAAATGTACCAGATAAAAATGTCTGGAATTAATAAGTCTAGACTTACAGGAATAAACCAGCCCAGACCTTTAGGAACTGAACAGTCCAGGCTTACAGGAATTAATCAGTTCAGATCTTCAGGAACAAACCAGATAGAAATGTCAGGAATGGATTAGTACAGACTTTGAGGAATAAACCAGTCCAGACCTTTAGTAATTGACCAGCCCAGGCTTATTGGAATGGACCAACTTAAATCTTCAGCAATGGACCTGTTCAGACCTTCAGTGATATAGTAGTCCATACTTAATGAAATACTAGTCCAGAATGAACCCTTGTGTGGTGTTCATATTTTTGTTACTCATTAACTTTGTTACTTGTATTTAATTCAGCAAAATTAAGCAATTTTACATTAAAATACTTTACACATGCTTGCTTCACCTAAATTACAAGCAATATAAACAGCTTACATGGTTAATATTTGCCCTTTACCTTTCTTATGTTACATTTCTTTCAAAAAGTGCTACTCTTTTTTTATTAGTTTTTTAATAAAATGTAAAAGAAAATGAATTAAACTCAAGATATGAGTAGAACATTTGTTTAGTTTCAAATTTACAAATGAAGCAATGTTTATTATCCCTTGACCAAACATACTGTATGTACTATAAATGGTTGGGGGGTGGGGGTGGGCGGGATGTGTACAGTGTGTGTTTATCGAAAATGTGTTTTGATATATGTTTTTCACAAAAAATGAGCCAATGCCAATGAGTTTGAGTTAGAAAAAATATTTTTTTAGTATCATTTGATGAAAAATGAAAACGTGTCCCACAGACCCGAACACCACACAAGGGTTAAAGGAATATACATTTTTATACCTTCAGAAATGCACCAGTCTAGACCTTAAGTGATATACTAATCCAGACCGCCAAGAATTGACCAGACCAGACTGAGATGAATGGACCAGAACAGACCTTCAAAAATGGGCATGTTCAGATCTTTAATGATATACTAGTTCAGATTTACAGGAATAAACCTGTTCTGACCTTCAGCAATAGACCTGCCCAGACCTTTATTAATGGACCAGTTGAGACCTCCAAATATAAAACAGTCTAGACCAACAAGAAGTTGGCCAATCCAGACTTACAGGATTGGACCTGTTGAGACTTTTAGGAATGGACCAGTTGAGACTTCTAGGAAAGGACCAGCTCAGACTTTCAGGAATAGACCAGTTCAGATCTTCAAGAATGGATCAATTTGATTAACTTAATATTTATTTGTCCAACCAAGACCTTTAGAAATGGACCGGATCTTCATAATTGGTCCAGTCCAGACTGTCAAGGCCACGGTGGGCAGTGCTGTGTGTCCCGGCAGGACTGGAGTTATTTATAATTAGCGTAAAGTGTTTTAATCAGACTGCCATCAACACGAAACTAGAAACCACACACACACACACACACACACACACACAGATATAATGTAATAAGCAGTGTGTGACAGGATGAATAAGTGGATTACTGCAGGGCTATAGGCTATGAGATGATGTTTCAGGGATCATGTCCTCATCTCTGACCACATTCTCAAGCCTGGCTATGGTCCAGACACACACATATAGACACATACACACACTCATTTAAACAGCCTTACTCTGTTATCAATCTTCAGTGTGTGACATTCACATTTTTGACCTTTCACACACAAACAGAGAGAGAGAGAGAGAGAGAGAGAGAGAGAGATAGCACAGTATTTTGACTATATGAATATCAGGCTTCAAAACTGCATTGTAAACTGGAGAATGTGAATTCATCAAAACGATTCTAATAAAGTTTTAAAAAATAAATAACACTGGTTATCTGTGTAGGACCCTTAACGTGCCCAGTGTATCTCGATTTATGTGTTTTCGTTGTTTTTATGCTAAGTGTATAAGAACTCACTTTCCCATTGTCCTTTTCAGTTTTTGTGTAAGTTTCCTGTTTTGTGTAAGTTTCCTGTTTCCAGCGCTACCAATGGGATGAATGTGAGGTATGATGTTATTAGCCATATTATTAGCAAATCAGTATCTAGAAGAGGCGGGCCTAAGAGTGTGAGTCGGGTCCTGCCTGTGTGTGTGCAGTGTTGCCAACTTAGCGACTTTGTCGCTATATTTAGCGACTTTTCAGACCCTCTAGCGACTTTTTTTTTTGTAAGAAAGCGACTAGCGACAAATCTAACGAGTTTTGTGGTGTTATTGGAGACTTTTGGCGACTCTGAGATGAACACACATGCTCTTTAGTTACTAGCCTTTGCCGTGAGCCCCGTCCACAACACTCACAGTGCAGTATCACACAGTCAGAGCAGAACCTCTGCGCTCCAGGTCCACACTGCAAATCAACTGTGCGTGCCCAAAACCGACGCTGACTGACCCCGCCCCTTATTTACAGAGCAGGATGTAAATAAATGCGTCTTCAGCGTGACATGAAAAGAAAATACGGAATTTAACTCACACAGTTTCAGTCAGTCACTCACCTCATTCAGTACGTAGCCTGGGACTCGTCCACAGTGTCTGCCTCTTTGTAAAAATCTAGCTAGTTAGCTCATCATTGAACAATTTGTCTATAATTTGTTTTTGAAAATAAAAAAAACTTAAAATAAAACAAAAAAAAAAAACTGAAAAAAAAACAAAACAAAAAAAAACATAGAATAAAAGTTCTGGCTAACTGCTGCTCTTATAATAACTTTAAACAACACGGCAAAAAAAAAATATTTATGTAATTTACGTAAAAATGAAGTTATTTGAGAGGTAACTGCCTATTTAAAAAGCAACAGACGTTGTTTATTTGTCAGAGTTCATTTGTAACATTTCTAACTCTCCTACAACGTTAATCCTTTACAGCTTCAAAAACATGTATTATACAAATTAGGCGATGACATCATTTAGCGACTTCTAGCGACTTTTAGGTCAGCCAGTAGCTACTTTCCTTACTGATGAGTTGGCAACATTATGTGTGGCAGAGCAGACAGAGGAAGACAGAGGAGGGATAGAGAAGTTGGCTGGCTGTTGCTAGTTTCTCCAGAGTTGCTTTATTTCTCTGTTTGAGGTTCTCAGCTCAGGACTTTATGGGCTCTGGCTGCCCAGACAGACAACTTTAGTTTGTGTGGCGGTTTGGTCACTGCAGCGCGAGGCGTGAGTTCAGGTGCAACTTCACACAACTGCTAATGAACTCAGCCGAGCTGCGGGCAGCGGCAGGATTTCACAGCATTCTGAGCGTTGTGTCCTCCAGAAAAAAACTCCAGTAACCAACTAAAAGTGGCAAGACTGAATCTTCAGTGAATCCAAACGTCAGCTCTCCGTGAGTACTGGGAGTACTGCTCGGTGGTGCGGTTGTCATGGAAACCGCGATGCGTCCTCCACGTGCTGAAAGGATCTGTGAGTATCGACTCAGCTGAATCTCAATCTGAATCTGACTCTCCGAATCACTTTCGTCTCTGCTCTTATACAAGTGCACCAGCTAAATGAGCCCCAACGTAACAAGCGCTTGAGTTTAAAGATACTGAGTTTAAAAAGTAAAGAGTGTTTCATTGTCATTTGTTTTATTTCATTTCTTTTATTTATTTTAACAACTGGGGAGGGGTGAAAAGAAAGTGTTCCATAAATATCTGTTGTTAATTTTCTTCCAAATTGAACTAAATTGTTTAACTCTAAAGGTGATAATTAGGAATGGAGCTATCGACTATTTTAGTAATGGAGTACTCTACTGAAAAATCGATTGGATTAATCGAGTAATTGGATGAAACATAAAATATTAAAACATCAAGAAATTTTACTTAATAATAAATGACCAATTTGTTTAATTTTTAAATTCACAACATACATTTCCACATTTCCAACACAAATAGAAATAAATAAAACACAAAAACAAACATAAATACCACAAGTAATATTTTAATAATTAATAATTTAAGTTAAATTTAAAGTTAAATTACTTCAACTTAGATTTCTTCTAAGTATTAAAAATAGGTCATTAATCAATAATAAAGGCATAAACATTGGCTTTATGTTGTGCATCTTAGCTCAATGACAATGACAGTAAGTTCATGGCCAGCTGACTTTAACATGTATTTATTTATAAACTCCACAGCGTTTCACAGTGTTTACTGATTACATAAAGCCTGTATTAAGTCTAGAACGTGTCTCTGTTGTAATAAACTAATCACACACATTAGACAGTATTCCTTATAATCAGCACTCCACAGTGCTGTCGTTATGTTATAAAGGTACATTAATGTTAATCTCATGGATTTGTTATAAGTTAAATGGTAACATTTTACTTGGATGGTCCATTTGATGGCCTTGTTAATGCTCAACTGACATTCAACTAACATTCAACTACATATGGACATTCAATTCAGTGTTAGTTGATTGTCAGTTGAGCATCAACAAAGCCATAAAATGGACCATCCAAATAAAGTGTTACCAGTTAAATTTATCTGCTCACTGCTTCAAAAACCTCTGCCCTCTCCACCTGCTTCCTGTGCGTGGGTGACTTAACGCTAAGCATGCTATTTCACATTAAAAGTTCCCACTAAATTCCCTGCTCTGCGTTTTAAAATCAATTAAAAGATTACTCAAGGCGTTTTTTCTTATTAAGACATTTAAGGGTAATGTAACATTTATGGAGGCCCCGCAGTTTTTTTTTTTTTTTTTAGTTTTGTTTATTCAGTGTTAGCTGAAAAAAATATTATCAAGATGTACACCATCTAAATTTCATTTAATCGCCTTTAGGAAGGTGTTGTTACATCTGGCTCCAGATGCACCTTCCCAGAAGAGAGATTTACATCATAGACAGCAGTGAACAGTCAGTTCTATAAGTTTTTGATGTTTTGTAAGCAGAAAAAAACGTAAGCATAAGAAGATTCTGTGACAAGATTCAAACCTGACAAGAACCAAACCATAATGGCTAGTTGACTGGCTCAAAACATCTCCAAACTTGGTAGGAGATAATTTAAAACACCTTCTGAGGAGGCTATGCCTTTATATGTATGGTCAGATCTGTTTAAACGCACAAAGGAGACCTAAAAATGTTGGGCAGGTGGTTCTTATGTTGTGTCTGGTCAGTGATACAATCCCTGGAGGTTTCACATTGCAACATACAGGCATTAAAGCATGTTTGGTGGCAGCTGTAACACTTATTTAGCGACCTACCTGTAGCCGTCTTATTATATTGCAGCATTATGGATATATTGCCATTATTTTCCATTTATTTGAAAAAATATATATCAGCATACTGAACCTTGAGCACAGAATTATGAATTGAACAGTGAAGCAATTGTATTTCTACACCCCTTCACTCCACAGCTTCCACCGCCAGCATGCTTCATTAGGTAATCTACCTCTCCCATGTCTACAGCTAAAGCAGAGTGAGTGCTGGAGGACGGCTGAGTCAGTGGTGTGTCAGTCTGTCTGTACGGGAGAGTAAGGCTGGGTTCAGAGCTGGGTTTGGGAGAATGCTGTTGGCTGGCAGCAGTGCATCAGATTTGGTAATGGGTGCATAGCAAATAGATGGCCTGAGGTCGAGTGAATCTGAGTTAGAGCAGTGTGTGTGTGTGTGTGTGTGTGTGTGTGTTTGTTTGTGTGTTTTTTGATCACCACTAATGCCCCATGTTTACAAGTTCTCACATGAGGGCATGGTGTCATTCTCTCAATAAGATCAGGAAGAAAATGTGACAGGTGGACATTAAAATAATGTTCTACTACACACACATACACACACACACACACACACACACACACACACACTATTGTTCTTATGGGTGTTGCTTCTAGGTTTATAGATTCTAAGCAGTGTGCTGGGTATAGATGTTTGGAGGACTTTTGGGCATTTTTTTATTATTTATTTTACTAGTGTGTGAAAATGTGTGTGTGTGTGTGTGTGTGTGTGAGAGAGAGAGTGAGCTCAGATGAAGACAATGAATAAATTGAGTGTGTGTGTGAGAGAGAGAGAGAGAGAGAGAGAGAGAGAGAGAAAGAGAAAGAGAAAGATAGAGGACTACTCGTACTTCTCAGCGAATACCAAATGCTAGTCTTTTGGTAAGTGAGGTTAAGGATATGATTAGAATTAGATTAGGGATTAATTAATTTAGAATTAGAATGGTTGGATTCATCGTTAGATTTAGATTATGGTTAGTAAGGTAAAGATCAGGTTTAAGTTAAGGGTTATCATGGTTAAGATTAGGTTAATATGGTTAGATTGGGATTAGGATTGGTTGGTATGATTAAGATTTTACTTAGGTTTAGGTCTGGGTTAAGATTTGAGCTGGCAGAGTTAAGATTAGGGTTAGACTTAGGGTTAGTGTGGTTAAGATTTGGGTTAAGATAAAAGTTGTGGTTGGTGTAGAGTTGGTGGTTTGGATTTGTTTAGATTCAGGGTTTGGGTTTGATTAAGCTTGGGGTTAGGTTTAAGATTGGGGTTAGGTTTAGGTTAGAGATGGGTAGGGTTGTGGTTTAGTATAGTTTGAGGGAGTGGGTTAGATTCAGGGTTGGGGTTTGATTACTGTATAAATTATGTTTAAGCGTGTGGATAGGTTTAAAATTGGATTAGAATTAGGTTAGAGATGGATAGGGTTGTGGTTTAGTTTAGTATGAGTAAGTGAGTATTGGGTTAGATTCAGGGTTTGCTAGATTAAGCTATGGGTTAGGTTTAAGATTGGGGTTAGAATTGGTTAGAGATGGATAGGGTTATAGTTAAGTTTAGTTCGGGTGAGTGAGGATTGGGTTAGATTCAGGGTTGGCTAGATAAAGCTAGGGGTTAGGTTTAAGACTGGGGTTAGAATTGGTTAGAGATGAGTAAGGTAGTTTGTGTGTGGTTAGAGGTCAGGTTAGGGTTTAGTTTAGGTTTGGAGATAAGATTAGGGTTATTAGGGTTTGGGTTGGGGTTAGGAATAGGTGATGGTTTAGGTCATGTTTAGGGTTCTTTTTGGGGGGTTAAGGTTGGGTATAGGTCAGGGTTAAGATTGGGGATGTATGCTAGGCTAGGATTGGTGTGTGTGTGTGTATAGATGGGTGTGTGTGGGGGGGGGGGGGGGTTGGGGTTAGAGTTAGGGTCAGTTCACATTTGCCAAAGCTGTGACCACTTTGTGAGGACTTGTTTAAGGCTACACTATGGAAACTCAGGCCTGTGTCTGTCTGAGTAGGTGGGCTTAGAGACAGAAGTTGAGCCACTTTATTATAACCCTTCTGTCACGTAGCTACTCTAAATATAGTCCATTCATGCAAAGCACATTATTATATACTGTACCTCTCTCTCTCTCTATAGATAGATAGATACTTTATTTATATTGAAGGAAATTTAGATCTTTCTATATTAGATCCTGAAGAGAAATATATATATATATATATATATACATCTCTGTAAAAAAGAGACCACTTAAAAATTATAAGTTTCTTCTACCAAATGTAAAACCTCTGGAATACAATCAAGAGGAAGATGGATGATCACAAGTCATCAAGAGTGCCATAAAGTTATCCAAAAGCAGTGTGTAAGACTTGTTTTCTTTGCATATTTCTTTGCATTCAGCCATTTCTCATTTTCTGAAAATAAATGCTCCAAATGTCTGTAGTTTATAGAATAAAGCAACAATGTTCATTTTATTCAAACATATACCTATAAATAGCAAAATCAGAGAAACGGATTCATAAACTAAACTGGTCTCTTAATTTTTTCAAGAGCTGTATGTAACTATACTATTTTGCACAATATAACATAACACACATCTATTAGGTAATCCAGGGCTGTGAATGATACAGTTGCGTCCTCACAATTGCTCCGGACATCAGCTGTATACAGTGAGTCCTTCACTGAGGTAACGTCAGAGAAATGCACCTCATCTCAGCTGCAGCCCAGGCTTTAGGACACAGCTTCCCTCACTCCCAGCATTAAGCACCTCTTAAACAGTTTATCCACACTGTTCCTCCACAGGCCGCACTCTATCTGTTTGCAGAGAGGACACAATTTGAATAATAGAGAATCGAATAGTGACATTGATAATACAAAACAATTCTGCTAGCTCCTATCAGCAGAGAGTGGAGTGAATGATAATATGGGAGAGAGCAAAAGGACAAAAGCAGCAAGAGAATGAGAGAGCGCTAGAGAGATAGAAAGAGAGAGAGAGAGAGACAGGAAACACTAACAGATTACGAACTCTTTACATAATTAATGTATCACATTAGTTTCAAAAGTGCTTTTAAAACAATGTATTATACTGTGAACAAGTATTAGCCCAGTTCCCTCTACACTATTTGTCCAAATGTTTGTGGACACCTCTTCTAAAACTAATGCTTTCAGCTACTTTAAATTGCACCCATTGCTGACACAGATAAATGCGGCACAGTGGCTTAGAGGTTAGCACATTCACCTCCCAGTGCTGGGGTCCTTGGTTCAAGTCCCTATCTGGGTGCAGTATCCATGGTCTCTCCATGTCTGCCTGGGTTTTCTCCGGGGACTCCGGAGTTTTGTCTCTCAGTCCAAAAACTTGGAGATCAGGTATCAGTCCTGCAGGTGGACATGTTTTCTGGTTAAGAGTATGCTGTTCACGATTGGCTGTCGCTTTTCATTGGTGGGTATTAAGTGTGAGAAAGTAATTGTAGGCATCCTTGAGTGACAGAAAGCCGCTATATAAGTGTAATTGTAAGTAAGTAAGATGGAGAAATGCACTCACACAACTTATCTAGTCCCTGTATGGAAGTACAGCAAACACAATAGATTTTTTCTGAAGCATCTGGATAAACATCAAACCACTGGCAAACCATTTCCTATGGCAGACATGGGCTGTAGAAGGGTATAAAGCCCCCCAGCACTGAGCTTTCTGTAAAGATGTTTTTTCACCTTGTACTTTTAGGATTAGTTGGAAAATTCTGACCTGCTTTTCTTCCTCTGGACCGGATCGGTATGTAGTATAGTAATTGATGAAACCATGAATCAGAAATGTATGGCAGTTTGTGACCAAAAGCTTAAGATCAGTTGGGTTATGCAGACAGACAATGAGCTAATGCCAAAACACATGGGCTAGTCTACTTCTAAGGGCATTTTCACCCTAACGTATGGTTCTCCTTTTGCTCTGTGAGTTTTGAGAGTTGTTTTCAAATCCAGGAGCTGTGCAATGTACCATTCTCTGGTCTCTCTGAAGTCAGTGGTCTGCAATTTGTTTGGTGTGGTCTGCTGCAGGTTTTTTTTTGGAAGCTATCTGCTCCCTGTGCTGTGTGTGGGGTTGTGAGATTGGATAAGAGTCCATCAGTACATCCTATTTAAACCACACTTTCACAAACTATATGAGGTTACTGTAATAAACTCAAGTTTGTGGACAGCATGGCAATAAAAGCTCACCTCAAGCTGGCCTGCATCAATTAAAACCTTCTTATAAAGGTATAAATGTTTCCCAAAGTAAGCTACAGTAAATAATAAAAGTACAGTATACACCTGAACATAAGGAAAAGAAAAGTGATGCATGACTCTGTGCAATTGATCCACGTTTCGATGTAGTTATTATGTGTGAAAACAAACCAGAGATTATGATCCCCCTCCCCGAACAAGTTCAAAATAAAGATTATGGACTGGACCAGTCAAAGTTTTTACTTGAATCCCATTGCAATGCTGTTGTAAGACCTTAGATGAACAGTTCATGCTTGAAAATCGTCTGATCTAAAAGAATTAAGATATTTCTACACAGAAACATGACTCCTTCTTTTTGACATTTATGGCATTCTGTGTCACAAAAAACAAAACAGTAAAAGTACAAAAGATAAAATTAGCAATAGAATTGAAAGAAAACAGCAGTAAAACAGGTAATAAATAGTTAACTATTACAGCACGTGCAGTGTTGGTTAAAATGTGCAGTGTTATTGTTTGTAGCATCTACTGACCCCCACTCCACGCATGAGTAAACGGAAAGCTCTTATCTGCTGCACCACCCACACTCTCTCTTTTACACTCTCTCTTTTGTGTGTGTGCGTGTGTGTGTGTATCATCAGGCCTGCCGTCATGGCCATGTGCAGCACCTGGAGCACCTGCTCTTCTACGGAGCGGATATGAGTGCGCAGAACGCTTCTGGAAACACTGCCCTACACATCTGTGCCCTCTACAACCAGGTAACACTTACAGATTATATAATGCAATATAATATGATAATGTGCATTGTTTAAAGTAGGGTATGTCTGACATATTGTATTGTTTGGCCAATAAAAGGAACTGATATTAAGGTTTAAGTTCAGGTACTGTATCAGTGTCAGCAACAGTTTCACTAACTACTACAGTGTTTAGTCCTATTTGAAGCAGTATATAAGGTATAGTTAAACGCATAGTTAACCCCAGCTCATGCAGCTTTGCGGGCCCTCAAAAGGAGCAAATTGGCCCTGCTCCTTCTGGGTGGGTAGCACTCTCTCTCCTCACGTCACTCCTAGGGTGATGTCCGCAGCACAGGGCATCTGTGAGCTGATGTATCGGAACCGAGTCGTTGGCTTTCTTCCAAGCACGCTGTGATGCTACTCGGCAATGCTGCATCAGCAGCAGCTCGAAAAGAAGCGGTGGCTGACTTCACATGTATTAGAGGAGGCATGTGCTTGTCTTCACCCTCCTGGTTTGTTGGGGCATCAATAGTGATAGAGGTAGCCCTAATGAGTGGGTTGGGTAATTTGGGGAGAAAATAGGGAAAAATTTGAAATAAAATTATAAAATAAAAGACTGTTTTTATATCTGTGCATAACAATATGTTTATAGTATTTATGTTTGTAATATTAAAGGAGTGAATCAGCAAAAAAAAAAACTTAAAAGTTTTAGCTCATCCCAATTTTAGTCTGAGTTTTTTGCAGTGCCTCATTCTGACACACATGTACATGTTTTCCAAATTCCAAGTCATAAGTTGTTGTGTTTTCATTTACCATATTTTTTGCACTATAATGTACACTTGAAATCCTTTAATTTACCCAAAAATCGTCAGTGCTCCTTATAATCCGATGCTCCTTATGTATGAATTTTACCAGTCAGATATTTAGGTAGAGTGTTATAAAGGCGTTTCGGTGAAGTTTCTCCAGCACCAAGGCTGGAGCAGTATTAGCATTAGCCGCTAACCACAGCGCTAGCTCTTTCACTGTTCAGAGGTGAGTATATCGCTAGCTGATAGCACCCTGGCTTATGGGAATACTCAGGGTTCCTCAGTGTTGTGCTGTCGGGCTGCGTATACTAGCAGCTGCTGCTAACCACGGTGTTGAAAATATTGTAAATCTAGGCTTACTGGAAATAACTGGCAGTGCTTTACTCACCCAGATAACTTTTTTCTGGAGAGAAATCTGTGTAGATTAACATCCAGCACTTGAATGCAACAACCTAAAAGACCTGCTGAATTAGAAAAAAAACATGGTGACACCCCAGTTCCTTACTATTGATGCAAAAAAATTACCTTCTATATGAAAATATACCAGAAAACAGACGTTTATTGATTGTGTGCAATTGACTGGTGCGCTGTAGATCACTAAAATAGGGCCCATAGGGTTTTAAGTGTAGGGTAAAAAAATAAAACTGAGGTGTTTTCTCTATGATCTATAAGCTTGTGGGATGACCTTGACTTCACTTTAAATTTCACCTTTGGGATCTGACCACAGCTACATTAAGTCCTGCCCTATAAATCATATGTTCAGTATGTTCAGATATTTTGCAGAATGTTTGCATGTTTTGTGTGTGTGTGTGTGTGTGTGTGTGTGTGCTGAATGCTGAATGCTGAATCCACTAACTCAGTGTAAGACCAGTCTCATTATAATCCAGTCAGAGAGGCTTCAGACCTGAGCCTAGATGTGTTCCTACTGGGACTCAGTTTTGCATTTCTGTTCTTGTACTTTCTCAATGACAATAAAACTAAATCTAATCTAATATAACTTCATTTAGCCTAATATAATCTAATCTAACCTAATAAGAAGCACCCAAACTTGAAAAACAATGAAGTGATTTTACTTCATTCATTTACCTCATATACATCATATCAATATGAGCAAAAATGTGCGTGCTCGTGAAATAAAAGATAAAAAACATGTTATTGAATCACAAAGTGTACATTTACGACACACACACACACACACACACACACAGATACACACACATTCTGTCCTTCACGTCTCTTCTCTCGAGCAGCAGAAGTGCAATGCTTTAGAGAAATCTCAAATCAGGTCAGTGCACATGATTGGAGTCAGCTGAACAAATCACATAACTCATTTACATGTTCAACAAACACACACACACACGGACACACAGCCACACACACACACACACACAAAACACACAAACATACACACAAAACACACATACACATAAACAGAGAGAGGTACAATCATCCATAAAATGAGTTAAATTATGCATGTCGCGTGAGTTTGTGTACATGAGGTGTATCTCTCAAATGTGTTTTTTACACGTGTGTGTGTGTGTTTGTGTGTGTGTGAGAGACTTTAGAAACAGGGAAAACCTGGACTACCCTGTAGTCTCAGGGCCGACAAAATAAGTGTATAAATATTTTGCACAAAAGTGGACAAAAGTATTGGGACTCCTGCTCTCTCTGTCTCTCTTCTGAATTCAATAATTGAAAATAATCTTATTTTTCCTCTCTTGCAATAACTGCCTGTACTATCAGGAGAATAAGGCTTTTTAATAGATTTAGGGTGTACTCACACTAGGCCCGGTTTGGTTGAATCGTGCCGGAGCACTGTTCGGCCCCCTCCCCACTCCCCCGCAGGCCTGCACTCACACTGCGCTAAACGATCCGTGCCCGAGCACGCTTTCGTCATCAACAGGTGACTTTTGTTTTGAAGAACAGTATGCGCGCGCAAAACAATGGAGTTCAGGATTGTACTGTTGTTTTTGTTTCTCTGGAGTCGTTTTGGGCGTGCAAATACGCAACTGAACCAGAGATTCATTGATTGTGCAACACAGCGATTTACTGCTAATCGTGCTGCACGTGTAAGAAGGTTTTTACACAAGAAGCAGACGTCCAGGGAGAAATTTGCAGCTTTACTCGCGGACTACAATTCACGTTCATCAGTAAGGTAAGAGACGTACTTGCTATATACATAAATAGTGACCAAAGGAGCATAAAACTCAAGTAATAATAAAATGTGTTTGTTGTTTAGGACTTGTAGATAGTAGTCCTAATTTATTATGGGTAACACTAACCATTATGGTGCTCTTTAGAACTCTTTTCAAAAATATTATATGCAGTATTGTGTATAAAACGTCCTCCGTTTACAGTAGCGTCGCATCACTGACGTCATCTTGATCCGGGTTCAAGTGAACCGTGCTCGGGCCCACCTCTCCAAGCGGGCCCGGGCACGGTTCGGAGCAATCACACTAGCCAAACGAACCGTGCTTTGGGAGGTAACCGTGCCCGGGCACGGTTCGGATTGCCTAGTGTGAGTACACCCTTATACTATATACTAGATGTTCGTTAAATATTTATATAATTATGTGCTTAACATTTTAATTGCACTGCTGTAATGTTTTATTTACTGTTCATTTTTCAAGTTAAAGCAATGCTGGGCTTTGAAAATGTGGTATTTAATGTCAGGTTGTGGTGCTAATCGAAAGAAGTATATAGTCCACCAAAATGTTTTATTTATTGTTTTATTTTATATGAAGTTTTTTTTTTTTTTTTTTTTTTTTTTTGCAGAACCAAGCTATGTATATTAGTCTGGCCCTCTAAAACCGTTCCAATCTTTCATTTGGCCCCTTAAAAAACATAACTGCCCACCCCTGCACTAGAGTCTTATTCTATTGGCTTCTAAATATATTTTGGCTATTGGCTTATAAATATATATACTTCTATACTATACTTCTGGACAAGATGTGTGTGAAGGATTTTGCACATATGTACCTTTATAGTAGCTGAATGCATTTAGTAGAAGGGGCATCCACAAACATTGTATAGTGTATATTGTTAAATGCTGTGTGTATATATATGTATATATATATATATATATATATATATATATATATACATATATATATATATATATACCATGTACTATATACTATATATAATACTATATATGACCCCAATGGCCTTACTAAATATAATTGAACAGACCTGTCTGTGTGTATTTCTGTGTGTGTTTGTGTGCGTCTGTGTAGACTGTATAGTAGTGCTAGTTGTTTTTCTTCATTTACTCTGCTCCAATCAGATTACACTAGAGCTGACCCTGGCTAATTTAGCATCCATCCCGGCTGAAGACCCATATATACGCTGATCAATAGCAAAGGAAAACAACACGCTAACACAAGCACAAACCAGCAGAACCCCCTGCTCTCTCTCTCTTTCTCTCTCTCTCTCTCTCTCTCTCTCTTTCTTATATTTGTTCTACAGCACTGAAAACACAGCTCATATAATCATATAACCTTCTGCTGAGAATATGAAGTGTGTGGATCAAGTCTAGAATGGCAATATGACAGGGAAAATAGCCCGCACACACATTTTATATCACTTATCTTTAAAGAAGAGCAAAATACGACCATCAAGAACAGTTATACCAGCTGTTTAGTGCTGTATTCTACCCAACAGCACTATATACTCCTATTATGCTTAAAAAGAAATCAATACTCATTATTTCAGCAGCTTTTTGATGCATCATCTGCCTGAGACTACACAAACACTCATATGTGCATACACGTACTTACAGTGTATGCTATTATATATCATTCAGACAGCACAGATGTTAGAGGACTGGTATTAGCACAGGCAATTCAACAGGCCCCAGACTTTATGAGAGGCTGCTGCATTTGAATTTTATGAAATGCAATGAAAAAAAACTCTGCATAAAGAAAGGGAATGATGGTGCTCCATTCATTCAGTAGTTTTAGTATTAGTTGAGGATCTGGGAAAAAGGTGGGTTTATAAGGTCATTATCCTACATTTTGACCTCAGTAAATACACTCATTTTTAAAAGCAAATTTCAGACCCCACATTTTTGCAAAATCCGGCTTGCAGTTAAATTTTAAACGGATACAGCTCTGAAAAAAATAAGAGACCACTTCAGTTTCTGAATCAGTTTTTCTGATTTTGCTATGTATAGGTATATGTTTGAGTAAAATGAACATTGTTGTTTTTATTCTATAAACTACGGAAAACATTTCTCCCAAATTCCAAATAGAATTATTGTCATTTAGACCATTTATTTGCAGAAAATGAGAAATGGCTGAAATAATAAAAAGATGCAGAGCTTTCAGACTTTAAATAATGCAAAGAAAACAAGTTCATATTCATAAAGTTTTAAGAGTTTAGAAATCAATTTTTGGTGGAATAACCCTGGTTTTTAATCAAAATTTTCACATGCATCTTTGAATGTTCTCCTCCACCAGTCTTACACACTGCTTTTGGATAACTTTATGCCTGCACTCCTGGTGCAAAAATTCAA
This sequence comes from Astyanax mexicanus, assembly GCF_023375975.1. Taxonomy (NCBI): domain Eukaryota; kingdom Metazoa; phylum Chordata; class Actinopteri; order Characiformes; family Acestrorhamphidae; genus Astyanax; species Astyanax mexicanus. Next base: position 14,888,406 of record NC_064416.1, on the reverse strand, counting down.
ACAGTTCACTTTGGTTTGATGGCTTGTGATCATCCATCTTCCTCTTGATTATATTCCAGATTTTTTTCAATTTGGTAAAATCAAAGAAACTCATCAGAGCTGTATATAAATGATTACAGGTGTGGTCTTGCCAAAATGGGGACATAAAATGCTTTCCACTCTGAAAAATAATCTGCTGGTGAGGACAGCTGAACATTTAGGCCCCTAGACCAATTATATATACCAGTATATTTTGATAGTATATTATAGGAAAATTCACACTGAAACTGAGGATACTGACCTGCGCTTTCACACTGTGAAGGTAAGCCAGCAGCTTATTTAAGGGAACAGCAGTGTTATTTTATTCTTTATTCGGTTTATTGTTTAAGTAAAGGTCAGGTTTGCGCTTTGTAGTGCATCTGTGTGTTTACACCAGAGTAAAACAGACTGTAAAAAAATGGACGTCGTGTCGCTGTTCCCATTCATTTAATAAAAATGAAGCCAAAATCTCTTTCGCCATTTTGGGCGATCCTGAAACCCGAGTCTGCGCAGTAGAGACCAGAGGAGGGAGTAAGACTGTGGAGAGACAGCCTACTCATTTAAATAAACCCCGCCCCTGAGGGCTGCCTCCACAGGGCTATACACAGTCTATGGTTTACACCTTGGTCAGTTTGTGTGATGGATGTGCACGTGTGAGTGTGTGAGTGTGTGTCTTAGCAGCAGTGATTCAGCTTTAAGGAGGAGAGTAGTGTGTTTCAGATGAGTGTTTAGGTCTCAGCGAGGTGCTGGAGTGGATCACTTTCAGACGCTGTCTCTGAGTGGGCTTCAGTCATTTCAGCGCTGAGGGAAGTGTGAGGACATTACTGTAGTATCTGAGCGAGCCGGTGGAAACAGAGGGAGAGTGGAAATGTAACTGACTGAATGAGAGGAAAGCAGCACCTGAGGAGTTTATGATGGAGAGACAGACGAGAGAATCACGGTCCTCCACACCAGGGAACACACCGGTCGGGAATACACTATTAGGAGTGAATGGATGTGTGTGGGTGGGGAGGTAAAGCAAACGTATCATATCAGAGTCAAGTTGACATGAGGTCACATTTCATGAGTTTTAGGCAGTGGGATCAGTTATTAGCATGAATATGCTCTATGGACAGTATTTGAACCCTTTGGGATTACTTGGATTTCTGCATAAATAGGTTATTAAATGTGTTCTGATCTTCATCTATGTCACAACAATAGACAAACACACTCTGCTTAAATTAATACCACACAAAAAATTATATGTTTGCATGGTTTTATTAAACACATCATGTTAACATTTGGATTTAATAACTGGTTGACCCTCCTTTGGCAACACTATCCTCAACCAAACATTTCCTGTAGTTGCAGATCAGACCTGCAGAACAGTCAGGTGGGATTCTGGACCATTTCTCATTTCTCACAAAACTGTTTCAGTTCAGCAATGATGGGATATCTGGTGTGAATCGCTCTCTTGAGCTCATTGCACAGCATCTAAATTCGGTTCAGGAGGTCAGGACTCTCCAGAAGGCGTATTTATTTCCTTCTGTTGAAACCATTCATTCGGTTGTTGATTCACTTCTATGTTTTGGGTCGTTGTCCTGTTGCATCATCCATCCTCTGTTGAGCTTCAGTTCCGGAAAAATGTCTTGGTAAACTTGGGAATTCATTTTTCTGATGATGACCGCAATCTGTCCAGGCCCTGAAGCAGCAAAGCAGACCCAAACCATGATGCACCCTCCACCATGTTTCACATCAGGATGAGGTTTTGATGTTGGTGGGCTGTGCCTTTTTTTTATGACTCCACACATATAGCGTTGTGTGTTCCTTCCAAACAGCTCAATTTTGGGTTCACCTGTCCCCAAGTATATTTTGCCAGTTGTGCTCTGCAACACCCAGGTGCTCTTCTGCAAACGTCAAACGTGCAGCAATGTTTTTTTTTTTTTTTTTTTTTGGACAGCAGTGGCTTCCTCCGTGGTGTCCTCCCATTAACTATATTCTTGTTTAATGTTTTTCTTATTGTAGATTTGTCTCAAAATTGTTAGCATGTGCCAGAGATTTCTGTAAGACTTCAGCTGACACTCTAGGATTCTTTCTCACCTCGTTGATCATTTTGCGCTGTGCTCTTGCAGTCATCTTTACAGGACGACCATGCCTAGGGAGAGTAGCAACAGTGCTAAACTTTCTCCTTTTGTAGACCGCCTGTCTTACCGTGGACACATGAAGGCTGAACATCAAGGCTTTTAGAGATACTTTTGTCAAAACTGCTGTGTGTTTTTTTTTTTTTTTAATGGGGCAGGGCAGCTTTAACCAACACATCCAATCTCATCACATCCTGGTTTTAATTAGCTCTTAGAAAAGTCATTATCCTAGGGGTTCACATACTTTTTCCCCCTCACTGTGAATGTTAGCATGCTTTGTTCAATAAAACAGTGCAAACATGTCATTTTTTGTGGTGTTAAGTTTAAGCAGACTGTGTTTGTCTAGATCAGATTCATTCTTGTTTTCAATCCTGATATCCGATCCAGTATTTTCTGCTGATTTTAGCCCGATACAAAAACCCATCAATACAGATTTGTCATCTCTATTCACTGAAACACTGGGGATATTTAGCTTCAGCGCTCAGCTTCATGTTAATCTAGGTGTCGTCCTTCATCTGAGGAGCAGGTTTTCCTAACTATTGTTTAAAAGCACATATTGAAAATCTTTTACCCCAGAGGTGCTTTAAACACCTGAAAGGTTGGAGTGCTGATGAGTGCTGACATCAAAGCAAAAGTGAGAAAATGAGAGGGGTCTGGCCTTTATTCCCAGAGCAGCACTTTAATCGGTTGTTCTTTCAGTTTAGCAGTTTTTGCAAGGAGAGATGAAAAGATCTGTTTCTGCTTATGGAACTATTTTCACTTTTCTGTTTTCTATTTAACTTCCAAATAATTAAAGAAAACATGCTCATCTGTGTTAACGCTTTAAAGCTTAAGCCATCAAATAATTGAGTTTGTTTATTTTTTAATTAATTAATGAATTATATTGTATCATATTTAATACATATGGAATGTTTGCTCTTGTTTTTTTGTTCTTAAATAAACACAAGCATACACTGGACTGCTAAAAGTCATGGGACAGCAGTATGTTAAATTATCATGAAGGGTTGCCACAAGGAAGTTTAACCAGTGGCCGATATGCTCATGGCAAGGCGAGATTAATTATCTCGCGATTCTGAGCTAGGCCTGATAGTTGTTGCCAAAAAAAAAAGAGCCAGTAAGATTGATGTTGAACACACAACTCCAGCAAAAATCAGTGCAGGAGCCCCACACACATATACTGCAGTTCACTGCAGTGTTTTAAGCTGTCATGAGGCATGGCAAAAGTCATGGTCACACTTACTTTTTGGTATGTCAGCGCATAGAACACAAAAAAGTTTCCAAATTATTTTTTTTTACCTTTTTTCAGGAAAAAAGATCCAGCTAGAGGTTATGTTTTTTTTTCTTTACCATATTTTTCGGATTATAAAGCACACCAGATTATGAGGCACGCTGTTAATGATAGTCTTTTTTCTGGCCTGTTTTTATACAAAAGATGTACCGGATTAAAAGGTGCATTATGTGACACTGGTAAGAATGCACACTTGAATTAAAGGATGAAGGATGTCGCCATGTTTTTCTTCTTATTCAGCAGGTCTAGCCATTGGGGTGTGCTTAAGTAAACAAAACCATAATTTGTAAAAAAAAAAATAATAATAATAATAAATAATAAAAATAAAAATAAAAAATGAAACAAGCACTGGATATGGATTTTTTTCTCCTAAAAAACATTTTTTTTTTGATTGAGTAAAGCACTTGAAATTATTTACAATAATCTTAGAATTCCAGTATTTTGTCCAAGAGTGAGCGCTAGCCATACTAGCAAACACTTAGCCAGCCCCAGTTAGCAGCGCTAACCAGCCCTGATTAGCAGCACTAGCCAGCCCTGGCTAGCAGCGCCAACCAAACCCTGTTACCAGCACTAGCCAAACACGGTTAGCAGCGCCAGCCAGCAGTGGTTAGCAGCGCTAGCCGACCATAGTGCTAATAAATGCTGCCCAATGTTGCAGATGTTTTAAATACACTTGGTTTTAAAAGTTTAAAAGCATTTATAAAAGCATCCACACCTTTGACTTACAATGAAGTGTGTGTGTTTATGTGTGTGTGTGTGTGTATGTATGTGTGTGTGTGTGTAGTAAGAGCGGGTAATTTCACAGAGGATGAATGGGTAACTGTTTACTACGGTCAATTTTAACTGCAGTCATAAGCAAACTAATCGCCGCTGCTTTACGGCCCAAACACACACACATGTAATCTAACAATGAGACAAGACACTCTGCTCCTGTGCAGTCATTAACAGTGCATCATGCATTTACGACCTTCACATGCACCATTAAGCTCAACTCAGCCATACACACACACACACACACACACACACACGCGCAAACACACACACACACACACACACAAGAAAACAAGTGAAATACAAAGTCCATCTACTCTCTAACCTTCGAGGCACAATTCTTCACTCCCACGCAGTGACGTCCGCTGTCTGTGCCTGGGGTCGGTCCAGCTGGACCATCCAAAAATCTTTACAGACTAACATGAGTATATTTGAGAGACTTTTTTCTGCCATTACATTAAAAACACTGACAGGTGAAATGAGTAACATTGATGATCTGGTTCCAGTGGCACCTGTTAAAGCAGCAGTTTGTACGTTTTGGGGATTTGTGGATTTAGTTAATAGATTGTTGTGTGTGTTCATTTTGTTAATTTATGAACCACTGTCAAATTAAGAGAGCAGTAACATCCAACAAACCTACCAGACCACTCTTGTTTTAGAATTAATATATTAGATGTTGCAGGAAAGGTCGTCTTACAACACTAATACCATTATTTGCGTAATTTGTCCCCAAACACACACACAAATACTGCGGCTTTTCCTTGCTTTTTTTATTTTTTATTTTTTTTAAGAAGAAATCTTAGATACTGCTGCTTTAAGGAGTGGTATCTGCATATTAGGTATAAATTGAGCACTTGGTTGGTGTGGCACAGTGGATAACACCACTGCATGCCAGCGAGCTACCACATCCCACTCATGTGGGAGACTGTGGTTCAATTCCCAATCTGGGTGACTATACTACACTACACCAATCAGAGTCCATGGGAAAGACTCCTAACACTATATTGGCCCAACTCTGTAATAGTAAGAACCTTGTAAGTCACTCTGGATCAGCTAAATACTGTAAATGTAAATGTAAAATGTTAGTTGTGAGGGTTGACGTGTTGTAAGCGGGAAATAATAGGCAAGTGTAAGAATCTAAGACACGTTGTCATGAACCAATTTACTGTAATTACTGAAACAACTTGATCAGAACATATGCAATTGTATGCAGTGGTCAGTAGGGCTGCAGCTATCGATTATTTTAGTAATGGAGTACTCTACTGAAAAATCGATTCAATTAATCGAGTAATCGGATAAAACATAAAATAAGACATTGTACTTAATAATGAATGTTTAATTTAAAAATTCACAACATACATTTACACATTGCAAACACAAACAGAAATAAAAAAAAACACAAAATAGACGTAAATACCACAAGTAATAATTTAATCCAGGTGTGGATTTTTAACTAGTGTAAACAGAACTGTTCCAAAATACACCTACCTATCTCAATTGTACTTCGCTGGTGGTGTTCCATAGACAAATTCTAAAATTGTTCTTTAGCTCTGAATTACTGGGCTAAGAATTTAACACTGCTGTGCTATTTGCACAAATAAAACAGGAACAAACTGCCATGATATTCCTAGCATTCTAATTCACGGGTTGATGTAGACACAGTGCTTTTCCTGATCGACTCATTTTTTTTAATTGTTTGTTTTATTAGCTACTGCAGACAATGGAGACTGAAAAAGAAGTATTGTATTTCACAAAGGAGAAGAAATAGTACATTTTAGCAAAAGGACACCTTTAAGCCAGCGTTTTAAATGTTATGGCTAAAGGACGTAAATATTATTAATGATTTCTTGATTATTGGGCAGGTGTTGCAAGATAGATTAACGCCACTAATCTTCAACAAATTAAACATTTAACCATACAATTTAGGCAAAAAGCCTGTTAAATACCCACATGTATAATGCTCCTCCAATGAACGTCGCCTCGCTTTGCCAAACATTCACACAAAGCAATCCAGACTGTTCTCATACAGAGTTCCCCAATGGTGGAACAAACTACCTTTTACTACCAGATCAAGAGAATCTCTCACTATATTTAAGAAACTCCTGAAGACAGAGCTCTTCAAAGAGCACTTACTCTCCTAACACCTCTAACACACTAACTACTTCTAACCTCATTTCCTTCTTCCCCTCCTTTAGTCCTCTATCCCATTATTTCCCTCTGATCTCCTTTAGGCCCTATCTAAAGATGTTTTTACCTTTAACTTCTATTACTTTTGTACTTTACATTTGGCAGACCCTTTTGTCCAAAGCGGCTTACAATAGTGATGTAATGTAATGTAATGTAATGCATTAATGTATATATTACAGCAATCATGCTGAATATATTCATGCTATGCCTTATGTTGATTATTGTTGCGCTCCTTTTCCAGACTGCACTTGTTGGGCCTGATAGACCTAGATCCTCATTCTGCCTCATCAGATGAGTGATGAGGACCACAAGCTGTTACACCAGCATGCGCACTACTCACTCACTCACTCACTCACTTATTCCCTCACTCACCCACCCAAACACCCACCCACCCATTCAAACGCACCCAGCTGCATTTGCATGATTAAGCTGAAGTAATAACTTTGGGCAATGGAGTTGAGCTTCATTAGCGATTTTAGTTACTGTGGTTAAACACTCTCTACAGCGTTCTCACTCTGAAAGGCCTCCTGCATTATTCAGCAGCCCAGTTAATGTAATTAAACATGCAGTTCCAGTCACTGACTTTCTGCCTCCCAGGCCTTCTCCAAGGCTACCTGTCACCACTGAGGCAGCAGAGAGAACGAGAGAGATCGAGAGAGAAAGAGAGACAGAGAGAGATACAGAGAGAGAGACCTGCCATTCTGCAGTTCTCCCAGTAGAGGGCACCTGCTGACTGCAGCTCTACTTTAGACATGTCTGTGTGTATCTACAGTGTGATGGAACAGGTGGAACTGTTGGATGAAATCTAGACTGATATCTTATTTTAATACAGTACTGTTTTTTTTTTTTTTCTAGTGGCAGCACTGCAGACAGACCGGCTGTGTAGTTTATGATCATATGATTATTGATGTTTTATGTATAATGATGGGCTTTCCTGTATCAGTGAATACTGTATGATTGGAGGCCAGAGCTGTCACAAGCATATCTTTTACACAGAGAAAGAGAGAGAGAGAGTGAGAGAGAGGGGTGAGATTGAGGGAAAACCGGGGGTCTTGATAGTCCCAGTATGATAGAGCAGTTCAATCATTATTCTGTTAATTCAGTCTGCAGCTGAAATTACATATTGATTTTTTTAGCCGTGCAGCACAAGAACCACAGAGTTAGGAAAATGCAAACCTCTGCCTTTTCTCCTATATGTCACACATGCTCACACAGACACACACACACACACACACACACACATACACATACAGCCTTGCACAATTGTAGGTTATTAACATGGTTAACTGGGTTAAACCACACCCATGTTCATATTCCTGCTATAAACAGAGAGAGAATGCTATTAGATGTTAATATATGTAGGATTGATTGTTCTATTACATTACAATTATGTGTGTTTATGTAGACTGATCAATTTAACAGTGTTTTATTTAAAATGTTTTTACATTCTATTTTTTTTCTGTAGAACGCTCTAAAAGTTTATGGTAACACTTTACTTGGATTGGTCCATTTGATGGCTTCATTGATGCTCAGCTAACATTTAACTGCATGTCTATTAAATGCAATTGAACTGAAAGGTGAAAGTAAATGATTCTCTATTCAATGTAACCCTACAACCATCTCTAACCCAAACTCTAATCCTAACGTTTTAGGATTGGGTTTAGTGTGAGATTTAAGGTTTGTGTGCTCACCTATTCATTTGTAGCTCCGCCCCCTTGTTACCTGATCTCAGGTGTTTCCTATTTCCTGTTAAAAATAGTAAACAGTCCTCCTCCATGTTAAAAATAAATAGTCCTCCTAGTTCCTAAGTTCCTCATCAGTGGCTGTACGTTGTTAAGGTCAGTCAGGTTTTGTGTTCCCATGTTTTAATGTATTCCATGTTTTCTTTTGTTTCAGTTCTTCCGTTCTTTGGTTCTTTGTTTGTTTATTTTGTGTTTCTTTAATAATTACAAAAGTGTGTCCTCTCTTCATGTCTACTTCCTGCTCCTACCTGACATTCAACATACAGTAGGTGTAAGTTACATTTAATAGACATTCATTTGAATGTTAGTTGAATGATAGCTGAGCATCAACAAGGCCATAACATTGGCCATCCAAGTAAAGTATTACCTACTTTATAACTTAAACATTATCTGAGTTACGTATCGTGCCGGAACTTAACAGAACCAAACTGAATTTAACATAATTAATAGTTCAATTTAGTTGAATTCAACTAAGCCCCAGTAAAATTAAATGGATTGAACAAATTTGAAATGAAGCAAATTTGAAGGTAACTGAATTGAACTTAATTAAACATATCTGAACTGAGTTAAACCAAATTCAAATGTTTGATCTGATCATAACTGAACTCAACTAAACAGAACTAAATGAAATAGAACAGAAGTGAATTGAACTGAAATTGAACATTTTGATTAAATGATCTAACTAATCTTAATTGAATTGACTTGAATTGAACTGACGTAAAGTAATGAGAGGGATGGAGGGATGAGGGAGGTGGATGTGTGTAATGTGTGATTAAACATTTACACACACACACACACACACACACACACACACACAGGCTTCTGAGGAGCAGGTGGGGACAGCTGTAATATTCCCCCACTAACCACCACAGTTAGGAAACTAGGACACAAATCCCAGCAGAGCCACGCTCACTTTAAACACCTCTAACGTGTGCATGTCTACGTGTCTGTGTGTGAGTGAGAGAGAGAGAGAGAGAGAGAGAGTGAGAGTGAGAGAGTGTGAAAACATGGCCAATGCTCAGGGACAGACAGACAGCTCGGAGTAAGCGAGGGATCGTTGCCAGATGTTGGCTGCTCTTTCCTGGCCTTTTAAACTCTCACTGCTGCTCCGAGACGCCCAGGGAGAGACTGTGACATTAAAACAGTTGTATGATAGTGTCTCTTTCTCTTTCCCCCTCTCTCTTTTTCTCTCTCACTTCCTCTTCTTCCTTCTCTCTCTCTCTCTCTCTCTCTCTCTCTCTCCCTCTAGGATAGCTGTGCGCGAGTTTTGCTGTTCCGAGGAGCGAATAAAGAGATAAAAAACTACAACAGCCAAACTGCCTTCCAGGTGAGAACAAAGCCAGTGCTCTGCTCTGAAGCTGCGTGATGCTCCCTCAGACAGTCTGAACCTCTCACTGCAGGCTGTCTCTCTCTAACACGCCACTGATTTAACCACTGGGCCACTTCTGCCCTTGATTTGTTGACACTAATGCTTATCATGTTTGATGAATTGATATTTAGGGGGGCTGGGACTTTCTGAACGCTGTCAGCCTCTCTGTGGAGAAGCCTGAATAACCGTTTCAGCAGGAGCCGGTCTCAAGACGTGCCAAAGCCTTTTTTTAGACGCTGACATCATGACCCAGAGTGAAGCTGCCGTAACCCAAAATCTGAACCAAGCGGTGATCTTATCATGGTGATGAAAGCTCAAAAGGCTGGGATTTTAAAGCGGCAGCGACACAGGAAAGGGACTTTTCCTTTAGGAATAGAATCCACCCTATGCACACCTTAATAAAGCCATTTTTTTATTATAATAAATCCAAGAAAGTATAAAATCTATAGTATATAAATCTAAGTTTAGCATTTATTGTTTGTAATAAATAAAACAGTTTTTACATGTGTGTGTGTGTATATATATAAATCTAGAGATATCTGCATGTAAATGTAGGAGTTATGTATGATTTATATTTATACCTCATTCTCTCTCTCTCAATTTGCCTGGTTATCTTTCACTCTACCTCATTCTGCCTCACTCTACCTCAGTTTATCTCATTCTTACTCATGTTACCTTTCTATACTTCATTCTGCCTGACTCTAGTTCATTCTGCCTCACTCTACCTCAGTTTATCTCATTCTTACTCATGTTACCTTTCTATACTTCATTCTGCCTGACTCTAGCTCATTCTGCCTCACTCTACCTCATTTTACCTCATTCTGCTTCACTCTTGGCTTTCTTTCCTCTGCCTCACTTTACTTTACTCTACCTCATTCAGCCTCACTCTACCTCAATTTACCTTATTCTCATTTTACCTCATTCTGCCTCACTCTACCTCATTTTTACTCAGTCTACCTCATTCTGCCTCACTCAACCTCATTTTTACTCAGTCTACCTCATTCTGCCTCACTCAACCTCATTTTTACTTAGTCTACCTCGTTCTACCTCACCCTGCCTGGCTCTTTATTGCTATACTTCGCTCTGCCTTCCTCCGCCCCACTCTACTTTGCTCACCCAACTCTGCCTCATTCTACCATGCTCTCTCACTTTACCAATCTCTACCTCACACAACCTAGTACTACCTCATTCTGCCTTACTCTTCCTCACTTTACCTCATTCTCACTCTACCTCATTCTACCTCACTCTACCTCACTTTACCTTATTCTCACTTTACCTCATTCTGCCTCACTCTACCTCACTTTACCTTATTCTCACTTTACCTCATTCTGCCTCACTCTACCTCACTTTACCTTATTCTCACTTTACCTCATTCTGCCTCACTCTACCTCACTTTACCTTATTCTCACTTTACCTTATTCTCACTTTACCTCATTGTCATCCTACCTCGCTCTACCTAACTCTGCCTTACTTTACCTTGCTCTGCCTCACTCTACCAAGCTCTGCCTCACTCTATCTAGCACTACCTCACTCTAACTCATTCTGCCTCACTTTACTTCACTTTACCTCATTCTCATTCTGCCTTATTCTGCCTCACTCTACCTTGTTCTACCTCGCATCACGTCCCGTCTGGTTATGTAACGTGAGCACAGTCTGCAGTGTGAAGAGCTCCCTCTGTTGCTGCACGTGGGTAATGCAGTTTGGAGGTTTCTGATATTCACAATGTTCTCACAGCTCTTTCGATGTGTTGATCATAAAAACAAGTATCACGATTACGATATACGATAAAAGTACAATTTAGCATACACCCCTAGTAAATGCCATAAGCATACTGATGGTAGTGTGTTTTATCTCAGGCATGGCACACACAGCTCTTGCTCTCTGCCTGAACCCGTGCTCCAATTGACATTGACACAGATTTCCAGCACAGATCAAAGTTAATTTGTTTGTACACAGGGAGGGGGGAGAGCAACATGGCGCTGCTGCACAAACCAACAGAGGAGCCATTAGACAGCTGCCAAAGTCAGATGCAGCCCTTTAACGAAGAAAAGCTAATTAGCCCTCATGTTCACACTGAACAACTGAGAAAGAACAGAGAGAGAGCGAGAGAGAGAGAGAGAGAGGGTGAGAGAGGGAGCCGGAGTGAGGCAGAATGTTAATTGCGCTGCTTATTTATGTATCGTTTGTGTGACTCTGCCATGTTTCCATACCAACTGTAAACTCATGCTTTTCTCTGCAGTCGCACTCCCGTAACCTGTGTTCCAGGATGCTGTGTTCTAGTTCATAAAAGCTTATCAGACCTACAGGGTTGTGTAATTCAGATATTACGCAATGTTGTAATAGGTGTGATCATGTGACCGTCTGAGTGGAAGTGTGTGGAGTAACTGGTTAGAGAGGGTTTGAACATATTAGAGTAATTGCTCTTTAGTAGAGTTCTTGCACAATGCTGTGGAGGTTGTGTACCTAACTGTAAGTAAAACAGCATTATGTAGAACTGTTATCGGATGTACTGCTATCGATGCTAATAGGTGCACCTCCAGCTGTACTGTATAGCCTCAGTCCACATGCTTAAATCAGTTCAGATGCTGCTTCTGTTTGTCTCAGCTTGTCAACAAATGCACGTGTAAAGTGTGTCTGTTATGCCATGCACAAAGTACATGACTCTCTGAGTCATCAGAGTGTTAGACCCTTCACACAACAGACTTTTTCTTTTAATGAAAACAAGAAGTATATGTATTAGGACTAAGTGTAAATTTGGATTTAGAGCCGCAAAATGGTCCAGGTATAAAACCTGCTAAATATGTGCCAGGAGCTCTTAGCAAGACGTTCTTAGAGCACATCTTTCAGGAGTTCACACACAGCAACCGATTCAGAATTTGCCACAATAATACCTCAGTAATATCAGTGTCCACTGTTGGGCCCTTAACCCTCTCTGTTTTAGGGGCCCTGTAGAATGGCTGATGCTGATATCTAAGCCTGGGATTCTCAGCAAATTAAGAGACCACTTCAGTTTCTGAATCAGTTTCTCTGATTTTGCTATTTATAGATATATGTTTGAGTAAAATTAACATTGATGTTTTATTCTATAAACTACAGACAACATTTCCCCTAAATTCCAAATAAAAAAGGTTGCCTTTAAGGCTTTTTATTTGCAGAAAATGAGAAATGACTGAAATAACAAAAAAATGCAGAGCTTTCAGACCTTAAAAAATGCAAAGAAAACAAGTTCATATTCATAAGTTCAAATCCAAATTTGGTGGAATAACCCTTTTTTAATCACAGTTTTCATGCATCTTGGCATGTTCTCCTCCACCAGTCTTACACACTGCTTTTGGATGAATTTATGCCACTCCTGAAGCAGTTCAGCTTGGTTTGATGGCTTGTGATCATCCATCTTCCTCTTGATTATATCAGTATATATATATACTGATTATATAACAGTAAATGTGGTTGTCTTCTAATTTTTTAATTTTTGTCTTTTGGTTTGTTCAGGTGGCTATCATAGCTGGAAACTTTGACCTGGCAGAAATTATAAAAGTTCACAAAGCATCAGATGTTGGTGAGTATGTGCTTATTTATTTGAGCAAAGTAAACCTTTGGAATGATTGAATTACATTTTTCCATTCCTTAAAAAGTCCAAATTAAACTATTGTAATATCATAGATTTACCCCTCTACAAATGATGAAATGTTTTTTCCTACACTATATGGATGAAAGCTTTGGGACACCCACTCATTCATATAGTCATTCATTCATTCATTCATTTATTCAATTATTCATCATAAAACCAATGCTATTAAAAAGAGTGTATACAACTTAAGTTTGAGTAACTATCTCTACTGTCCAGAGAAAGCAAGTGGGTTAGTGAGGTCAGGATGTTGGATTATTAGCAACACACCTTACCCTAAACTAACCAGCTCATCCCAAGATCATCAAATTTTGGAGAAAACATCATCATTCAGTGCTAGGGGTTTAAACGACTCTAATAGGGGTGGGCGATATGGACCTACAATAATATCAGAATATTTTATGGTATTTTTATGATAATGATACTCTTGGTGATATGATAAAACGTTGAATTAAAAAAAAAATTAAGAATGCACTCTTGCAACAAAAAGATAATTTAATTCTATTATTGCATTTAAATTGATATGGCACACCCCTAACCGAGATATAAAAAAATACAAGAGATTTATCAGATTTGTAACAGAAGTCAATGATTCAAGGATTCAAGGAGATTTTATTGTCATTCGCATCACATGTGGTACATGAGGTGGAACGGAATTGTGATCTCACGATCCAGTTTTACACCCAAAGAGCTGTTATTAAAATAGATATATAGATAAAAAAAAGAATACAATAAAAAAAGAATATACAAAATAGATAGATAAATACCCGAAAAGAATAAAAAATAAATAGAGAGTAGAAAGGTTCAGCAACATGAAGTCCAGAGTGCAAGTGTGCTATAGCAGCATGATAATGTGAATTAGAGCAGTGGAGATAAAGTGTCTCAGTGCAAGTAAAGTGACCATGTTGGTAAACAGTAAACAGTAATTTGTCCTTGGTGTCAGTGCAGTGTGTTGTTAAGTGGAGTTTAAGAGTCTTACAGCTTCCGGAATGAAGCTGTTTCTGAGTCTGGTTGTGATCCAGAATGTCATGATACTAATATTGCACTCTGTATATATATCCATATATCCAGGATTAAAGTAAAATAAATATGATGCTGGACAGATGTAATCTGTCTTTAGTAGGTATATAATGGGAAATAATGAGAAGAGTGTGAATTTTTCTTTTGCCAAAAACAGCAAAAAGTAGTACTTAGATGTGATAATTAGGGGTGGGTGATATGGCACGTTATTTCAGTTATAATATTGTTAAAAAATATTTAAAATGTCGGTGATATTATTGCGTACCATCCGATATGGCTGTACAGGAACTAGACAAGCATTTGCGCATATGTATCGGCAATAGGAGCAAATTAAAGTATCTGAATGCATATATAAAAAGGGGTGTCCACAAACATATATTTGGACATATTGGTGATATTGGGGTTTTCCAGACATGGATTAAGCCTTGTTTTAGACTACAAAACTTTTTAATTGGAGATTTTCTATTAAAAGGAAAATATAGTCCTGTCTGGGAAACTGCCCCATTGTGTATGTGGTAGAACATCACTGAGTTAACAGCTCTGTAAGGCTGGTGGGTTCAGCAGGCAGACACTGAAGGGGCACATCTATTAGTGTGAAATGTTGGCATCATGACAGAGAAGCAGCGTTCACCTCCCCAGGCTCAAGCAGATGTTGAGATCTGATTCCAGCCAATGATAGCCCAGCATCTCTCTTCTCTATAGCTTATCCTCTAAACTCAGGCTGAAAGCCACTGGAAATCTGGCTCTCAGAGAAAGGAAATACGGTGTTTTATCATGAGAATTCAGTGATGTTACACTCCTTTCCTGTATCTATTACCATGGTGCTCTCAATCTCTGATTTCCTTTCTTTCTCTACATCGTTCACTCCGAAAGAGAGAGAGAGGGAGAGAGTGAATGAGTGTGAGAGAGAGAGAGAGAGAGAGTGAGTGTGAGTGAGGGGTCTCTGTGTGTGATTGGACGTTTGGCCTTTTCACTGAGGATGGATGGCGAGTGGAGAAGAAGATTTAAACCCATTTTAGAGAGAGAGGGGCCTTGAGTGGATGTCTTCACTTCTTATTTGGCCTCAAGAGACCTTACTGCACAATTTAGATACCAGCAACAAACTTTGGTGTTGTTCTGTACACGGTTTGCCTCAGAAAAACACTGCTTTAGGTTTTAATGAGTTAATGCAACTCTGATAGAAATATTCATGCAAATGTATTTTTAAATGTTTTTTAAATCTGTTTTTTTAAATATTAAACATAATATAAATATTGCAGTTGAATAGACCAAGAGAACATTTTTCTTCTGTAAAGAAATTTTTCTTTTTTTTTTTCATATAAACTCAGAAAAATTACACTTTCCTGCAAGATAAGATAAGATATTATTAGAAAAGATACAGTAGGCTAAAGCACTGCCACTGTGTTCGGGAGATTGCTGATTTGCTGGTCCCGGTCATGGAGCTTGCCATCGGCTACCTGAGCCCCAAGAGAGCACAATTGGCCTTGCTCTCTCTGAGTGGGTAGATGGTGCTCTCTGCCCACATTACTCCAAAAGGATGATGTCCATACAAGGCGTCTGTGAGCTGATGTATCATAACCGAGTTGCTGCGCTTTCCTCCGAGCGCACTGTGATGCTACTCGACAATGCTGCATCAGCATCAGTCAAGTCAAGTCAAGTCAAGAGGCTTTTATTGTCATTACATCTGAGTACAGGTACACAGTGTGATGAAATTACGTTCCTCCGGAACCATGGTGCAACATAGAACCACAAGCAATAGACAACATAAAGGGCAGGAGTGACGACAGTGCAACATAAAATTATAAAATTATAACACTAAATAACAATAAATACAATAAATACAAAAG
Organism: Astyanax mexicanus; assembly: GCF_023375975.1. Lineage (NCBI taxonomy): Eukaryota > Metazoa > Chordata > Actinopteri > Characiformes > Acestrorhamphidae > Astyanax > Astyanax mexicanus. Next base: position 14,872,416 of record NC_064416.1, on the reverse strand, counting down.
ACGAGACAATTTAAAGACAGGACAGTGCAGTACCGATACGGTATAATAAAGTGTATAGTTGGGATAAGGTGCAGAAATGTGTGACATACTGTAACATATAGAACATATATAATCACAGCAGTTACTGAGGTAGAGTTTATAGTTTTTAAGAGTGCAGCAAATAAAGTCATGTCAGCCTCTGTGTGCTGACTGGGTGTGTGTGTGGGTGAAGTTCAGTTCTTTGTGAGTGTAAAGGGGCGGGTGTACAGTTTAGTTTTGTGTAAAGGGGGGGGGTGTACAGTTTAGTTTTGTGCGAGTGTGTTGGGTGAGTGGTGGGTGGGGTGGGGGTTCAGTTCTGTCTCTGTGCGTTGAGAAGTCTGACTGCCTGGTGGATGAAGCTGTTGCAGAGTCTAGTAGTGGAGGCTCGGATGCTCCTGTATCTTCTGCCGGACGGCATCAGAGCGAAGAGTCCGTGTGAGGGATGGGTGGGGTCGTGCACAATGCTGGTGGCTTTGCGGATGCAGCGTGTGGTGTAGCTCTCAGTGATGGAGGGAAGAGAGACTCCGATGATTTTCTCAGCTGTCCGCACTATCCGCTGTAGGGTCTTGCGGTCTGAGGTGTTGCAATTCCCAAACCAGACGGTAATGCAGGTGCTCAGGATGCTTTCTACAGTGCCTCTGTAGAACATGGTGAGGATCGGGGGTGGGAGATGTGCTTTCCTCAGTCTCCGCAGGAAGTAGAGGCGCTGCTGGGCTTTCTTGGTTATGGAGCTGGTGTTGAGGGACCAGGTGAGGTTCTCTGCAATGTGAACACCGAGGAACTTATCCACAATTTCCACAGCAGAGCCGTTGATGTTCAGCGGGTGGTGGACACCTGGAGCTCTCCTGAAGTCAACAACCATCTCCTTGGTTTTATCCACGTTAAGAGATAGGTTGTTGGTACTGCACCAGTCCGTCAGCCACTGCACCTCCTCTCTGTATGTTGACTCGTCGTTCTTGCTGATGAGGCCAACTACAGTTGTGTCATCAGCGAACTTGATGATGTGGTTTGAGCTGTACTTTGCAGTACAGTCATCAGCAGCAGTTAGAAAAGAGACCATGGCTGACTTCACATGTGTCAGCTTGCAGTCACATGAATTTGGGAGAAAAATGGGAGAAAATTTGAAATAAAAATGTAAAAAAAATGAAAAGATACAACAGGATAAAATAAGATTTTAATAATCCCTGACTGTTAAGATATAGAATGTGTACAGATACAGAAAAATACGTAAAGATGTAGGAAAAATATAATTAATAGAACTGAAATAAAGATAGAAAAGGCATTGAACATAGAATAAAATAAGTAAAAAAAATATCATCATACCAAGATATAATATATACAATACAGACAGAGAAACTATTATAACTAGAAAAGTGTTACATGTACAGAGGTACAGTCTGCAGATATGAACAAGGATGTAAAGTTGAAATGTACACAGCAGTGCAGTATTGTTATGTAAATTTAAATAGAGTACAGTACTGTGTGTAAAAGAGCATGGGTTTTACACATAAAGGCCTAATATATAAAGGTGTCAGATGTGTATTTGCTATACGATATGTTCCACATGGTTTAGGCAAGTTCTTTGTTTGGCAATAAAAATTCTCTTTGAAAATGACTTAGAACATAGGACTTTTGTGGTTTTGTGTTGGTCACATAACCAGCTGTAAATTCTCATGAAAATGATCTGCTCTAGTCATAAATGGGCTCATTTAGACATTACCCAGGCTTTGCAAACAGGGGCTGAGGGATAAATCTGGGTTATGTCCCGTACAACTACTCTAGACATTTGTGTTCACACATACAGATTTTCTGAGTAATGTCCAGAAAAGGTCTGGGTTACTGTACATGTGTGTAATTGTGATGTATATGTTGATTTTCTGTTCAGTGTAAAAATTACAGTTTTGTTGGCATTTAGTGGTTTAAATAGGTTCTTAAGTTACCCTTATTTTCTCTAGATAGGTTCTCCCTTCCCCTCCTCCAGAATCGTTTTGTTGATGCACTGACTGTAAACCTAATTCCACATAACTCAAGCCATATATGTGTAAAACTCTCTAATACTCCTCCAACACCTCAGTCCTAATGATTCTTTTACTTCAGACACTCCTTCTGAACCTGAACAAATGCACGTGAACAGTTCTCCACAAAGGGTTTGGTGCACTTAACATGACTCGTGCTTACTGCAGTGATGTAAAACTGAATTACACTCGCAGGACTATACAAAAAATATGAATATGAAAAAAGATGTGAAAGATTTTAAACTGCATTCCATCTCGAATGCGGTCAGTTATGAGCACTGTATCTTTTAAAAAAGCTCTGGCACAAACACTTAGTCTAAGAACTGAAAACTACAGAGACCACTTAGCAGCAGATGATGGCAGGTGGCATCTTCAAGCTGAAAGCTTGCCAGTGATGAAAGGGTGCATTAGAGTACTGTAGTGACTGACAGGCTAAGCACACAAAATGCTCTGTACTTAAAAATGGCTTTTATGGACTGACTCACAGCTTTGCAGTCAGCCATGAGTAAGAGAGAGAGAGAGAGAAAGTTAGAGAGAGAGAGAGTTATAGAGAGAGAGAGAGTTAGAGAGATTGAGTTAGAGAGAGAGAAAGAGTCACAGAAATGAAAAAATGGGTGCTAAGACCACTAAATGGTTACAGGCATTAGCGCCACCAGTCAAATAATGAGGATTTTCTCTGCAGTGAGATGGAAATTCCTGCCTGTTGCTCTGACTGGCAGAACTGAGCTGTGATCACCACCAAACTTACTGTATGCGTAGTAGAGTTTTGAATATCTATGTCTAAGGCATGTTCTTAAACTGTAACTTATAATGACTATATTTGTTAAAAATGTTAGGATTGAATAAAGGATATTAATATACACTGCCTGGATTTAAGTAAGTAAATGATGTGGGGTTGATGCTGCAGTTGGTCTGCAGGTTTAGGTTCAGCAACAGTATGTGCTGAAAGAATATAGACCAGGTTATTCCATCAATGGATTTATTCTTCCCTGATGACACAGACTTATTCCAAGATAACAATGCCAGGATTCATGGGGCTGGAATAGTGAAAGAGTGATTCAGGGAGTATAAGATCATTATTTTCACACGTGGATTGAGAGAGTTCACTACAGAGTCCAGATCTTAACCTCATTGAGAATATTTGGGATGTGCTGGAGAAGAGCTGCTTTGTGCAGTGGTCAGACTCCACCATCATCAATGCTGCTGCAAGATCTTGGTGAAAAATTAATCCAGCAACACTGGATTGAAATAAATCTTGTGACATTGCAGAAGCTTATTAAAACAATTCCACTGTAAATGCGTGCTGCACTCAAAGCTAAAGATGTTCCAACTAAATATTAGTGTGTGAGATACAGCTCTGGAAAAAAATAAGAGACCACTTAAAAATGATGAGTTTCTTTGATTTCATCAAAGATGAATATAATGGAATATAATCAAGATGAAGATGGATGATCACAAGCCATCAAACAAAGCTGAACTGCTTGAATTTTCGCACCAGGAGTAGCATAAAGTTATCTAAAAGCAGTGTGTAAGACTGGTGGAGAAGAGCATGATGCCAAAATGCATGAAAACTGTGATTAAAAATTTGGGTTATTCCACCAAATATTGATTTCTCTATTTGTAAAACTTTATGAATGTGAACTTGTTTTCTTTGCATTATTTGAGGTCTGAAAGCTTTGCATCTTTTTTTGTTATTTTAGCCATTTCTCATTTTCAGTGAATAAATGCTCTAAATGACAATATTTTTATCTGGAATTTGGTAGAAATGTTGTGTGTAGTTTACAGAATAAAACAACAGTGTTCATTTTAATCAAACATATACCTATAAATAGCAAAATCAGAGAAATGGTTTAAGAAACTAAAGTGGTCTCTTAATTTCCGGAGTTGTCTTTAGTTAGATTTGCACTGGAGTTAAAACCGGATATGGCTAAAAAAGCAATGGAAGCCTATGACCAGTAGTTAGGATTAATTGGAGGCCTACATTCAGAGGTTTGGGAGAGTTGCTAAACCCTTGCTAAACAGTTTGAATCACTTTTATCTATAAGAAAAGATATAAGAAAGCTCATAAAAAAACTCATGATCTCGTAACTCACCTTATAAGCAAATCTATTTGGGATTGCATCACAACTGAACACAGTTCAATGCATGTAGACCTGCAGTATTTATGGCATTTATTAGTGGTCATACTGTACGTTTTCATTGCTTCTTAGCTATAGTATATTATCACTTAGTGCCAAAATAACCTTTTTTACATTTTTAAAGGTAAAAATGTTTTGATGTGTTAATTTTTTTTTAACGGTTGCTGGGAAACAATATGTTAATGTCTGTCTGTTTTTATCTTTCAGTGCCTTTCAGGGAAACGCCCTCCTACACAAACCGCAGGCGTGTGACTGGAGGCGGGACTCTGACATCATCACGCTCGCTGCTTCGCTCCGCCTCTGACAACAACCTGAACGGGGATCCTGGCCCCACCCACTCGCCCGTGCCCTCTTTGCGAAGTCTGCCCCCTCTCGCGCCGCCTGGAGGAGAGGCGGCGGATGGCAGTCTGCAGAGCACCGGCAGCTCTCGCTCCTCCCACTCCCGCTCCCCCTCCCTGCACCGCGTCACCGAGGAGCCCGACACACACGCCCTGCGCCGACACCCCCCATACACACACAGCCACAGCCGCGGACGCCTCAGGTGAGTAGTCAGACCAGAAACACGCTGATAACAATATTTAATACAAATATTTGCTCAATATAATCTGTATAATATATACAGATCAGCCATAACATTAAAACATTAAAACCACCTGCACCCAGAGAACTTTAAGTCCTCTATATTGTGTGATGGGGCCTCCATGAGCATCATTCATTGGTCTTGGGTGGCCCATCACAGTTTGGCTTTGTCAGTGTGTCTCAGGGTCATTTAATGAGTTTTTTACATTTTAAATTATAATTTTCATCGTGGTTTGGTTTGTTTTCACACAAGCAAAAATGCAAGTGTACAACAAACCATATGATAACCTTTTCTTTGCTTATTGGTCAGACATATGTGTGTCAGGAGCTAGGAAGTAAATACGGTATTCTCCGCACTATAAGGCACACTTAAAATCCTTTAATTTTCCAAAAAATCATCAGTGCGCCTTATAATGCTGTGTACCTTATGAATGAATTTTACCAGTCATGTTGTATGGAGCAGTAAAGTGCAGTGATATATAGGAGTTTTAGTTTAGTTCAGTGTATTATCAGCCTGTAGCCTCCTGCTAACCCCAGCTAGCACTGCTGGAGCAGCGTTAGCATTATCCGCTAACCGCGCTAAGCATTAGGTCTTTTGCCGTTCAGAGGTGAGTATTATCAGCCTGTAGCCTGCGTGTTCACCGTGTTGAAACAAGCTACGTTGGACAAAACGCTAGCTGATAGTGCCTTGGCTTACCAGAACACTCAGGGTTCCTCAGTGTAGCGCTATCGGGCGACACTAGCCAGTGGCCATTAGCCAATTAGCTAACTGTGGCTATCCTTAATGGAAATCTGGAAATCCAAGCTTACTGTAAATAAACAGAAGAGCTTTACTCACCCAAATAAAAAGTTTCAGGTGAAAAATCTCTGTAGATTTAACATCCAGCACTCTTTTCACTTTAAAATATATATTTTTTAGGAATTCCAGTGTTGTTTACTTAACTCGCCACTTAGCAGCAAGACCTGCTGGATTAGAAGGAAATCATGGCACCACCCCTGTTCCTTACTAGTGTCAAAAATAGACCAGAAAATAGATGTTAGTTAATAGTGCGCTTTATGTTCCGATGCACTTTATAGTGCGAAAAACATGGTACATACGCCATAATGTCGTGGCGTGGGGTTGTAGAGGTTCTTAATGTCCAGCAATAATCCATCCCATGCAGCTTGAGTATTTAGACAGTTACTGCAGATTGCATGGTAGGAGTGGAATGTTGATCGGCTATCCAAATTTAGTTTTTTCCAAATTTTCAGTCAGAGATACAGAAGGTTTATTGATGCTGTGGGCCATGGCATGATGGCATCAAAACAAGCTCCTGAGATAGCAGCAGTATGTGGATGAACACGGTCCTGTTGAAACTGTAGTGTGTGTGTGTGTGTGTGTGTGTGTGTGTGTGTGTGTGTGTTTAGAATAGGTAGGGGCACTGGTTATAGGACCTCATTATTGTAGCACTGATTGTAATCAGAGGTGATCTATTAGCGTCTGAAATCGCATCCTACACCACGATACTACAGGCCTACTGGACATGTAATGTGTGAGGCGTGACAACAAACTGTTGATCTTGGCACTGACCACTGTGCCTCCCCACACAGATTTGTTAATTCGTTAATGTCATGGCTGATCAGTGTAAAAAATATAATGCTGTTTGTTTTTTTATGAATATTCCGAACTTTGAAATGTATTATTCTGGTATCTGGAAAGTTCTGGAATGAAAGACGGTGCTAAAATGATTCCTCTTTCCTCTTCCCGACCTTGATGAAATATGGAAGTGTCTTCTTTACATGAATACATTTGTGTGAGTGCTGTAACTCTGGATGTAATGCTGGAGTCACATGAGGCGCTGTACGATCTGCACGCTGCTTCCAATTCATAATCTTATTGAAATATTTATTATATATATTAATGAGACAGCTCTGCTCTCTGCCTTTGAACTACAGGGCAGACTTATGACAAAGAGGCATGCTTTGTATTCTTATTGAATTCTGCTGCAGTATTGTCCTCGCTCTTATATTGCTATTTATTGCGGAAGGATTACAGTGAGGGAGACTGACGTAATTTCAGAGCTGAGTGGGCATCGCACTTTATAAGTGTTTGTTACTTCGAGGAGGGGGGGGGGGGGGGTTGGTGTGTTCGGGGATGTGGGGTTGGTGGATAAGGGTTTTTGGGGGGGGGGGGGCATAGGGATGGTTGGAGATGGGTGAAATGGTTTCATTTGAAATTCAGGCTCTTCCTGGCACATCTTATGTAAATAACAAGCGCTTTGAATAATTCAAGGAGTTAGTGGATATTATTGCCTCAGTAGTCTGTGTCACCTTTGACAGTGTGCTTTTTTTTCCAAGCTTTGACCCAGCTGACTATTGTTCTGCATGCATTATGCATTAGTGTTGATTTCTGCATTAACAGTACTGGTACTGAGCAAAAGAGAGAGAAAAAAAAAAAACAGAGCAGTGTCTGAAACAAGCCGCTCTGTCTCTATCTGTCTCTCTTTCTCTCTGCGTCTCGTTCTCATTTTTCAGTTTCACTAATGAATACACATTCACACACTAGGGATGTAAGAAAATATTGCTGTATTGAAGTATCGCAATATTGCGTTTTGCAATACTGTATCAATTCTCAAAAACATAGTAATAATTTTCCATTAACAGTTTAGATTGGTGTCAGACAGTGGTTCATTTTGTGTAGTGTTTAATCCCTGACCACAAGATGGCAGTGTTTTTTTCCTTTAGATGTCTTTAGATTCCACTGTTCTGATTGCTTCAAAAATAAAACTAATATTTTAATCAGATTTTATAAAGAACAGCGAATAGTAAATAATAATAAATGTGTGTTTTCCTAACCTAATAATAAATTACAATAGATTTTGCTCATTCAAACTGCCTAAAATGATCTCTACCTACTAAAAAATGTTGGGGTTCATTTAGGCTTAGCTTGAAATGACAGAACATGCATTTATTATTTTTAACCACTTAAGCATTTATACAATTATATAAAAATATATAAGCTCTGAATCTGTTGCTGCAAAGTTTGTGCTGGCCACCCTTTAGCCCTAAAGGATCCCCACAGTCCCCACAGGAATCTGCTTACAGGACACTGTTGGTCAGTTGGTCCTTTTGTAAAAAACGCCTACATAGTCTACATGTAGAACTACATATTCTCTGTCTCGACTTAGTTATATGAGCTTAATGCACATTAACCCAAAAATACAGCTACAAACTACAAAATCAATGCTTAATTTTCCTACAAGTACAGCCGGCCAACAAATATCATTCATTTGTATATCTACAGGATGCCAGGTCAGCCAAAACATTAAGTACACACAAAAACTCACCAGTCAGCGTAGCCCCTTCTGCAGAGCGCTGAGAAGAGGTAAGACAGCCATGGCCCCGCCCCCATAGTGAAAATCATGAATCTGATTGGTTAGAGTGTCCTGCGACTTTGCTATTATTATTATTATTATTTGCTATAAAATCAGCAGAAGGGTCACGCAGATACGCAGGGGCAGAAGCCATTTTAAAAAGCTTTGATTGGTTAGAACAGCTGTCAATCAGATAAGAGTCCTGTAGTAACACAGACTAATGCTTTGAATTAGTTGCTGTTTTTTAATTTTAGTTAATTTATAAAATATATGCTTGTAGTTTACAATAACTATAATATACATTTCCTTATTAAATATTATGTAATGATTTACATGCACATATTGTCACCTTTTATCTGAAGCGTTAGAAGGGCCTTACTGCACACCACTGCTGTAGGTGATCTGTTCTCAGTCCAGCAGTGACACTGAGGTGTATAAAAACTCTAGAAGCACTGCTGCATCTGATCCACTCATAATGTCTATGCTTAATAGGTGTATATTAAATCGTAACCCCTATATCGTGATGCATATCATATCGTCCAGGTCTTGCCAATACACTGCCCTCATACACACACTCATACACACAAACCCACACAACACAGTACTGTAGGGTCCTGAGGGTTGTAAGTGTTTGCTGTGTTCTGTCCTACTTGTCCATCTGTCAGTATGCACTGCGCGCCCGTCCCCACATAATAATCACTACCAGCACCACCTATTATCCGAGGATGAGCAGAGACTGGGTGAGCCGTGTGTGGGCCTGTGTATGCATGCATGTGTGTGTGTTTGTGTTTGTGTTAATAAATCTGATGGTCAAGGTTTCAGCAGCAGCTTCTGCCCCTGGGGTCAGTCTTTCTGCAATAATATCACATTGTCTACCATCACCCCTCCCACCACCATCACAAACCCCTACTCCCCCCACCCCTCGCTCTGGTCATTTGCCCTGTTTCTGGCTGTGTCCACCTGTCTCTCCCCAAGGTAACTGTGGTGACCAAGGGAGTGTGTAATTAATGGCATCGTCAGCCCCACCCACTTACTTCCTGCCCGTGGTCTGGTGTGAGGCTATGGCATGCTCAGCCGTCCAAACATTTACAAACTTCTCAGGGTCAGACAGGTCATCGACGAAAAGCACTTCTGTCTGTTTGATTGGCAGGTTATTGTCTGTTTCACTGCTGATAAACAGAACAAAAAAAAAATCAGGGAGTTTTCTATAGAACAGAAGTCTGATGTTTATTAAATGCAGTAAATACATTTAAAAGAGCTATGTGAACATGACTTGCAACTAATTTGATGGCAGAAAGACATTAAAGTCTAAAAATGGACATGAATTTAGCATGTACTCATGCTAAGCACGCTTTGGTTGAATTGCTGGCCTGCGCTGACACTATGTTTAAACAATCCGTGCCTGAGCATGCTTACGTCACTCACTGCTCAGTGAGCTTGCCAATGTTGTGCTGGGTTCAGTTCCCCCGCCATGAAAAGCACCCTCATCTCAGGAGTGCATATGCATTGTCTTCTTGAAAAAAGTGGAGATAATCTGCTTTAATGGATGATAAATATGCTCCAAAATCACGGTTATCTCAGTCTCGGTTACATACTATATAGCTATATAGCACGCACTACCGAGAGGGGGTGCTTTTCCTGCCAGGGTGTTGGTTTATAGGAACGTCGCATCACAGACATCACCTGACTCAGTGCTTGGGCATGGATAGCAGTCACACTGCATGCTTACTGTGCTAGTCCAAGTGAACCGCTATGTTTAGAGCAATCACACTAGTCAAACAAGCCGTGCTGTGGGAAGTAACCATGTCCGGGCACGGGACGGATTGTCTTTCAGGGTAGTATGTGGGATATTCCAGGATTTTGGTACAGTTCCTGTCCCACCACTTAAATTTCAAATGTACATATCCAAAATATCTAAATGACTATTTTTTGTGAAAAATGCACTTGTTATAAGACAAACTGTAAAATATGGTGAAAAATAAGCTCCTTAGATAATATTCAAAAGACTGAATACCTTTGGACCACCTCAAAAAATGGCCGTTTTCTCTTGTCCCACACATTGTGACCAACTCCTTTGGCAAATTTAACAATTAAAATAAGCTCTAAATAAATGACTTCCTCTTGTATATTGTTGATATGCATCTCCTTTACTTATGAAAACAACTTCTTTGGTCTACATTGTTTTGCATGTTACAGTTTTTAAGCTATTAAGTTGTGTCCCACAACATGCGCGCAACCCTGTTACTATAAGGAATTTTACCTGGCAGAGAAAGAGTTAAAATATTTAAAGTCTACTGGCACAAAGGAAGTGACATCACAAGGACATGGACAAGTTTATTTTTCCAAATATGTTTGTCCAAGTTGTGTGTGTCACTCAGTGAACGCAACCCTGTTACTCATATTGTAAGACTAATAATGAGTAGAGTCAAAATTTACTTTATATACTTATATAACCATGTTTGTCCTTGATCTTGTATACATAGCTAAATTTTACAGTTAGCATCTGTTCCTGGGGTAAACCACAGCTTAGCCTAGATTTGCAACCCTGTTACTCGCAACCCTGTTACTGTAAGTTACCAAATATAATCTAATTTAAAAAACTGCTTTGATACCTGAGCTTGACGAATCAAACTTTTTGATAGTCTATTACCTGTATTTAATAAATATATGACTAAAAATAATCAAATTGAAGATCAAATTTTCAGAAGTGACCACCCCTGAAATGTACCAAAATCCTGGAATGCCCCATGTAAGTTTGGGTCCTCTTTACTTAAATAACAGCATATATATACAGTATATATATATATATATATATGTATATATATATATATATATATATATATATATACATATATATATATATATATATATATACATATATATATATATACATATATATATATATATATATATATATATATATATATATATATGTATATATATATATATATATATATATTTAAAGTCACATACACTACATGTCCAAAAGTTTGGAGTCTGAAGTTTTTTCACTCCAGCACGTCATAGCCCAGTGCTGCAGGGCTTTATGCCCTAAATGCTACAAAACATCCTCAATGTTTTTTTTTTTTTTTTTGTATAGGAAATTAAGCATGCACAGCTAAATGCCTGTGACAGTTAAGTGCAGCATAACGTAGCTGCACTCACTCATTAAAAGAAGTGTCTTGATGCTTTTGAACGTATCAGGTCTTATTTGTGCACTGCAAAATTCCATTGGCAAAAACTAGACAAGATATATGTAAATTGGCATGTTGCAGCTAATATTTTAAACAAAAAATCTGCCGTTTTTTCTTTCTTGGTAAGATTTAATAAAATGTCTCAAAATGAGTAAAATAAGACTTTAATCCAGTTTTTTTACTTACATTTAGATGCAAGAAGTCAGAATAAATTGACTGGTGACTTTTTGTGCTTATTTTCTGTTTTAAATACTTAAAAAGGTAAAGACTAAATAAGCCTCTTTTTAGATTTTTTTCTTTTTTCTTTTTAGATGTAGAGTATTTCTAAAATATGCAAAATAATCTTACACTTACAAGGCTTAGTAAAACCAAAAATTCTTATCGGAGATTTCTTGCCATTAAATTAGTTAATTTCACTTGATAAGATTTTGGGTACCACTTTAAAATAAGACTACATTTATAAAGCGTTTGTAAATGGTTTACAATTAGTTTATTAATGGTTACTAAGTAGGTTGTAAACCATTTATAAACCCTTTATAAAGGTAGTTTTATTTTAAAGTGGTACCAGATTTTGTTTTTTGCAGAGTAAAACAAAACTGGGTTGACATCAAGCTCTTACATTGTATGAATTTTGGTTGTAAATCAATCACAGTCCCATCCATCAAAGAAACAATTAATTAGTTTCAGTAGTCAAAAACATTGATTTTTGGTTCAAGGACCGCCTCTGTCCCAGTGTATCCCAGTGTCGCCACTGACTTCATAACAAGAGTGGATCAGACCCGGATTTCTGTAAAGTTTCCTTGTGATCATTCCTGTTTTATGACTTTAGTCAGAGATGTGTTCAGCTTGCTAGTTACTCCATGAGTGGGTGTTGTGATGGAAGGAGCCAGAACAGGACAAACACTTAATATTGACCAGGACATTTCAAACTGTTCATTAGGTTTTAGTTGAAATTCATTTAATTCCTTTTTATTATTTTATTTATTCATTGATTTGATAGGCACAGTGCTCAATCAATTTACAAATGTTTGTATATGAGCCAAGGTTAGCAAAGTTTTTTTTTTTTTTTTGATCTGTAGTTCTTGGCACATTTGTAAAATAGCTAAAGAAAATATAGGATATTGGTCTTGTGTGACTGGAAATAACTTTTCACCAGCATTGCAAAGATCCACTGAGTTCACTGTGAGTTTACATGTGAACAGACATATGTATAAAGATGCTGCTTTAGTACAAGTCCCTCAATTTTTAAGCGTTTGTGCTTAAAGTAGCAGTCCTTATTATTTATTTAATTTCTGAGGAGGGAGTAGATAGAGTTCTAGCCTGACTATCTTTGCAACTTGTATTATATTCATTCTTTAAAAGACAGAGTGGTCTGATAGGTCTGATGGATGTACTGTAATTGCTCCCTACATTTTTGACAGCATTTTATAAGTAAACAAATCAAATAAAACAATACATTTAAAAACACAATAGTTCACACAGCTATTTAATTACATTATCCTGCATTTAAAGAAATGTTTCACATGCTCAGTGCAGTTACACAGTCTCCAAATCCCAAAAACTTACAGACTGTGGCTTGAATTATTCTTTTGCTAGAGTTGCCCCGGTCATATGTAAGTCTTCTACTTCTAAAAAAAAAAAAAAAAAAAACTTCTGCTGCTAATGTTTCTCCATAAAGATAAACAGATTGATGCCTGTATCCAGAAACAAATTCATCAATGAGTAGCGGTGTCCGCATACGTTTGGCCAGGTAGTGTATTTACATAGATATGCAAGGACTGAAGCAGAAGATCAATCCATTGATCCATTGATGTAGCAGAATCTCACCTCACTGCTAATAAAGATAAGATGTGTCAGGAAATAAAGCTCCATTTAGATGTGTACCATGATGAACGAGAAAAAAAGGAGAACCCTCTCCCTTCTTCTCTTCTGGCTGCAGGGATGTTTAAGTGAGCGTTTCTGACAGAAAGCAACCAAAGCTTCATCTCTCACCATCACAGCTGCTCCTCTACTGGAGACATGAGGGCCACATCTAGACCTTTCTTCATTTCTGCTGTTTCATTACACTGCCAATTTATGAGCTCTGTTTAGAGAGAGAGAGAGAGAGAGAGAGAGAGAGAGAGGGAAGAAAGAGAGAGAAAGAGAGAGAGGGAGAAAGAGAGAGAGAGAGAGAGAGAGAGAGAGAAAGAATGGAGTGATTTATTGATGAGAAAAGGAAATCCATTTTGTTTGTGCAGGCCAGGTAAATGAGGTGTCACTCTGAAAGAGCACTCGTTCAGTCTGGAACCTTCCATGATGGATTCCACCCTCAGGATAATGCTGAGGCTCAGGCCACTCCCTCTCCGCCGCCAGTAGACAGCAGTTAGCAGTGGGGTAGTGGAAGGAGAGGTCGGAGGGGGGCTGATTTTCTATCGGCTTTAAAAGACTGAGAGGATGGTTACTAGGTCAATATCATCAGTAATCATCAGTCTTCTCTCTGCACTTCTCTCCGTCGCTTCCTCCACATCACCCTGTCTCCTCATCAGTGTTATAGCTGAAACTATAAAGAACCTATGGGGAGGGGGAGGACCAGAAATCTGTCTATATCATCATTCGGTTACTTTCCAAAGCCTTGGCTGCAGCTGAAGTAGACTGTATTTCTTGGTCACTACATGAAAAGAGGTGTTCCAAAGTGAAGGATCCTTTGTATACAACATTTTTAGTTTTGTTCTGTTTTTGTGGACACAACTGATGCATCTCATCCTCTGTGCATATGGGTGGTTGACATATTTGGCTGAAAACTGGAATTTGTGGAATAAAACCCCCTTAAAATTAAGTGACAGAAATCACTGGGTTATATTCTACCAACTCTTATCTTTCCAAATCTATAGTCTATGGTCTTGTATATTTTTTCTTGAAATTGTATTTTTTCTCTAGTTTACTGTCTTAGCAACTAAAATTGTCATATGGTGTGACATGACTGTTATTGTGTATCAAATTAAAAATGGGTATAATATGATAATGTAAGTCAATTTATCCTGATTATTTATCATTACTATATAAAATAATAGCATTGCTCACGTGCAAATGTTACCTTTTGAATTATTTTTCATTATCTACACACATAGGAAGATGTCTAATCAAATTCTTTCAATCTACTTTACATTATTTTGGGAATACCTTGTTATTAAAGTACCACAATTCTTGTAACCTTTGCTGTTTTTTTTTCACATATGTCACATTGAAAAGTTTATGATATACAGTATAACCAAAATCCATTTTATCTTTTTATCATTCTGAATACATACAGTACAAATGAAAAAAGCAGCAGATTTCAGAGTCATCTAATTGTGTGATCAGTAGGCTAATAAGAGATCTCCATAAGCCCTATCCGGACGGGATTAGTTTCTCAGGGCAACGTCTGTGAAAAATATTTCACACTTTTACTCAGCGATAAAACTCTTGCATTCAGACTGCAATAAAAAACAAAACAAGTTTTTTTGGCTTTCACAGACACGTGACATCGGGTTCAGTAGCTCCTCCATTTCCACTCGCTGTTGTGTTTTTACGTGGATCTCCAAGGAAACACGCGTAAAGTGTAATTATTGTGCGTGGCAGTGGAAAAATAGCAGTTCAGTATTTTATTAAACATGAGGAGACAAAACTCAGTTCAGTGAAAAACAGTAGATAATTCAGGATGTCTGAGAAAAACACATACATAGTTTTTCTGGACGGGAATAAAATCACAGAGGACACCAATAAAAGAGAAAATGACCCCAGAACCCCCTGAGAATTTAATCCCCTCCAAATAGGGCTTTAGCATCATTCTACAGAGGATCCACTCTATCTCAGCTGTAGCTGTAGCTGTAGCCCACTCTAAACCCCGCTCATGTCTGTTCACGTTGCTTTACTTTGGGAATTGACTTGGGAAATCAATCAATCAATCAACCTTTATTTCCACTTGGTAAATACATGGAGGGTAACCCTCATTTTCAAAGCCAAGAATATACAAAATTAAAGGGATTAAAAATTAAGTTTAAATTATAAAAACAAGCAAACAATATAAGATTTAATTAAGAAAAAATTAAATAATTCAAAATAAAAGGATATGCAGACAGGCTAAAATTTAAAGCAATAAAACAAAGAGATAAATAAGTAAATGATGAAACTAAAATACATAATAATAATAATAATAATAATAATAATAATAATAATAATAATAAGTTAAACAATGAATGAGAAATAAAAGGAAGAAATAAATGAAATAAAAAGGTAAAAGGCCAAAAGTAAAAGCAGTAATAAAACAAATAAAAGGATGTAATGAATAAAATAAATCAAATAAAAGGGCTAAAAGGTAAAACATAAAATTAGATCAATAAAAAGACAACATAATAAAAATAGATAAAAAGGCAAAAGAAAAACTCAACTAAAACAGTTACTGGCTTTCTGAAGGTGGTTAGATATTAAACGTTTAAAATGATTTAATGAGTTTTAGGGTTTCCAGTAATGAATCAGTTCAGTAAAAACTCTAGGAAACTGACAGGTGATCCAGTCAGTAGAGCGGGTCTGATAGTTACTGTTGTTTATAGAAATCATGGATGAGATATAAGATGTTAAATGGCCGGAGAGTGAAATGGTTGCTGGTTCATTCCCCTGGTCCAGCAGGAACTGCTAGCAGGTGAAGCAGAGCAACGACATTTTATCCTCCCTCTCTATTCATGGCTAAACAAGCAGCTTCAAAAAAAGAAACTTCAAATTGCTGGGTTGTGTGTTCTCCTACTGGCCTTTTCACTAATGTGTGTATTCACTGAATTCAATTGGGTTAAAAGCGAAGGATGAGTTCTGCTGTAAAGTGGCTGTTAAGTGTGTTTTTATTTGTAATTACAGTTGAGAGCATTTCTTCCCTTAAATGTTAATCGGTCTGCGAGTCCCGTTCTGTTCTGACAGTGATGATAATGATAGGCATCAAAGGAGTGATGATAATAATAATAACAGTGTTCATCCACATGGGTTTCTCTGTATAATCCACTTTCCACCTACCTCCCAGAACATGCTGCTAAGAAGACTGTACAGTTTTTATTTTCTGAACAGTTAATCTAACATTTTTGGCAGTTAAAAAGTAGATAAAATTAATTGCTGCAGTACAGAATATAATAACCAATCTTGTGGAAGTCTTCTGGAACTTTATCGTGAATAGCACACATGAAAAGAAGCGTTTTCTGAACGGCAAAAGTCCACTGAAGCGTTCTTGGAGCTTTGAGTTATCATGGTTCTGTGTAGATCCATTGTCTTTGCTAATGAATCCTAGAAGAACCCTTTGTTTAGAGAGTTTAAAGGGCTCAGAAAAGCAGAATAAGAATAATGAAGCATGAAAAAGGCTAATGGAATTGATATTATTAGTTTCTTTTTTTTAATAGTGTGTCTATGTGTCTTTGAAGATAGGGTTTTAATATGGATAATCAGTAGCGTCATGGAAATATAGCATACTATGACTTTAAGATACATAGTACATGATACACCATATGGACATAATATCATATTATGGTTCCAATGGTTCCAAAAGGTTCTGTTCTATTGACTGTAGACCTCGCAGGAACTACACTGTGGAAAAAATGGGTTCAAATTGGGGGCATTCATTAAAGTGTGTCACTGCTAGTTGAATAGTGAAGGGCTGTGTTGGTATTACCTTTGTAGTTTTGAGGATGTTTTAATATGAAAAATATGTAGCATTGTGATACTTGTATATCACAAGTTTATTTTTTATATATCACATTATTTTTTTCTGAAGTTGGAATGGTGAGTTAAAAAATAAAACATAATCAGAAGTATAGCTTTAAATATATTGCGAAAAAAAAGTGACAAAAAGGGGAGAAAAATATCCACAGGAACAAAATAAAGAGAGAAAGATTAATATTAAGGGTTGTTTTTGTTGATAGCAGTGGCTCCAGAATTGCTGGAAGGCTGGATTGACCCAATAATACACACACACACACACACACACACACACACTAAAATGTGTGCACACACAGGCCTACAAGCACAAGCATAGTCAGATGAGGGACCTTGCAGAGACACCAGCCCAGTCAATTAGCCTGTGTTGGAGGGGGGCAGTGAGAGACAGTCGGTCAGGATGATGAGGAAAGATGGACTGAATTGCATCATTCCATCACAGTCAGTCCCCAAAGACCTCTCCAACACTTATTCAACTAACCTTTATTCCCAGCTTCTCCGGACTGTTTCCATTAGCTCTTATCGACCTGATAAAGATTCATTTCTCTAATTCTTTTCTCATTCTATTATCATATTATTATAAATGGTTATAATGGCATTTATTTAAACTGAGTAAGCTATAGTGAGATGTAATATAGATACAGTACAATATTATACTAATACTCCTATACTTTAGTATTTTGTTATAATATGCTGTACTAGCTTTTTAAATGCAGTTTAAACTGAAGCATGTTGGAACCAAAGCTTGATAAGGCTGAGTATACTGGAGCTGGTAGGATTGTGCTGAAGCTAAACCATGCTGCAGCTGAGGCTTGTTGAAACTGAAACATGCTGAAGCCAGGACATGCTGGAGATAATGCAAGTTGGACTTATTGAAATGTTCTTTAGTGCTGAATTTGAATTTAGCAGGAGCTGAAGCTATGTGTGAATTGTGCTAAAGCCGGAGCTGAAACTTTCTGTAACTGAATTAGGCTGGAGCTGAAGCAGTAACTAATAAGCTGGAGCTGAAGCGTGGTGTAACTGAATTCAGATGGAGCTGAAGCACTCTGAAGCTGAAGGATGCTAAAGCTGAAAGGTTTGGTAACTGAACTGTGCTAGAGTTAAAGTATGCTGAAGCTAAAGCAGTCTGATAACTGAATTGTACTGAAGCTGGAGCTGAAGCTTGCTGTAAATAAATTATGAGCTGAAGTGTACTAGAGCTTAAGCTTTCTGTAACGGATTTTGACTGGAGCTAAAGCATCCTGGAGCTGAAGTATACTGAAGCTGAAAGGTGCTGTAACTGAACTGGGCTGGAGCTGAAGCATGCTGGAATTGTACTGAAGCTGGAACTGGAGGTAAAGAATGCTGTACATTGGGCTGGATCTTATGCTTTTTGAAGCTAAAGGATGCTGAAGCTGAAAGGTGCTGTAACTGAATTGGACTGGAGCTGAAGCATGCTGAAGCTAAATTATGCTGAAGCAATCAGGTAACTGAATTGTACTAAAGCTGAAGCTGGAGCTGAAGCTTGCTGTAACTGATTTTTGATGAAGATGAAGCATACTGTAATTGAATTGGGCTATAGCTGAAGTATACTGAAGCTGAAAGGTGCTGTAACTGAACTGGGCTGGAGCTGAAGCATGCTGGAATTGTACTGAAGCTGGAACTGGAGGTAAAGAATGCTGTACATTGGGCTGGATCTTATGCTTTTTGAAGCTAAAGGATGCTGAAGCTGAAAGGTGCTGTAACTGAATTGGACTGGAGCTGAAGCATGCTGGAGCTAAAGTATGCTGAAGCAATCTGGTAACAGAATTTTACTGAAGCTGGAGCTGGAGCTGAAGCTTGCTGTAACTGATTTTTGATGAAGATGAAGCATACTGTAATTGAATTGGGCTAGAGCTGAAGGATGCTGAAGCTGAAAGGTTCTGTAACTGAATTGGGCTGGAGCTGAAGCATGCTGGAGCTAAATTATGCTGAAGCAATCAGGTAACTGAATTGTACTAAAGCTGAAGCTGGAGCTGAAGCTTGCTGTAACTGATTTTTGATGAAGATGAAGCATACTGTAATTGAATTGGGCTATAGCTGAAGTATGCTGAAGCTGAAAGGTGCTGTAACTGAATTGGGCTGGAGCTGAAGCATGCTGGAATTGTACTGAAGCTGGAACTGGAGGTGAAGAATGCTGTAAATGAATTTTGAGGGCGCTGAAGTGCTCTGTAACTACATTGGGCTGGATCTTAAGCATTTTGAAGCTGAAAGGTGCTGGAACTGAATTGGGCTGGAGCTGAAGCATGCTGGAGCTAAATTATGCTGAAGCAATCTGGTAACTGAATTGTACTGAAGCTGGAGCTGGAGCTGAAGCTTGCTGTAACTGAATTTTGATGAGGCTGAAGCATACTAGAGCTTAAGCTTTCTGTAACTGACTTTGGCTAGAGCTAATGCATCCTGGAGCTGAAGCATGTTGTAACTAAAAACGGGTGGAGTTGAAGCATGTTGGAGCTCAAGTGTCCTAAATCTAAAGCATGGAGCTAAAGTGTGCTGGAGGCTGAATTTGTTGGAGCTAGAAGGTGCTGGTTGTGGTGGAGCTCAGAGCAGCAGGGGGCTTTGTGGGACGGTTTCTCCTCACTTTGGGATCAGCCTGTCTGTCCATCCATCTGCTCCCTACAGCAGCTGTGACAAGCAAAAGACAAACTTTTGACTCATTGTTGACACTGGCAGCCACCAAATCAAGACAGTTGCCTTCGGTTTTCTGGCAGTTGCCAGGGTAACCAAAGCGTAGCTGGTGTCCAGGGGAACGAGCCGTGGAGCCGAGTGGAGGATGCAGGCAGGATTTAGGCCACAGAGCGTATTAGGACCTGCACCCACATGGGACGCACATGGGAAGCAGGGTGCAGCGGGCCGAGCAGAGAGAGCGTAGTTTTACTTTGATCTTCCTGT